>NW_025725790.1:9195422-9795422 GCF_021461395.2 Schistocerca americana | reverse complement strand
CCCCTTGGAGACAAGTCGGCTGGAGGCCGATGTATAAAATCTCGACGCAATTTGAGTGTTCCATCGGCATTAGGAGGCCCTGAACGTTATAATTAACTATCATTTTTGCGTCGGATTCGATAATCTAAACTCACAGGAGAACGACCATAAGGTGCCCTAGGCAGCAACAGACCCTTGGAGACAAGTCCGCTGGAGGCCGATGTATTGAATCTCGACGCAATTTGAGTGTTCCATCGTCATTACAAGGCCCTGAACGTTACAAATAACTATCATTTTTGCGTCGGATTCGAAAATCTAGATTCACAGGAGAACGACCATAACGTGCCCGAGGCAGCAATAGACCCTTGGAGACAAGTCGGCTGGAGGACGATGTATTGAATCTCGACGCAATTTGAGAGTTCCATCGTCACTAGGAAGCTTTGAACGTTACAATTAACTATCATTTTTGCGTCGAATTCGAAAATCTAGACTTACAAGAGAACGACCATGTGGTGCCCGAGGCAGCATTAGACCCTTGGAGACAAGTCGGCTGGAGGACGATGTATTGGATCGCGACGCAATTTGAGTGTTCCATCGTCATTAGGAGCCCCTGAATGTTACAATTAACTATCAGTTTTTCGTCGGATTCGAAAATCTAGACTCACAGCAGACGGACCATTTAGTGCCCGAGGCAGCGATATCCCCTTGGAGACAAATCGGCTGGAGGACGATGTATTGGATCGCGACGCAATTTGAGTGTTCCATCGTCATTAGGAGGCCCTGAATGTTACAATTAACTATAATTTTTGCGTCGGATTCGAAAATCTAGACTCACAGGAGAAGGATCATATGGTGCCCGAGACAGTAATACCCCCATGGAGACAAGACGGCTGGAGGCCGATGTATTGATTCTCGACGCAATTTGAGTGTTCCATCGGCATTAGGAGGCCCTGAACGTTACAATTAACTATCATTTTTGCGTCGGATTCGAAAATCTAGACTCACAGGAGAAGGATCATATGGTGCCCGAGACAGTAATACCCCCTTGGAGACAAGACGGCTGGAGGCCGATGTATTGATTCTCGACGCAATTTGAGTGTTCCATCGGCATTAGGAGGCCCTGAACGTTACAATTAACTATCATTTTTGCGTCGGATTCGAAAATCTAGACTCACAGGAGAACGACCATAAGGTGCCCGAGGCAGCAATAGACCCTTGGAGACAAGTCGGCTGGAGGCCGATGTATTGAATCTCGACGCAATTTGAGTGTTCCATCGTCATTACAAGGCCCTGAACGTTACATTTAACCATCAGTTTTGCGTCGGATTCTAAAATCTAGACTCACAGTAGAACGACCATACGGTGCCCCAGGCAGCAATAGACCCTTGGAGACAAGTCGGCTGGAGGACGATGTATTGAATCTCGACGCAATTTGAGAGTTCCATCGTCATTAGGAAGCTTTGAACGTTACAATTAACTATCATTTTTGCGTCGGATTCGAAAATCTAGACTTACAAGAGAACGACCATAAGGTGCCCGAGGCAGCAATAGACCTTTGGAGACAAGTCGGCTGAAGGACGATGTATTGAATCTCGACGCAATTTGAGTCTTCCATCGTCATTACAAGGCCCTAAACGTTACAATTAACTATCATTTATGCGTCGGATTCGAAAATGTACTCACAGGAGAAGTTTATACGGTGCTCGATGCAGCAATAAACACTTGGAGACAAGTCGGCTGGAAACCGATGTATTGATTCTTGACAAAATTTGAGTGTTCCATCGTCATTAGGAGGCCCTGAACGTTACAATTAGCAATCATTTTAGCGTCGGATTCGAAAATCTACTCACAGGAGAAGTTCATACGGTGCTCGAGACAACAATATCCCCTTGGAGACAAGTCCGCTGGAGGCCGATGTATTGAATCTCGACGCAATTTGAGTCTTCCATCGTCATTACAAGGCCCTGAACGTTACAATTAACTATCATTTTTGCGTCGGATTCGAAAATCTAGACTCACAGGAGAACGACCATAAGGTGCCCGAGGCAGCAATAGACCCTTGGAGACAAGTCGGCTGAAGGACGATGTATTGAATCTCGACGCAATTTGAGTGTTCCATCGTCATTAGAAGGCCCTGAACGTTACAATGAACTATCATTTTTGCGTCGGAATCGAAAATCTAGACTCACAGGAGAAGGATCATATTGTGCCCGAGACAGCAATATCCCCTTGGAGACAAGTCGGCTGGAGGCCGATGTATTGAATCTCGACGCAATTTGAGTGTTCCATCGGCATTAGGAGGCCCTGAACGTTACAATTAACTATCATTTTTGCGTCGGATTCGATAATCTTTACTCACAGGAGAACGACCATAAGGTGCCCTAGGCAGCAACAGACCCTTGGAGACAAGTCCGCTGGAGGCCGATGTATTGAATCTCGACGCAATTTGAGTGTTCCATCGTCATTACAAGGCCCTGAACGTTACAATTAACTATCATTTTTGCGTCGGATTCGAAAATCTAGACTCACAGGAGAACGACCATAAGGTGCCCGAGGCAGCAATAGACCCTTGGAGACAAGTCGGCTGGAGGCCGATGTATCGAATCTCGACGCAATTTAAGTGTTCCTTCGCCATTAGAAGGCCCTGAACGTTACAATTAACTATCATTTTTGCGTCGGATTCGAAAAACTAGACTCACAGGAGAACGCCCATAAAGTGCCCGAGACAGCGATATCCCCTTGGAGACAAGTCGGCTGGAGGCCGATGTATTGAATCTCGACGCAATTTGAGTGTTCCATCGTCATTAGGAGGCCCTGAACGTTACAATTAACTATCATTTTTGCGTCGGATTCGAAATTCTAGACTTACAAGAGAACGACCATAAGGAGCCCGAGGCAGCATTAGACCCTTGGAGACAAGTCGGCTGGAGGACGATGTATTGGATCGCGACGCAATATGAGTGTTCCATCGTCATTAGGAGGCCCTGAATGTTACAATTAACTATCAGTTTTTCGTCGGATTCGAAAATCTAGACTGACAGCAGACGGACCATTTGATGCCCGAAGCAGCAATATCCCCTTGGAGACAAATCGGCTGGAGGCCGATGTATTGAATCTCGACGCAATTTGAGTCTTATATCGTCATTACAAGGCCCTGAACGTTACAATTAACTATCATTTTTGCGTCGGATTCGAAAATCTAGACTCACAGGAGAACGACTATAAGGTGCCCGAGGCAGCAATAGACCCTTGGAGACAAGTCGGCTGAAGGACGATGTATTGAATCTCGACGCAATTTGAGTGTTCCATCGTCATTAGAAGGCCCTGAACGTTACAATGAACTATCATTTTTGCGTCGGACTCGAAAATCTAGACTCACAGTAGAAGGATCATATTGTGCCCGAGACAGCAATATCCCCTTGGAGACAAGTCGGCTGGAGGCCGATGTATTGAATCTCGACGCAATTTGAGTGTTCCATCGTCATTAGGAGGCCCTGAACGTTACTATTCACTATCATTTTTGCGTCGGATTCGAAAATCTAGACTCACAGGAGAAGGATCAAATGGTGCCCGAGACAGCAATATCCCCTTGGAGACAAGTCGGCTGGAGGCCGATGTATAAAATCTCGACGCAATTTGAGTGTTCCATCGGCATTAGGAGGCCCTGAACGTTATAATTAACTATCATTTTTGCGTCGGATTCGATAATCTAAACTCACAGGAGAACGACCATAAGGTGCCCTAGGCAGCAACAGACCCTTGGAGACAAGTCCGCTGGAGGCCGATGTATTGAATCTCGACGCAATTTGAGTGTTCCATCGTCATTACAAGGCCCTGAACGTTACAAATAACTATCATTTTTGCGTCGGATTCGAAAATCTAGATTCACAGGAGAACGACCATAACGTGCCCGAGGCAGCAATAGACCCTTGGAGACAAGTCGGCTGGAGGACGATGTATTGAATCTCGACGCAATTTGAGAGTTCCATCGTCACTAGGAAGCTTTGAACGTTACAATTAACTATCATTTTTGCGTCGAATTCGAAAATCTAGACTTACAAGAGAACGACCATGTGGTGCCCGAGGCAGCATTAGACCCTTGGAGACAAGTCGGCTGGAGGACGATGTATTGGATCGCGACGCAATTTGAGTGTTCCATCGTCATTAGGAGGCCCTGAATGTTACAATTAACTATCAGTTTTTCGTCGGATTCGAAAATCTAGACTCACAGCAGACGGACCATTTAGTGCCCGAGGCAGCGATATCCCCTTGGAGACAAATCGGCTGGAGGACGATGTATTGGATCGCGACGCAATTTGAGTGTTCCATCGTCATTAGGAGGCCCTGAATGTTACAATTAACTATCATTTTTGCGTCGGATTCGAAAATCTAGACTCACAGGAGAAGGATCATATGGTGCCCGAGACAGTAATACCCCCTTGGAGACAAGACGGCTGGAGGCCGATGTATTGATTCTCGACGCAATTTGAGTGTTCCATCGGCATTAGGAGGCCCTGAACGTTACAATTAACTATCATTTATGCGTCGGATTCGAAAATCTAGACTCACAGGAGAACGACCATAAGGTGCCCGAGGCAGCAATAGACCCTTGGAGACAAGTCGGCTGAAGGCCGATGTATTGAATCTCGACGCAATTTGAGTGTTCCATCGTCATTACAAGGCCCTGAACGTTACATTTAACCATCAGTTTTGCGTCGGATTCTAAAATCTAGACTCACAGGAGAACGACCATACGGTGCCCCAGGCAGCAATAGACCCTTGGAGACAAGTCGGCTGGAGGACGATGTATTGAATCTCGACGCAATTTGAGAGTTCCATCGTCATTAGGAAGCTTTGAACGTTACAATTAACTATCATTTTTGCGTCGGATTCGAAAATCTAGACTTACAAGAGAACGACCATAAGGTGCCCGAGGCAGCAATAGACCTTTGGAGACAAGTCGGCTGAAAGACGATGTATTGAATCTCGACGCAATTTGAGTCTTCCATCGTCATTACAGGGCCCTAAACGTTACAATTAACTATCATTTATGCGTCGGATTCGAAAATGTACTAGCAGGAGAAGTTTATACGGTGCTCGATGCAGCAATAGACACTTGGAGACAAGTCGGCTGGAAACCGATGTATTGATTCTTGACAAAATTTGAGTGTTCCATCGTCATTAGGAGGCCCTGAACGTTACAATTAACAATCATTTTAGCGTCGGATTCCAAAATCTACTCACAGGAGAAGTTCATACGGTGCTCGAGACAGCAATATCCCCTTGGAGACAAGTCCGCTGGAGGCCGATGTATTGAATCTCGACGCAATTTGAGTCTTCCATCGTCATTACAAGGCCCTGAACGTTACAATTAACTATCATTTTTGCGTCGGATTCGAAAATCTAGACTCACAGGAGAACGACCATAAGGTGCCCGAGGCAGCAATAGACCCTTGGAGACAAGTCGGCTGAAGAACGATGTATTGAATCTCGACGCAATTTGAGTGTTCCATCGTCATTAGAAGGCCCTGAACGTTACAATGAACTATCATTTTTGCGTCGGAATCGAAAATCTAGACTCACAGGAGAAGGATCATATTGTGCCCGAGACAGCAATATCCCCTTGGAGACAAGTCGGCTGGAGGCCGATGTATTGAATCTCGACGCAATTTGAGTGTTCCATCGGCATTAGGAGGCCCTGAACGTTACAATTAACTATCATTTTTGCGTCGGATTCGATAATCTAAACTCACAGGAGAACGACCATAAGGTGCCCTAGGCAGCAACAGACCCTTGGAGACAAGTCCGCTGGAGGCCGATGTATTGAATCTCGACGCAATTTGAGTGTTCCATCGTCATTACAAGGCCCTGAACGTTACAATTAACTATCATTTTTGCGTCGGATTCGAAAATCTAGACTCACAGGAGAACGACCATAAGGTGCCCGAGGCAGCAATAGACCCTTGGAGACAAGTCGGCTGGAGGCCGATGTATCGAATCTCGACGCAATTTAAGTGTTCCTTCGTCATTTGAAGGCCCTGAACGTTACAATTAACTATCATTTTTGCGTCGGATTCGAAAAACTAGACTCACAATAGAACGCCCATAAAGTGCCCGAGACAGCGATATCCCCTTGGAGACAAGTCCGCTGGAGGCCGATGTATTGAATCTCGACGCAATTTGAGTGTTCCATCGTCATTAGGAGGCCCTGAACCTTACAATTAACTATCAGTTTCGCGTAGGATTCGAAAATCTAGACTCACAGGAGACGGACCATGTGGAGCCCGAGGCAGCAATAGCCCCTTGTAGACAAGTCGGCTGAAGGAAGATGTATTGACTCTCGACGCAATTTGAGTGTTCCATCGTCATTAAGAGGCCCTGAGCATTACATTTAACTATCAGTTTTGCGTCGGATTCTAAAATCTAGACTCACAGGAGAACGACTACACGGTGCCCGAGGCAGCAATAGACCCTTGGAGACAAGTCGGCTGGAGGACGATGTATTGAATCTCGACGCAATTTGAGAGTTCCATCGTCATTAGGAGGCCCTGAACGTTACAATTAACTATCATTTTTGCGTCGGATTCGAAATTCTAGACTTACAAGAGAACGACCATAAGGAGCCCGAGGCAGCATTAGACCCTTGGAGACAAGTCGGCTGGAGGACGATGTATTGGATCGCGACGCAATATGAGTGTTCCATCGTCATTAGGAGGCCCTGAATGTTACAATTAACTATCAGTTTTTCGTCGGATTCGAAAATCTAGACTCACAGCAGACGGACCATTTGGTGCCCGAGGCAGCAATATCCCCTTGGAGACAAATCGGCTGGAGGACGATGTATTGAATCTCGACGCAATTTGAGTCTTATATCATCATTAGGAGGCCCTGAACGTTATTATTCACTATCATTTTTGCGTCGGATTCGAAAATCTAGACTCACAGGAGAAGGATCATATGGTGCCCGAGACAGTAATACCCCCTTGGAGACAAGACGCCTGGAGGCCGATGTATTGAATCTCGACGCAATTTGAGTGTTTCATCGGCATTAGGTGGCCCTGAACGTTACAATTAACTATCATTTTTGCGTCGGATTCAAAAATCTTTTCACAGGAGTAGTTCACACGGTGCTCGAGGCAGCAACAGACCCTTGGAGACAAGTCGGCTGGAGGCCGATGTATTGAATCTCGACGCAATTTGAGTCTTCCATCGTCATTACAAGGCCCTGAACGTTACAATTAACTATCATTTTTGCGTCGGATTCGAAAATCTAGACTTACAAGAGAACGACCATAAGGTGCCCGAGGCAGCAATAGACCTTTGGAGACAAGTCGGCTGAAGGACGATGTATTGAATCTCGACGCAATTTGAGTCTTCCATCGTCATTACAAGGCCCTAAACGTTACAATTAACTATCATTTATGCGTCGGATTCGAAAATGTACTCACAGGAGAAGTTTATACGGTGCTCGATGCAGCAATAGACACTTGGAGACAAGTCGGCTGGAAACCGATGTATTGATTCTTGACAAAATTTGAGTGTTCCATCGTCATTAGGAGGCCCTGAACGTTACAATTAGCAATCATTTTAGCGTCGGATTCGAAAATCTACTCACAGGAGAAGTTCATACGGTGCTCGAGACAACAATATCCCCTTGGAGACAAGTCCGCTGGAGGCCGATGTATTGAATCTCGACGCAATTTGAGTCTTCCATCGTCATTACAAGGCCCTGAACGTTACAATTAACTATCATTTTTGCGTCGGATTCGAAAATCTAGACTCACAGGAGAACGACCATAAGGTGCCCGAGGCAGCAATAGACCCTTGGAGACAAGTCGGCTGAAGGACGATGTATTGAATCTCGACGCAATTTGAGTGTTCCATCGTCATTAGAAGGCCCTGAACGTTACAATGAACTATCATTTTTGCGTCGGAATCGAAAATCTAGACTCACAGGAGAAGGATCATATTGTGCCCGAGACAGCAATATCCCCTTGGAGACAAGTCGGCTGGAGGCCGATGTATTGAATCTCGACGCAATTTGAGTGTTCCATCGGCATTAGGAGGCCCTGAACGTTACAATTAACTATCATTTTTGCGTCGGATTCGATAATCTTAACTCACAGGAGAACGACCATAAGGTGCCCTAGGCAGCAACAGACCCTTGGAGACAAGTCCGCTGGAGGCCGATGTATTGAATCTCGACGCAATTTGAGTGTTCCATCGTCATTACAAGGCCCTGAACGTTACAATTAACTATCATTTTTGCGTCGGATTCGAAAATCTAGACTCACAGGAGAACGACCATAAGGTGCCCGAGGCAGCAATAGACCCTTGGAGACAAGTCGGCTGGAGGCCGATGTATCGAATCTCGACGCAATTTAAGTGTTCCTTCGTCATTAGAAGGCCCTGAACGTTACAATTAACTATCATTTTTGCGTCGGATTCGAAAAACTAGACTCACAGGAGAACGCCCATAAAGTGCCCGAGACAGCGATATCCCCTTGGAGACAAGTCGGCTGGAGGCCGATGTATTGAATCTCGACGCAATTTGAGTGTTCCATCGTCATTAGGAGGCCCTGAACGTTACAATTAACTATCATTTTTGCGTCGGATTCGAAATTCTAGACTTACAAGAGAACGACCATAAGGAGCCCGAGGCAGCATTAGACCCTTGGAGACAAGTCGGCTGGAGGACGATGTATTGGATCGCGACGCAATATGAGTGTTCCATCGTCATTAGGAGGCCCTGAATGTTACAATTAACTATCAGTTTTTCGTCGGATTCGAAAATCTAGACTGACAGCAGACGGACCATTTGATGCCCGAAGCAGCAATATCCCCTTGGAGACAAATCGGCTGGAGGCCGATGTATTGAATCTCGACGCAATTTGAGTCTTATATCGTCATTACAAGGCCCTGAACGTTACAATTAACTATCATTTTTGCGTCGGATTCGAAAATCTAGACTCACAGGAGAACGACTATAAGGTGCCCGAGGCAGCAATAGACCCTTGGAGACAAGTCGGCTGAAGGACGATGTATTGAATCTCGACGCAATTTGAGTGTTCCATCGTCATTAGAAGGCCCTGAACGTTACAATGAACTATCATTTTTGCGTCGGACTCGAAAATCTAGACTCACAGTAGAAGGATCATATTGTGCCCGAGACAGCAATATCCCCTTGGAGACAAGTCGGCTGGAGGCCGATGTATTGAATCTCGACGCAATTTGAGTGTTCCATCGTCATTAGGAGGCCCTGAACGTTACTATTCACTATCATTTTTGCGTCGGATTCGAAAATCTAGACTCACAGGAGAAGGATCAAATGGTGCCCGAGACAGCAATATCCCCTTGGAGACAAGTCGGCTGGAGGCCGATGTATAAAATCTCGACGCAATTTGAGTGTTCCATCGGCATTAGGAGGCCCTGAACGTTATAATTAACTATCATTTTTGCGTCGGATTCGATAATCTAAACTCACAGGAGAACGACCATAAGGTGCCCGAGGCAGCAATAGACCCTTGGAGACAAGTCGGCTGGAGGACGATGTATTGAATCTCGACGCAATTTGAGAGTTCCATCGTCACTAGGAAGCTTTGAACGTTACAATTAACTATCATTTTTGCGTCGAATTCGAAAATCTAGACTTACAAGAGAACGACCATGTGGTGCCCGAGGCAGCATTAGACCCTTGGAGACAAGTCGGCTGGAGGACGATGTATTGGATCGCGACGCAATTTGAGTGTTCCATCGGCATTAGGAGGCCCTGAACGTTACAATTAACTATCATTTTTGCGTCGGATTCGAAAATCTAGATTCACAGGAGAACGACCATAACGTGCCCGAGGCAGCAATAGACCCTTGGAGACAAGTCGGCTGGAGGACGATGTATTGAATCTCGACGCAATTTGAGAGTTCCATCGTCACTAGGAAGCTTTGAACGTTACAATTAACTATCATTTTTGCGTCGAATTCGAAAATCTAGACTTACAAGAGAACGACCATGTGGTGCCCGAGGCAGCATTAGACCCTTGGAGACAAGTCGGCTGGAGGACGATGTATTGGATCGCGACGCAATTTGAGTGTTCCATCGTCATTAGGAGGCCCTGAATGTTACAATTAACTATCAGTTTTTCGTCGGATTCGAAAATCTAGACTCACAGCAGACGGACCATTTAGTGCCCGAGGCAGCGATATCCCCTTGGAGACAAATCGGCTGGAGGACGATGTATTGGATCGCGACGCAATTTGAGTGTTCCATCGTCATTAGGAGGCCCTGAATGTTACAATTAACTATCATTTTTGCGTCGGATTCGAAAATCTAGACTCACAGGAGAAGGATCATATGGTGCCCGAGACAGTAATACCCCCTTGGAGACAAGACGGCTGGAGGCCGATGTATTGATTCTCGACGCAATTTGAGTGTTCCATCGGCATTAGGAGGCCCTGAACGTTACAATTAACTATCATTTATGCGTCGGATTCGAAAATCTAGACTCACAGGAGAACGACCATAAGGTGCCCGAGGCAGCAATAGACCCTTGGAGACAAGTCGGCTGAAGGCCGATGTATTGAATCTCGACGCAATTTGAGTGTTCCATCGTCATTACAAGGCCCTGAACGTTACATTTAACCATCAGTTTTGCGTCGGATTCTAAAATCTAGACTCACAGGAGAACGACCATACGGTGCCCCAGGCAGCAATAGACCCTTGGAGACAAGTCGGCTGGAGGACGATGTATTGAATCTCGACGCAATTTGAGAGTTCCATCGTCATTAGGAAGCTTTGAACGTTACAATTAACTATCATTTTTGCGTCGGATTCGAAAATCTAGACTTACAAGAGAACGACCATAAGGTGCCCGAGGCAGCAATAGACCTTTGGAGACAAGTCGGCTGAAAGACGATGTATTGAATCTCGACGCAATTTGAGTCTTCCATCGTCATTACAGGGCCCTAAACGTTACAATTAACTATCATTTATGCGTCGGATTCGAAAATGTACTAGCAGGAGAAGTTTATACGGTGCTCGATGCAGCAATAGACACTTGGAGACAAGTCGGCTGGAAACCGATGTATTGATTCTTGACAAAATTTGAGTGTTCCATCGTTATTAGGAGGCCCTGAACGTTACAATTAACAATCATTTTAGCGTCGGATTCCAAAATCTACTCACAGGAGAAGTTCATACGGTGCTCGAGACAGCAATATCCCCTTGGAGACAAGTCCGCTGGAGGCCGATGTATTGAATCTCGACGCAATTTGAGTCTTCCATCGTCATTACAAGGCCCTGAACGTTACAATTAACTATCATTTTTGCGTCGGATTCGAAAATCTAGACTCACAGGAGAACGACCATAAGGTGCCCGAGGCAGCAATAGACCCTTGGAGACAAGTCGGCTGAAGAACGATGTATTGAATCTCGACGCAATTTGGGTGTTCCATCGTCATTAGAAGGCCCTGAACGTTACAATGAACTATCATTTTTGCTTCGGAATCGAAAATCTAGACTCACAGGAGAAGGATCATATTGTGCCCGAGACAGCAATATCCCCTTGGAGACAAGTCGGCTGGAGGCCGATGTATTGAATCTCGACGCAATTTGAGTGTTCCATCGGCATTAGGAGGCCCTGAACGTTACAATTAACTATCATTTTTGCGTCGGATTCGATAATCTAAACTCACAGGAGAACGACCATAAGGTGCCCTAGGCAGCAACAGACCCTTGGAGACAAGTCCGCTGGAGGCCGATGTATTGAATCTCGACGCAATTTGAGTGTTCCATCGTCATTACAAGGCCCTGAACGTTACAATTAACTATCATTTTTGCGTCGGATTCGAAAATCTAGACTCACAGGAGAACGACCATAAGGTGCCCGAGGCAGCAATAGACCCTTGGAGACAAGTCGGCTGGAGGCCGATGTATCGAATCTCGACGCAATTTAAGTGTTCCTTCGTCATTTGAAGGCCCTGAACGTTACAATTAACTATCATTTTTGCGTCGGATTCGAAAAACTAGACTCACAATAGAACGCCCATAAAGTGCCCGAGACAGCGATATCCCCTTGGAGACAAGTCCGCTGGAGGCCGATGTATTGAATCTCGACGCAATTTGAGTGTTCCATCGTCATTAGGAGGCCCTGAACCTTACAATTAACTATCAGTTTCGCGTAGGATTCGAAAATCTAGACTCACAGGAGACGGACCATGTGGAGCCCGAGGCAGCAATAGCCCCTTGTAGACAAGTCGGCTGAAGGAAGATGTATTGACTCTCGACGCAATTTGAGTGTTCCATCGTCATTAAGAGGCCCTGAGCATTACATTTAACTATCAGTTTTGCGTCGGATTCTAAAATCTAGACTCACAGGAGAACGACTACACGGTGCCCGAGGCAGCAATAGACCCTTGGAGACAAGTCGGCTGGAGGACGATGTATTGAATCTCGACGCAATTTGAGAGTTCCATCGTCATTAGGAGGCCCTGAACGTTACAATTAACTATCATTTTTGCGTCGGATTCGAAATTCTAGACTTACAAGAGAACGACCATAAGGAGCCCGAGGCAGCATTAGACCCTTGGAGACAAGTCGGCTGGAGGACGATGTATTGGATCGCGACGCAATATGAGTGTTCCATCGTCATTAGGAGGCCCTGAATGTTACAATTAACTATCAGTTTTTCGTCGGATTCGAAAATCTAGACTCACAGCAGACGGACCATTTGGTGCCCGAGGCAGCAATATCCCCTTGGAGACAAATCGGCTGGAGGACGATGTATTGAATCTCGACGCAATTTGAGTCTTATATCATCATTAGGAGGCCCTGAACGTTATTATTCACTATCATTTTTGCGTCGGATTCGAAAATCTAGACTCACAGGAGAAGGATCATATGGTGCCCGAGACAGTAATACCCCCTTGGAGACAAGACGCCTGGAGGCCGATGTATTGAATCTCGACGCAATTTGAGTGTTTCATCGGCATTAGGTGGCCCTGAACGTTACAATTAACTATCATTTTTGCGTCGGATTCAAAAATCTTTTCACAGGAGTAGTTCACACGGTGCTCGAGGCAGCAACAGACCCTTGGAGACAAGTCGGCTGGAGGCCGATGTATTGAATCTCGACGCAATTTGAGTCTTCCATCGTCATTACAAGGCCCTGAACGTTACAATTAACTATCATTTTTGCGTCGGATTCTAAAATCTAGACTCACAGGAGAACGACTATAAGGTGCCCGAGGCAGCAATAGACCCTTGGAGACAAGTCGGCTGAAGGACGATGTATTGAATCTCGACGCAATTTGAGTGTTCCATCGTCATTAGAAGGCCCTGAACGTTACAATGAACTATCATTTTTGCGTCGGACTCGAAAATCTAGACTCACAGGAGAAGGATCATATTGAGCCCGAGACAGCAATATCCCCTTGGAGACAAGTCGGCTGGAGGCCGATGTTTTGAATCTCGACGCAATTTGAGTGTTCCATCGTCATTAGGAGGCCCTGAACGTTACTATTCACTATCATTTTTGCGTCGGATTCGAAAATCTAGACTCACAGGAGAAGGATCAAATGGTGCCCGAGACAGCAATATCCCCTTGGAGACAAGTCGGCTGGAGGCCGATGTATAAAATCTCGACGCAATTTGAGTGTTCCATCGGCATTAGGAGGCCCTGAACGTTACAATTAACTATCATTTTTGCGTCGGATTCGATAATCTAAACTCACAGGAGAATGACCATAAGGTGCCCTAGGCAGCAACAGGCCCTTGGAGACAAGTCCGCTGGAGGCCGATGTATTGAATCTCGAAGCAATTTGAGTGTTCCATCGTCATTACAAGGCCCTGAACGTTACAATTAACTATCATTTTTGCGTCGGATTCGAAAATCTAGACTCACAGGAGAACGACCATAACGTGCCCGAGGCAGCAATAGACCCTTGGAGACAAGTCGGCTGGAGGACGATGTATTGGATCGCGACGCAATTTGAGTGTTCCATCGTCATTAGGAGGCCCTGAATGTTACAATTAACTATCACTTTCGCGTCGGATTCGAAATTCTAGACTCACAGGAGACGGACCACATGGAGCCCGAGGGAGCAATATCCCCTTGGAGACAAGTCGGCTGGAGGTCGATGTATTGAATCTCGACGCAATTTGAGTGTTCCATCGGCATTAGGAGGCCCTGAACGTTACAATTAACAATCATTTTAGCTTCGGATTCGAAAATCTACTCACAGGAGAAGTTCATACGGTGCTCGAAACAGCAATATCCCCTTGGAGATAAGTCCGCTGGAGGCCGATGTATTGAATCTCGACGCAATTTGAGTGTTCCATCGGCATTAGGAGGCCCTGAACGTTACAATTAACTATCATTTTACCGTCGGATTCGATAATCTAGACTTACAAGAGAACGACCATGTGGTGCCCGAGGCAGCATTAGACCCTTGGAGACAAGTCGGCTGGAGGACGATGTATTGGATCGCGACGCAATTTGAGTGTTCCATCGTCATTAGGAGGCCCTGAATGTTACAATTAACTATCACTTTCGCGTCGGATTCGAAATTCTAGACTCACAGGAGACGGACCACATGGAGCCCGAGGGAGCAATATCCCCTTGGAGACAAGTCGGCTGGAGGTCGATGTATTGAATCTCGACGCAATTTGAGTGTTCCATCGGCATTAGGAGGCCCTGAACGTTACAATTAACAATCATTTTAGCTTCGGATTCGAAAATCTACTCACAGGAGAAGTTCATACGGTGCTCGAGACAGCAATATCCCCTTGGAGATAAGTCCGCTGGAGGCCGATGTATTGAATCTCGACGCAATTTGAGTGTTCCATCGTCATTAGAAGGCCCTGAACGTTACAATTAACCATCATTTTTGCGTCGGATTCGGAAATCTAGACTCACAGGAGAAGGATCATATTGTGCCCGAGACAGCAATATCCCATTGGAGACAAGTCGGCTGGAGGCCGATGTATTGAATCTCGACGCAATTTGAGTTTTCCATCGTCATTAGGAGGCCCTGAACGTTACAATTAACTATCACTTTCGCGTCAGATTCGAAATTCTAGACTCACAGGAGACGGACCACATGGAGCCCGAGGGAGCAATATCCCCTTGGAGACAAGTCGGCTGGAGGTCGATGTATTGAATCTCGACGCAATTTGAGTGTTCCATCGGCATTAGGAGGCCCTGAACGTTACAATTAACAATCATTTTAGCTTCGGATTCGAAAATCTACTCACAGGAGAAGTTCATACGATGCTCGAGACAGCAATATCCCCTTGGAGATAAGTCCGCTGGAGGCCGATGTATTGAATCTCGACGCAATTTGAGTGTTCCATCGGCATTAGGAGGCCCTGAACGTTACAATTAACTATCATTTTAACGTCGGATTCGATAATCTAAACTCATAGGAGAACGACCATAAGGTGCCCTAGGCAGCAACAGACCCTTGGAGACAAGTCCGCTGGTGGCCGATGTATTGAATCTCGACGCAATTTGAGTGTTCCATCGTCATTACAAGGCCCTGAACGTTACAAATAACTATCATTTTTGCGTCGGATTCGAAAATCTAGACTCACAGGAGAACGACCATAACGTGCCCGAGGCAGCAATAGACCCTTGGAGACAAGTCGGCTGGAGGCCGATGTATCGAATCTCGACGCAATTTGAGTGTTCCATCGTCATTACAAGGCCCTGAAAGTTACATTTAACTATCATTTTTGCGTCGGATTCGAAAATCTAGACTCACAGGAGAACGACCATAAGGTGCCCGAGGCAGCAATAGACCCTTGGAGACAAGTCGGCTGGAGGCCGATGTATCGAATCTCGACGCAATTTAAGTGTTCCTTCGTCATTAGAAGGCCCTGAACGTTACAATTAACTATCATTTTTGCGTCGGATTCGAAAAACTAGACTCACAGGAGAACGCCCATAAAGTGCCCGAGACAGCGATATCCCCTTGGAGACAAGTCCGCTGGAGGCCGATGTATTGAATCTCGACGCAATTTGAGTGTTCCATCGTCATTAGGAGGCCCTGAACCTTACAATTAACTATCAGTTTCGCGTAGGATTCGAAAATCTAGACTCACAGGAGACGGACCATGTGGAGCCCGAGGCAGCAATAGCCCCTTGTAGACAAGTCGGCTGAAGGAAGATGTATTGACTCTCGACGCAATTTGAGTGTTCCATCGTCATTAAGAGGCCCTGAGCATTACATTTAACTATCAGTTTTGCGTCGGATTCTAAAATCTAGACTCACAGGAGAACGACTACACGGTGCCCGAGGCAGCAATAGACCCTTGGAGACAAGTCGGCTGGAGGACGATGTATTGAATCTCGACGCAATTTGAGAGTTCCATCGTCATTAGGAGGCCCTGAACGTTACAATTAACTATCATTTTTGCGTCGGATTCGAAATTCTAGACTTACAAGAGAACGACCATAAGGAGCCCGAGGCAGCATTAGACCCTTGGAGACAAGTCGGCTGGAGGACGATGTATTGGATCGCGACGCAATATGAGTGTTCCATCGTCATTAGGAGGCCCTGAATGTTACAATTAACTATCAGTTTTTCGTCGGATTCGAAAATCTAGACTCACAGCAGACGGACCATTTGGTGCCCGAGGCAGCAATATCCCCTTGGAGACAAATCGGCTGGAGGACGATGTATTGAATCTCGACGCAATTTGAGTCTTATATCATCATTAGGAGGCCCTGAACGTTATTATTCACTATCATTTTTGCGTCGGATTCGAAAATCTAGACTCACAGGAGAAGGATCATATGGTGCCCGAGACAGTAATACCCCCTTGGAGACAAGACGCCTGGAGGCCGATGTATTGAATCTCGACGCAATTTGAGTGTTTCATCGGCATTAGGTGGCCCTGAACGTTACAATTAACTATCATTTTTGCGTCGGATTCAAAAATCTTTTCACAGGAGTAGTTCACACGGTGCTCGAGGCAGCAACAGACCCTTGGAGACAAGTCGGCTGGAGGCCGATGTATTGAATCTCGACGCAATTTGAGTCTTCCATCGTCATTACAAGGCCCTGAACGTTACAATTAACTATCATTTTTGCGTCGGATTCTAAAATCTAGACTCACAGGAGAACGACTATAAGGTGCCCGAGGCAGCAATAGAAACTTGGAGACAAGTCGGCTGAAGGACGATGTATTGAATCTCGACGCAATTTGAGTGTTCCATCGTCATTAGAAGGCCCTGAACGTTACAATGAACTATCATTTTTGCGTCGGACTCGAAAATCTAGACTCACAGGAGAAGGATCATATTGAGCCCGAGACAGCAATATCCCCTTGGAGACAAGTCGGCTGGAGGCCGATGTTTTGAATCTCGACGCAATTTGAGTGTTCCATCGTCATTAGGAGGCCCTGAACGTTACTATTCACTATCATTTTTGCGTCGGATTCGAAAATCTAGACTCACAGGAGAAGGATCAAATGGTGCCCGAGACAGCAATATCCCCTTGGAGACAAGTCGGCTGGAGGCCGATGTATAAAATCTCGACGCAATTTGAGTGTTCCATCGGCATTAGGAGGCCCTGAACGTTACAATTAACTATCATTTTTGCGTCGGATTCGATAATCTAAACTCACAGGAGAATGACCATAAGGTGCCCTAGGCAGCAACAGACCCTTGGAGACAAGTCCGCTGGAGGCCGATGTATTGAATCTCGAAGCAATTTGAGTGTTCCATCGTCATTACAAGGCCCTGAACGTTACAATTAACTATCATTTTTGCGTCGGATTCGAAAATCTAGACTCACAGGAGAACGACCATAACGTGCCCGAGGCAGCAATAGACCCTTGGAGACAAGTCGGCTGGAGGACGATGTATTGGATCGCGACGCAATTTGAGTGTTCCATCGTCATTAGGAGGCCCTGAATGTTACAATTAACTATCACTTTCGCGTCGGATTCGAAATTCTAGACTCACAGGAGACGGACCACATGGAGCCCGAGGGAGCAATATCCCCTTGGAGACAAGTCGGCTGGAGGTCGATGTATTGAATCTCGACGCAATTTGAGTGTTCCATCGGCATTAGGAGGCCCTGAACGTTACAATTAACAATCATTTTAGCTTCGGATTCGAAAATCTACTCACAGGAGAAGTTCATACGGTGCTCGAGACAGCAATATCCCCTTGGAGATAAGTCCGCTGGAGGCCGATGTATTGAATCTCGACGCAATTTGAGTGTTCCATCGGCATTAGGAGGCCCTGAACGTTACAATTAACTATCATTTTACCGTCGGATTCGATAATCTAAACTCACAGGAGAACGACCATAAGGTGCCCTAGGCAGCAACAGACCCTTGGAGACAAGTCCGCTGGAGGCCGATGTATTGAATCTCGACGCAATTTGAGTGTTCCATCGTCATTACAAGGCCCTGAACGTTACAAATAACTATCATTTTTGCGTCGGATTCGAAAATCTAGACTCACAGGAGAACGACCATAACGTGCCCGAGGCAGCAATAGACCCTTGGAGACAAGTCGGCTGGAGGCCGATGTATCGAATCTCGACGCAATTTGAGTTTTCCATCGTCATTAGGAGGCCCTGAACGTTACAATTAACTATCACTTTCGCGTCGGATTCGAAATTCTAGACTCACAGGAGACGGACCACATGGAGCCCGAGGGAGCAATATCCCCTTGGAGACAAGTCGGCTGGAGGTCGATGTATTGAATCTCGACGCAATTTGAGTGTTCCATCGGCATTAGGAGGCCCTGAACGTTACAATTAACAATCATTTTAGCTTCGGATTCGAAAATCTACTCACAGGAGAAGTTCATACGGTGCTCGAGACAGCAATATCCCCTTGGAGATAAGTCCGCTGGAGGCCGATGTATTGAATCTCGACGCAATTTGAGTGTTCCATCGTCATTAGAAGGCCCTGAACGTTACAATTAACCATCATTTTTGCGTCGGATTCGGAAATCTAGACTCACAGGAGAAGGATCATATTGTGCCCGAGACAGCAATATCCCATTGGAGACAAGTCGGCTGGAGGCCGATGTATTGAATCTCGACGCAATTTGAGTTTTCCATCGTCATTAGGAGGCCCTGAACGTTACAATTAACTATCACTTTCGCGTCAGATTCGAAATTCTAGACTCACAGGAGACGGACCACATGGAGCCCGAGGGAGCAATATCCCCTTGGAGACAAGTCGGCTGGAGGTCGATGTATTGAATCTCGACGCAATTTGAGTGTTCCATCGGCATTAGGAGGCCCTGAACGTTACAATTAACTATCATTTTAACGTCGGATTCGATAATCTAAACTTATAGGAGAACGACCATAAGGTGCCCTAGGCAGCAACAGACCCTTGGAGACAAGTCCGCTGGAGGCCGATGTATTGAATCTCGACGCAATTTGAGTGTTCCATCGTCATTACAAGGCCCTGAACGTTACAAATAACTATCATTTTTGCGTCGGATTCGAAAATCTAGACTCACAGGAGAACGACCATAACGTGCCCGAGGCAGCAATAGACCCTTGGAGACAAGTCGGCTGGAGGCCGATGTATCGAATCTCGACGCAATTTGAGTGTTCCATCGTCATTACAAGGCCCTGAAAGTTACATTTAACTATCAGTTTTGCGTCGGATTCTAAAATCTAGACTCACAGGAGAACGACCATACGGTGCCCGAGGCAGCAATAGACCCTTGGAGACAAGTCGGCTGGAGGACGATGTATTGAATCTCGACGCAATTTGAGAGTTCCATCGTCACTAGGAAGCTTTGAACGTTACAATTAACTATCATTTTTGCGTCGGATTCGAAAATCTAGACTTACAAGAGAACGACCATGTGGTGCCCGAGGCAGCATTAGACCCTTGGAGACAAGTCGGCTGGAGGACGATGTATTGGATCGCGACGCAATTTGAGTGTTCCATCGTCATTAGGAGCCCCTGAATGTTACAATTAACTATCAGTTTTTCGTCGGATTCGAAAATCTAGACTCACAGCAGACGGACCATTTAGTGCCCGAGGCAGCGATATCCCCTTGGAGACAAATCGGCTTTAGGACGATGTATTGGATCGCGACGCAATTTGAGTGTTCCATCGTCATTAGGAGGCCCTGAATGTTACAATTAACTATAATTTTTGCGTCGGATTCGAAAATCTAGACTCACAGGAGAAGGATCATATGGTGCCCGAGACAGTAATACCCCCTTGGAGACAAGACGGCTGGAGGCCGATGTATTGATTCTCGACGCAATTTGAGTGTTCCATCGGCATTAGGAGGCCCTGAACGTTACAATTAACTATCATTTTTGCGTCGGATTCGAAAATCTAGACTCACAGGAGAAGGATCATATGGTGCCCGAGACAGTAATACCCCCTTGGAGACAAGACGGCTGGAGGCCGATGTATTGATTCTCGACGCAATTTGAGTGTTCCATCGGCATTAGGAGGCCCTGAACGTTACAATTAACTATCATTTTTGCGTCGGATTCGAAAATCTAGACTCACCGGAGAACGACCATAAGGTGCCCGAGGCAGCAATAGACCCTTGGAGACAAGTCGGCTGGAGGCCGATGTATTGAATCTCGACGCAATTTGAGTGTTCCATCGTCATTACAAGGCCCTGAACGTTACATTTAACCATCAGTTTTGCGTCGGATTCTAAAATCTAGACTCACAGGAGAACGACCATACGGTGCCCCAGGCAGCAATAGACCCTTGGAGACAAGTCGGCTGGAGGACGATGTATTGAATCTCGACGCAATTTGAGAGTTCCATCGTCATTAGGAAGCTTTGAACGTTACAATTAACTATCATTTTTGCGTCGGATTCGAAAATCTAGACTTACAAGAGAACGACCATAAGGTGCCCGAGGCAGCAATAGACCTTTGGAGACAAGTCGGCTGAAGGACGATGTATTGAATCTCGACGCAATTTGAGTCTTCCATCGTCATTACAAGGCCCTAAACGTTACAATTAACTATCATTTATGCGTCGGATTCGAAAATGTACTCACAGGAGAAGTTTATACGGTGCTCGATGCAGCAATAGACACTTGGAGACAAGTCGGCTGGAAACCGATGTATTGATTCTTGACAAAATTTGAGTGTTCCATCGTCATTAGGAGGCCCTGAACGTTACAATTAGCAATCATTTTAGCGTCGGATTCGAAAATCTACTCACAGGAGAAGTTCATACGGTGCTCGAGACAACAATATCCCCTTGGAGACAAGTCGGCTGGAGGCCGATGTATTGAATCTCGACGCAATTTGAGTTTTCCATCGTCATTAGGAGGCCCTGAACGTTACAATTAACTATCACTTTCGCGTCAGATTCGAAATTCTAGACTCACAGGAGACGGACCACATGGAGCCCGAGGGAGCAATATCCCCTTGGAGACAAGTCGGCTGGAGGTCGATGTATTGAATCTCGACGCAATTTGAGTGTTCCATCGGCATTAGGAGGCCCTGAACGTTACAATTAACTATCATTTTAACGTCGGATTCGATAATCTAAACTTATAGGAGAACGACCATAAGGTGCCCTAGGCAGCAACAGACCCTTGGAGACAAGTCCGCTGGAGGCCGATGTATTGAATCTCGACGCAATTTGAGTGTTCCATCGTCATTACAAGGCCCTGAACGTTACAAATAACTATCATTTTTGCGTCGGATTCGAAAATCTAGACTCACAGGAGAACGACCATAACGTGCCCGAGGCAGCAATAGACCCTTGGAGACAAGTCGGCTGGAGGCCGATGTATCGAATCTCGACGCAATTTGAGTGTTCCATCGTCATTACAAGGCCCTGAAAGTTACATTTAACTATCAGTTTTGCGTCGGATTCTAAAATCTAGACTCACAGGAGAACGACCATACGGTGCCCGAGGCAGCAATAGACCCTTGGAGACAAGTCGGCTGGAGGACGATGTATTGAATCTCGACGCAATTTGAGAGTTCCATCGTCACTAGGAAGCTTTGAACGTTACAATTAACTATCATTTTTGCGTCGGATTCGAAAATCTAGACTTACAAGAGAACGACCATGTGGTGCCCGAGGCAGCATTAGACCCTTGGAGACAAGTCGGCTGGAGGACGATGTATTGGATCGCGACGCAATTTGAGTGTTCCATCGTCATTAGGAGCCCCTGAATGTTACAATTAACTATCAGTTTTTCGTCGGATTCGAAAATCTAGACTCACAGCAGACGGACCATTTAGTGCCCGAGGCAGCGATATCCCCTTGGAGACAAATCGGCTTTAGGACGATGTATTGGATCGCGACGCAATTTGAGTGTTCCATCGTCATTAGGAGGCCCTGAATGTTACAATTAACTATAATTTTTGCGTCGGATTCGAAAATCTAGACTCACAGGAGAAGGATCATATGGTGCCCGAGACAGTAATACCCCCTTGGAGACAAGACGGCTGGAGGCCGATGTATTGATTCTCGACGCAATTTGAGTGTTCCATCGGCATTAGGAGGCCCTGAACGTTACAATTAACTATCATTTTTGCGTCGGATTCGAAAATCTAGACTCACAGGAGAAGGATCATATGGTGCCCGAGACAGTAATACCCCCTTGGAGACAAGACGGCTGGAGGCCGATGTATTGATTCTCGACGCAATTTGAGTGTTCCATCGGCATTAGGAGGCCCTGAACGTTACAATTAACTATCATTTTTGCGTCGGATTCGAAAATCTAGACTCACCGGAGAACGACCATAAGGTGCCCGAGGCAGCAATAGACCCTTGGAGACAAGTCGGCTGGAGGCCGATGTATTGAATCTCGACGCAATTTGAGTGTTCCATCGTCATTACAAGGCCCTGAACGTTACATTTAACCATCAGTTTTGCGTCGGATTCTAAAATCTAGACTCACAGGAGAACGACCATACGGTGCCCCAGGCAGCAATAGACCCTTGGAGACAAGTCGGCTGGAGGACGATGTATTGAATCTCGACGCAATTTGAGAGTTCCATCGTCATTAGGAAGCTTTGAACGTTACAATTAACTATCATTTTTGCGTCGGATTCGAAAATCTAGACTTACAAGAGAACGACCATAAGGTGCCCGAGGCAGCAATAGACCTTTGGAGACAAGTCGGCTGAAGGACGATGTATTGAATCTCGACGCAATTTGAGTCTTCCATCGTCATTACAAGGCCCTAAACGTTACAATTAACTATCATTTATGCGTCGGATTCGAAAATGTACTCACAGGAGAAGTTTATACGGTGCTCGATGCAGCAATAGACACTTGGAGACAAGTCGGCTGGAAACCGATGTATTGATTCTTGACAAAATTTGAGTGTTCCATCGTCATTAGGAGGCCCTGAACGTTACAATTAGCAATCATTTTAGCGTCGGATTCGAAAATCTACTCACAGGAGAAGTTCATACGGTGCTCGAGACAACAATATCCCCTTGGAGACAAGTCCGCTGGAGGCCGATGTATTGAATCTCGACGCAATTTGAGTCTTCCATCGTCATTACAAGGCCCTGAACGTTACAATTAACTATCATTTTTGCGTCGGATTCGAAAATCTAGACTCACAGGAGAACGACCATAAGGTGCCCGAGGCAGCAATAGACCCTTGGAGACAAGTAGGCTGAAGGACGATGTATTGAATCTCGACGCAATTTGAGTGTTCCATCGTCATTAGAAGGCCCTGAACGTTACAATGAACTATCATTTTTGCGTCGGAATCGAAAATCTAGACTCACAGGAGAAGGATCATATTGTGCCCGAGACAGCAATATAGCCTTGGAGACAAGTCAGCTGGAGGCCGATGTATTGAATCTCGACGCAATTTGAGTGTTCCATCGGCATTAGGAGGCCCTGAACGTTACAATTAACTATCATTTTTGCGTCGGATTCGATAATCTTAACTCACAGGAGAACGACCATAAGGTGCCCTAGGCAGCAACAGACCCTTGGAGACAAGTCCGCTGGAGGCCGATGTATTGAATCTCGACGCAATTTGAGTGTTCCATCGTCATTACAAGGCCCTGAACGTTACAATTAACTATCATTTTTGCGTCGGATTCGAAAATCTAGACTCACAGGAGAACGACCATAAGGTGCCCGAGGCAGCAATAGACCCTTGGAGACAAGTCGGCTGGAGGCCGATGTATCGAATCTCGACGCAATTTAAGTGTTCCTTCGTCATTAGAAGGCCCTGAACGTTACAATTAACTATCATTTTTGCGTCGGATTCGAAAAACTAGACTCACAGGAGAACGCCCATAAAGTGCCCGAGACAGCGATATCCCCTTGGAGACAAGTCGGCTGGAGGCCGATGTATTGAATCTCGACGCAATTTGAGTGTTCCATCGTCATTAGGAGGCCCTGAACGTTACAATTAACTATCATTTTTGCGTCGGATTCGAAATTCTAGACTTACAAGAGAACGACCATAAGGAGCCCGAGGCAGCATTAGACCCTTGGAGACAAGTCGGCTGGAGGACGATGTATTGGATCGCGACGCAATATGAGTGTTCCATCGTCATTAGGAGGCCCTGAATGTTACAATTAACTATCAGTTTTTCGTCGGATTCGAAAATCTAGACTGACAGCAGACGGACCATTTGATGCCCGAAGCAGCAATATCCCCTTGGAGACAAATCGGCTGGAGGCCGATGTATTGAATCTCGACGCAATTTGAGTCTTATATCGTCATTACAAGGCCCTGAACGTTACAATTAACTATCATTTTTGCGTCGGATTCGAAAATCTAGACTCACAGGAGAACGACTATAAGGTGCCCGAGGCAGCAATAGACCCTTGGAGACAAGTCGGCTGAAGGACGATGTATTGAATCTCGACGCAATTTGAGTGTTCCATCGTCATTAGAAGGCCCTGAACGTTACAATGAACTATCATTTTTGCGTCGGACTCGAAAATCTAGACTCACAGGAGAAGGATCATATTGTGCCCGAGACAGCAATATCCCCTTGGAGACAAGTCGGCTGGAGGCCGATGTATTGAATCTCGACGCAATTTGAGTGTTCCATCGTCATTAGGAGGCCCTGAACGTTACTATTCACTATCATTTTTGCGTCGGATTCGAAAATCTAGACTCACAGGAGAAGGATCAAATGGTGCCCGAGACAGAAATATCCCCTTGGAGACAAGTCGGCTGGAGGCCGATGTATAAAATCTCGACGCAATTTGAGTGTTCCATCGGCATTAGGAGGCCCTGAACGTTATAATTAACTATCATTTTTGCGTCGGATTCGATAATCTAAACTCACAGGAGAATGACCATAAGGTGCCCTAGGCAGCAACAGACCCTTGGAGACAAGTCCGCTGGAGGCCGATGTATTGAATCTCGAAGCAATTTGAGTGTTCCATCGTCATTACAAGGCCCTGAACGTTACAATTAACTATCATTTTTGCGTCGGATTCGAAAATCTAGACTCACAGGAGAACGACCATAAGGTGCCCGAGGCAGCAATAGACCCTTGGAGACAAGTCGACTGGAGGCCGATGTATCGAATCTCGACGCAATTTAAGTGTTCCTTCGTCATTAGAAGTCCCTGAACGTTACAATTAACTATCATTTTTGCGTCGGATTCAAAAAACTAGACTCACAGGAGAACGCCCATAAAGTGCCCGAGACAGCGATATCCCCTTGGAGACAAGTCCGCTGGAGGCCGATGTATTGAATCTCGACGCAATTTGAGTGTTCCATCGTCATTAGGAGGCCCTGAACCTTACAATTAACTATCAGTTTCGCGTAGGATTCGAAAATCTAGACTCACAGGAGACGGACCACATGGAGCCCGAGGCAGCAATATCCCCTTGTAGGCAAGTTGGCTGGAGGAAGATGTATTGACTCTCGACGCAATTTGAGTGTTCCATCGTCATTAAGAGGCCCTGAGCATTACATTTAACTATCAGTTTTGCGTCGGATTCTAAAATCTAGACTCACAGGAGAACGACCATACGGTGCCCGAGGCAGCAATAGACCCTTGGAGACAAGTCGGCTGGAGGACGATGTATTGAATCTCGACGCAATTTGAGAGTTCCATCGTCATTAGGAGGCCCTGAACGTTACAATTAACTATCATTTTTGCGTCGGATTCGAAATTCTAGACTTACAAGAGAACAACCATAAGGTGCCCGAGGCAGCAATAGACCCTTGGAGACAAGTCGGCTGGAGGACGATGTTTTGAATCTCGACGCAATTTGAGTGTTCCATCGGCATTAGGAGGCCCTGAACGTTACAATTAACTATCATTTTAACGTCGGATTCGATAATCTAAACTCATAGGAGAACGACCATAAGGTGCCCTAGGCAGCAACAGACCCTTGGAGACAAGTCCGCTGGAGGCCGATGTATTGAATCTCGACGCAATTTGAGTGTTCCATCGTCATTACAAGGCCCTGAACGTTACAAATAACTATCATTTTTGCGTCGGATTCGAAAATCTAGACTCACAGGAGAACGACCATAACGTGCCCGAGGCAGCAATAGACCCTTGGAGACAAGTCGGCTGGAGGCCGATGTATCGAATCTCGACGCAATTTGAGTGTTCCATCGTCATTACAAGGCCCTGAAAGTTACATTTAACTATCAGTTTTGCGTCGGATTCTAAAATCTAGACTCACAGGAGAACGACCATACGGTGCCCGAGGCAGCAATAGACCCTTGGAGACAAGTCGGCTGGAGGACGATGTATTGAATCTCGACGCAATTTGAGAGTTCCATCGTCACTAGGAAGCTTTGAACGTTACAATTAACTATCATTTTTGCGTCGGATTCGAAAATCTAGACTTACAAGAGAACGACCATGTGGTGCCCGAGGCAGCATTAGACCCTTGGAGACAAGTCGGCTGGAGGACGATGTATTGGATCGCGACGCAATTTGAGTGTTCCATCGTCATTAGGAGGCCCTGAATGTTACAATTAACTATCAGTTTTTCGTCGGATTCGAAAATCTAGACTCACAGCAGACGGACCATTTAGTGCCCGAGGCAGCGATATCCCCTTGGAGACAAATCGGCTGGAGGACGATGTGTTGGATCGCGACGCAATTTGAGTGTTCCATCGTCATTAGGAGGCCCTGAATGTTACAATTAACTATAATTTTTGCGTCGGATTCGAAAATCTAGACTCACAGGAGAAGGATCATATGGTGCCCGAGACAGTAATACCCCCTTGGAGACAAGACGGCTGGAGGCCGATGTATTGATTCTCGACGCAATTTGAGTGTTCCATCGGCATTAGGAGGCCCTGAACGTTACAATTAACTATCATTTTTGCGTCGGATTCGAAAATCTAGACTCACAGGAGAACGACCATAAGGTGCCCGAGGCAGCAATAGACCCTTGGAGACAAGTCGGCTGGAGGCCGATGTATTGAATCTCGACGCAATTTGAGTGTTCCATCGTCATTACAAGGCCCTGAACGTTACATTTAACCATCAGTTTTGCGTCGGATTCTAAAATCTAGACTCACAGGAGAACGACCATACGGTGCCCCAGGCAGCAATAGACCCTTGGAGACAAGTCGGCTGGAGGACGATGTATTGAATCTCGACGCAATTTGAGAGTTCCATCGTCATTAGGAAGCTTTGAACGTTACAATTAACTATCATTTTTGCGTCGGATTCGAAAATCTAGACTTACAAGAGAACGACCATAAGGTGCCCGAGGCAGCAATAGACCTTTGGAGACAAGTCGGCTGAAGGACGATGTATTGAATCTCGACGCAATTTGAGTCTTCCATCGTCATTACAAGGCCCTAAACGTTACAATTAACTATCATTTATGCGTCGGATTCGAAAATGTACTCACAGGAGAAGTTTATACGGTGCTCGATGCAGCAATAGACACTTGGAGACAAGTCGGCTGGAAACCGATGTATTGATTCTTGACAAAATTTGAGTGTTTCATCGTCATTAGGAGGCCCTGAACGTTACAATTAACAATCATTTTAGCGTCGGATTCGAAAATCTACTCACAGGAGAAGTTCATACGGTGCTCGAGACAACAATATCCCCTTGGAGACAAGTCCGCTGGAGGCCGATGTATTGAATCTCGACGCAATTTGAGTCTTCCATCGTCATTACAAGGCCCTGAACGTTACAATTAACTATCATTTTTGCGTCGGATTCGAAAATCTAGACTCACAGGAGAACGACCATAAGGTGCCCGAGGCAGCAATAGACCCTTGGAGACAAGTCGGCTGAAGGACGATGTATTGAATCTCGACGTAATTTGAGTGTTCCATCGTCATTAGAAGGCCCTGAACGTTACAATGAACTATCATTTTTGCGTCGGAATCGAAAATCTAGACTCACAGGAGAAGGATCATATTGTGCCCGAGACAGCAATATCCCCTTGGAGACAAGTCGGCTGGAGGCCGATGTATTGAATCTCGACGCAATTTGAGTGTTCCATCGGCATTAGGAGGCCCTGAACGTTACAATTAACTATCATTTTTGCGTCGGATTCGATAATCTTAACTCACAGGAGAACGACCATAAGGTGCCCTAGGCAGCAACAGACCCTTGGAGACAAGTCCGCTGGAGGCCGATGTATTGAATCTCGACGCAATTTGAGTGTTCCATCGTCATTACAAGGCCCTGAACGTTACAATTACCTATCATTTTTGCGTCGGATTCGAAAATCTAGACTCACAGGAGAACGACCATAAGGTGCCCGAGGCAGCAATAGACCCTTGGAGACAAGTCGGCTGGAGGCCGATGTATCGAATCTCGACGCAATTTAAGTGTTCCTTCGTCATTAGAAGGCCCTGAACGTTACAATTAACTATCATTTTTGCGTCGGATTCGAAAAACTAGACTCACAGGAGAACGCCCATAAAGTGCCCGAGACAGCGATATCCCCTTGGAGACAAGTCGGCTGGAGGCCGATGTATTGAATCTCGACGCAATTTGAGTGTTCCATCGTCATTAGGAGGCCCTGAACGTTACAATTAACTATCATTTTTGCGTCGGATTCGAAATTCTAGACTTACAAGAGAACGACCATAAGGAGCCCGAGGCAGCATTAGACCCTTGGAGACAAGTCGGCTGGAGGACGATGTATTGGATCGCGACGCAATATGAGTGTTCCATCGTCATTAGGAGGCCCTGAATGTTACAATTAACTATCAGTTTTTCGTCGGATTCGAAAATCTAGACTGACAGCAGACGGACCATTTGATGCCCGAGGCAGCAATATCCCCTTGGAGACAAATCGGCTGGAGGCCGATGTATTGAATCTCGACGGAATTTGAGTCTTATATCGTCATTACAAGGCCCTGAACGTTACAATTAACTATCATTTTTGCGTCGGATTCGAAAATCTAGACTCACAGGAGAACGACTATAAGGCGCCCGAGGCAGCAATAGACCCTTGGAGACAAGTCGGCTGAAGGACGATGTATTGAATCTCGACGCAATTTGAGTTTTCCATCGTCATTAGAAGGCCCTGAACGTTACAATGAACTATCGTTTTTGCGTCGGACTCGAAAATCTAGACTCACAGGAGAAGGATCATATTGTGCCCGAGACAGCAATATCCCCTTGGAGACAAGTCGGCTGGAGGCCGATGTATTGAATCTCGACGCAATTTGAGTGTTCCATCGTCATTAGGAGGCCCTGCACGTTACTATTCACTATCATTTTTGCGTCGGATTCGAAAATCTAGACTCACAGGAGAAGGATCAAATGGTGCCCGAGACAGCAATATCCCCTTGGAGACAAGTCGGCTGGAGGCCGATGTATAAAATCTCGACGCAATTTGAGTGTTCCATCGGCATTAGGAGGCCCTGAACGTTACAATTAACTATCATTTTTGCGTCGGTTTCGATAATCTAAACTCACAGGAGAATGACCATAAGGTGCCCTAGGCAGCAACAGACCCTTGGAGACAAGTCCGCTGGAGGCCGATGTATTGAATCTCGAAGCAATTTGAGTGTTCCATCGTCATTACAAGGCCCTGAACGTTACAATTAACTATCATTTTTGCGTCGGATTCGAAAATCTAGACTCACAGGAGAACGACCATAAGGTGCCCGAGGCAGCAATAGACCCTTGGAGACAAGTCGACTGGAGGCCGATGTATCGAATCTCGACGCAATTTAAGTGTTCCTTCGTCATTAGAAGTCCCTGAACGTTACAATTAACTATCATTTTTGCGTCGGATTCAAAAAACTAGACTCACAGGAGAACGCCCATAAAGTGCCCGAGACAGCGATATCCCATTGGAGACAAGTCCGCTGGAGGCCGATGTATTGAATCTCGACGCAATTTGAGTGTTCCATCGTCATTAGGAGGCCCTGAACCTTACAATTAACTATCAGTTTCGCGTAGGATTCGAAAATCTAGACTCACAGGAGACGGACCACATGGAGCCCGAGGCAGCAATATCCCCTTGTAGGCAAGTTGGCTGGAGGAAGATGTATTGACTCTCGACGCAATTTGAGTGTTCCATCGTCATTAAGAGGCCCTGAGCATTACATTTAACTATCAGTTTTGCGTCGGATTCTAAAATCTAGACTCACAGGAGAACGACCATACGGTGCCCGAGGCAGCAATAGACCCTTGGAGACAAGTCGGCTGGAGGACGATGTATTGAATCTCGACGCAATTTGAGAGTTCCATCGTCATTAGGAGGCCCTGAACGTTACAATTAACTATCATTTTTGCGTCGGATTCGAAATTCTAGACTTACAAGAGAACAACCATAAGGTGCCCGAGGCAGCATTAGACCCTTGGAGACAAGTCGGCTGGAGGACGATGTATTGGATCGCGACGCAATTTGAGTGTTCCATCGTCATTAGGAGGCCCTGAATGTTACAATTAACTATCAGTTTTTCGTCGGATTCGAAAATCTAGACTCACAGCAGACGGACCATTTGGTGCCCGAGGCAGCAATATCCCCTTGGAGACAAATCGGCTGGAGGACGATGTATTGAATCTCGACGCAATTTGAGTCTTATATCATCATTAGGAGGCTCTGAACGTTATTATTCACTATCATTTTTGCGTCGGATTCGAAAATCTAGACTCACAGGAGAAGGATCATATGGTGCCCGAGACAGTAATACCCCCTTGGAGACAAGACGCCTGGAGGCCGATGTATTGAATCTCGACGCAATTTGAGTGTTCCATCGGCATTAGGTAGCCCTGAGCGTTACAATTAACTATCATTTTTGCGACGGATTCGAAAATCGAGACTCACAGGAGAACGACCATAAGGTGCCCGAGGCAGCAATAGACCCTTGGAGACAAGTCGGCTGGAGGCCGATGTATTGAATCTGGACGCAATTTGAGTGTTCCATCGTCATTAGAACGCCCTGAACGTAACAACTAACTATCATTTTTGCGTCGGATTCGAAAATCTAGACTTACAAGAAAACGACCTTAAGGTGCCCGAGGCAGCATTAGACCCTTGGAGACAAGTCGGCTGGAGGACGATGTATTGAATCTCGACGCAATTTGAGTGTTCCATCGTCATTAGAACGCCCTGAACGTTACAACTAACTATCATTTTTGCGTCGGATTCGAAAATCTACACTCACAAGAGAACGACCATACGGTGCCCGAGGCAGCAACAGACCCTTGGAGACAAGTCGGCTTGAGGACGATGAATTGAATCTCGACGCAATTTGAGAGTTCCATCGTCATTAGGAAGCTTCGAACGTTACAATTAACTATCATTTTTGCGTCGGATTCGAAAATCTAGACTTACAAGAGAACGACCATAAGGTGCCCGAGGCAGCATTACACCCTTGGAGACAAGTCGGCTGGAGGACGATGTATTGGATCGCGACGGAATTTGAGTGTTCCATCGTCATTAGGAGGCCCTGAATGTTACAATTAACTATCAGTTTTTCGTCGGATTCGAAAATCTAGACTCACAGCAGACGGACCATTTAGTGCCCGAGGCAGCGATATCACCTTGGAGACAAATCGGCTGGAGGACGATGTATAGAATCTCGACGCAATTTGAGTCTTCTATCGTCATTAGGAGGCCCTGAACGTTACTATTCACTATCATTTTTGCGTCGGTTTCGAAAATCTAGACTCACAGGAGAAGGATCATATGGTGCCCGAGACAGTAATACCCCCTTGGAGACAAGACGGCTGGAGGCCGATATATTGATTCTCGACGCAATTTGAGTGTTCCATCGGCATTAGGAGGACCTGAACGTTACAATTAACTATCATTTTTGCGTCGGATTCGAAAATCTAGACTCACATGAGAAGGATCATATTGTGCCCGTGACAGCAATATCCATTTGGAGACAAGTCGGCTGGAGGCCGATGTATTGAATCTCGACGCAATTTGAGTGTTCCATCGTCATTAGTAGGCCCTGAACCTTACAATTAACTATCAGTCTCGCGTCGGATTCGAAAATCTATACTCACAGGAGACGGTCCACATGGAGCCCGAGGCAGCAATATCCCCTTGGAGACAAGTCGGCTGGAGGTCGATGTATTGTATCTCGACGCAATTTGAGTGTTCCATCGTCATTAGGAGGGCCTGAACGTTACAATTAACAATCGTTTTAGCGTCGGATTCGAAAATCTACTCACAGGAGTAGTTCATACGGTGCTCGAGACAGCAATATCCCCTTGGAGACAAGTCCGCTGGAGGCCGATGTATTGGATCTCGACGCAATTTGAGTGTTCCTTCGTCATTAGGAGGCCCTGAACGTTACTAATCACTATCATTTTTGCGTCGGATTCAAAAATCTACTAACAGGAGAAGTTCATACGGTGCTCAAGGCAGCAACAGACCCTTGGAGAAAAGTCGGCTGGAGGCCGATGTATTGAATCTCGACGCAATTTGAGTGTTCCATCGTCATTAGGAGGCCCTGAACGTTACTATTCACTATCATTTTTGCGTCGGATTCGAAAATCTAGACTCACAGGAGAACGACCATAAGGTGCCCGAGGCAGCAATAGACCCTTGGAGACAAGTCGGCTGGAGGCCGCTGTATCGAATCTCGACGCAATTTGAGTGTTCCTTCGTCATTAGGAGGCCCTGAACCTTACAATTAACTATCAGTTTCGCGTAGGATTCGAGAATCTAGACTCACAGGAGACGGACCACATGGAGCCCGAGGCAGCAATATCCCCTTGTAGACAAGTCGGCTGGAGGAAGATGTATTGAATCTCGACGCAATTTGAGTCTTATATCGTCATTAGGAGGCCCTGAACGTTATTATTCACTATCATTTTTGCGTCGGATTCGAAAATCTAGACACGCAGGAGAAGGATCATATGGTGCCCGAGACAGTAATACCCCCATGGAGACAAGACGGCTGGAGGCCGATGTATTGAATCTCGACGCAATTTGAGTGTTCCATCGGCATTAGGTGGCCCTGAACGTTACAATTAACTATCATTTTTGCGTCGGATTCGATAATCTAAATTCACAGGAGAACGAACATAAGGTGCCCGAGACAGCAATATCCCCTTGGAGACAAGTCCGCTGTAGGCCGATGTATTGAATCTCGACGCAGTTTGAGTGTTCCATCGTCATTAGAAGGCCCTGAACGTTACAATTAACTATCTTTTTTGCGTCCGATTCGGAAATCTAGACTTACAGGAGAGCGACCATACGGTGCCCGAGGCAGCAATAGACCCTTGGAGACAAGTCGGCTGGAGGATGATGTATTGAATCTCGACGCAATTTGAGTGTTCCATCGGCATTAGGAGGCCCTGAACGTTACAATTAACTATCATTTTTGCGTCGGATTCGAAAATCTAGACTCACAGGAGAAGGATCATATTGTGCCCGAGACAGCAATATCCCCTTGGAGACAAACCGGCTGGAGGCCGATGTATTGAATCTCGACGCAATTTGAGTGTTCCATCGTCATTAGGAGGCCCTGAACGTTACAATTAACTATCAGTTTCGCGTCGGATTCGAAAATCTAGACTGACAGGAGACGGACCACTTGGAGCCCGAGGCAGCAATATGCACTTGGAGACAAGTCGGCTGGAGGTCGATGTATTGAATCTCGACTCAATTTGGGTGTTCCATCGTCATTAGAAGGCCATGAACGTTACAATTAACTATCATTTATGCGTCGGATTCGATAATGTACTCACAGGAGAAGTTTATACGGTGCTCGAGGCAGCAATAGACACTTGGAGACAAGTAGGCTGGAAACCGATGTATTGATTCTTGACGCAATTTGAGTGTTCCATCGTCATTAGGCGGCCCTGAATGTTACAATTAACTATCAGTTTTGCGTCGGATTCTAAAATCTAGACTCACAGGAGAACGACCATACGGTGCCCGAGGCAGCAATAGACCCTTGGAGACAAGTCGGCTGGAGGCCGATGTATTGAATCTCGACGCAATTTGAGTGTTCCATCGTCATTAGGAGGCCCTGAACCTTACAATTAACTATCAGTTTCGCGTAGGATTCGAAAATCTAGACTCACAGGAGACGGACCACATGGAGCCCGAGGCAGCAATATCCCCTTGTAGACAAGTTGGCTGAAGGAAGATGTATTGACTCTCGACGCAATTTGAGTGTTCCATCGTCATTAAGAGGCCCTGAGCATTACATTTAACTATCAGTTTTGCGTCGGATTCTAAAATCTAGACTCACAGGAGAACGACCATACGGTGTCCGAGGCAGCAATAGACCCTTGGAGACAAGTCGGCTGGAGGACGATGTATTGAATCTCGACGCAATTTGAGAGTTTCATCGTCATTAGGAGGCCCTGAACGTTACAATTAACTATCATTTTTGCGTCGGATTCGAAATTCTAGACTTACAAGAGAACAACCATAAGGTGCCCGAGGCAGCATTAGACCCTTGGAGACAAGTCTGCTGGAGGACGATGTATTGGATCGCGACGCAATTTGAGTGTTCCATCGTCATTAGGAGGCCCTGAATGTTACAATTAACTATCAGTTTTTCGTCGGATTCGAAAATCTAGACTCACAGCAGACGGACCATTTAGTGCCCGAGGCAGCGATATCCCCTTGGAGACAAATCGGCTGGAGGACGATGTATTGAATCTCGACGCAATTTGAGTGTTCCATCGGCATTAGGAGGCCCTGAACGTTACTATTCACTATCATTTTTGCGTCGGATTCAAAAATCTTTTCACAGGAGAAGTTCACACGGTGCTCGAGGCAGCAATATCCCCTTGGAGACAAGTCCGCTGGAGGCCGATGTATTGAATCTCGACGCAATTTGAGTGTTCCTTCGTCATTAGGAGGCCCTGAACCTTACAATTAACTATCATTTTTGCGTCGGATTCAAAAATCTTTTCACAGGACAAGTTCACACGGTGCTCGAGGCAGCAACAGACCCTTGGAGACAAGTCGGTTGGAGGCCGATGTATTGAATCTCGACGCAATTTGAGTCTTCCATCGTCATTACAAGGCCCTGAACGTTACAATTAACTATCATTTTTGCGTCGGATTCGAAAATCTAGACTCACAGGAGAACGACCATAAGGTGCCCGAGGCAGCAATAGACCCTTGGAGACAAGTCGGCTGAAGGACGATGTATTGAATCTCGACGCAATTTGAGTGTTCCATCGTCATTAGAAGACCCTGAACGTTACAATGAACTATCATTTTTGCGTCGGACTCGAAAATCTAGACTCACAGGAGAAGGATCATATTGTGCCCGAGACAGCAATATCCCCTTGGAGACAAGTCGGCTGGAGGCCGATGTATTGAATCTCGACGCAATTTGAGTGTTCCATCGGCATTAGGAGGCCCTGAACGTTACTATTCACTATCATTTTTGCGGTGGATTCGAAAATCTAGACTCACAGGAGAAGGATCAAATGGTGCCCGAGACAGCAATATCCCCTTGGAGACAAGTCGGCTGGAGGCCGATGTATTGAATCTCGACGCAATTTGAGTGTTCCATCGGCATTAGGAGGCCCTGAACGTTACAATTAACTATCATTTTTGCGTCGGATTCGATAATCTAAACTCACAGGAGAACGACCATAAGGTGCCCTAGGCAGCAACAGACCCTTGGAGACAAGTCCGCTGGAGGCCGATGTATTGAATCTCGACGCAATTTGAGTGCTCCATCGTCATTACAAGGCCCTGAACGTTACAATTAACTATCATTTTTGCGTCGGATTCGAAAATCTAGACTCACAGGAGAACGACCATAAGGTGCCCGAGGCAGCAATAGACCCTTGGAGACAAGTCGGCTGGAGGCCGATGTATCGAATCTCGACGCAATTTAAGTGTTCCTTCGTCATTAGAAGGCCCTGAACGTTACAATTAACTATCATTTTTGCGTCGGATTCGAAAATCTAGACTCACAGGAGAACGCCCATAAAGTGCCCGAGACAGCGATATCCCCTTGGAGACAAATCCGCTGGAGGCCGATGTATTGAATCTCGACGCAATTTGAGTGTTCCATCGTCATTAGGAGGCCCTGAACCTTACAATTAACTATCAGTTTCGCGTAGGATTCGAAAATCTAGACTCACAGGAGACGGACCACATGGAGCCCGAGGCAGCAATATCCCCTTGTAGACAAGTCGGCTGGAGGAAGATGTATTGACTCTCGACGCAATTTGAGTGTTCCATCGTCATTAAGAGGCCCTGAGCATTACATTTAACTATCAGTTTTGCGTCGGATTCTAAAATCTAGACTCACAGGAGAACGACGATACCGTGCCCGAGGCAGCAATAGACCCTTGGAGACAAGTCGGCTGGAGGACGATGTATTGAATCTCGACGCAATTTGAGAGTTCCATCGTCATTAGGAGGCCCTGAACGTTACAATTAACTATCATTTTTGCGTCGGATTCGAAATTCTAGACTTACAAGAGAACGACCATAAGGTGCCCGAGGCAGCATTAGACCCTTGGAGACAAGTCGGCTGGAGGACGATGTATGAAATCTCGACGCAATTTGAGTCTTATATCATCATTAGGAGGCCCTGAACGTTATTATTCACTATCATTTTTGCGTCGGATTCGAAAATCTAGACTCACAGGAGAAGGATCATATGGTGCCCGAGACAGTAATACCCCCTTGGAGACAAGACGCCTGGAGGCCGATGTATTGAATCTCGACGCAATTTGAGTGTTCCGTCGGCATTAGGTGGCCCTGAACGTTACAATTAACTATCATTTTTGCGTCGGATTCGATAATCTAAATTCACAGGAGAACGACCATAAGGTGCCCGAGACAGCAATATCCCCTTGGAGACAAGTCCGCTGGAGGCCGATGTATTGAATCTCCACGCAATTTGAGTGTTCCATCATCATTAGAAGGCCCTGAACGTTACAATTAACTATCATTTTTGCGTCCGATTCGAAAATCTAGACTTACAGGAGAACGACCATACGGTGCCCGAGGCAGCTATAGACCCTTGGAGACAAGTCGGCTGGAGGATGATGTATTGAATCTCGACGCAATTTGAGTGTTCCATCGTCATTAGTAGGCCCTGAACCTTACAATTAACTATCAGTCTCGCGTCGGATTCGAAAATCTATACTCGCAGGAGGCGGTCCACGTGGAGCCCGAGGCAGCAACATCCCTTTGGAGACAAGTCGGCTGGAGGTCGATGTATTGCATCTCGACGCAATTTGAGTGTTCCATCGTCATTAGGAGGCCCTGAACGTTACAATTAACAATCATTTTTGCGTCGGATTCAAAAATCTACTCACAGGAGAAGTTCATACGGTGCTCAAGGCAGCAACAGACCCTTGGAGACAAGTCGGCTGGAGGCCGATGTATTGAATCTCGACTCAATTTGAGTGTTCCATCGTCATTAGGAGGCCCTGAACGTTACAATTAACAATCAGTTTTGCGTCGGGTTCGAAAATCTAGACTCACAGCAGAACGATCAAGGGTGCCCGTGGCAGCTATTGACCCTTGGAGACAAGTCGGTTGGAGGACGATGTATTGGATCTCGACGCAATTTGAGTCTTCCATCGTCATTACAAGGCCCTGAACGTTACAATTAACCATCAGTTTTTCGTCGGATTCGAAAATCTAGACTCACTGGAGACGGACCATAAGGAGCCCGATGCAGCAATATCCCCTTGGAGACCAGTCCGCTGGAGGCCGATGTATTGAATCGCGACGCAATTTGAGTGTTCCATCGTCATTAGGAGGCCCTAAACCTTACAATTAACTATCATTTTTGCGTCGGATTCAAAAATCTTTTCACAGGAGAAGTTCACACGGTGCTCGAGGCAGCAACAGACCCTTGGAGACAAGTCGGCTGGAGGCCGATGTATCGAATCTCGACGCAATTTGAGTGTTCCTTCGTCATTAGGAGGCCCTGAACCTTACAATTAACTATCAGTTTCGCCTAGGATTCGAGAATCTAGACTCACAGGAGACGGACCACATGGAGCCCGAGGCAGCAATATCCCCTTGTAGACAAGTCGGCTGGAGGAAGATGTATTGACTCTCGACGCAATTTGAGTGTTCCATCGTCATTAAGAGGCCCTGAGTATTACATTTAACTATCAGTTTGGCGTCGGATTCTAAAATCTAGTATCACAGGAGAACGACCATACGGTGCCCGAGGCAGCAATAGACCCTTGGAGACAAGTCGGCTGGAGGACGATGTATTGAAACTCGACGCAATTTGAGGGTTCCATCGTCATTAGGAGGCCCTGAACGTTACAATTAACTATCATTTTTGCGTCGGATTCGAAATTCTAGACTTACAAGAGAACGACCATAAGGTGCCCGAGGCAGCATTAGACCCTTGGAGACAATTCGGCTGGAGGACGATGTATTGGATCGCGACGCAATTTGAGTGTTCCATCGTCATTAGGAGGTCCTGAATGTTACAATTAACTATCAGTTTTTCGTCGGATTCGAAAATCTAGACTCACAGCAGACGGACCATTTGGTGCCCGAGGCAGCAATATCCCCTTGGTGACAAATCGGCTGGAGGACGATGTATTGAATCTCGACGCAACTTGAGTGTTCCATCATCATTAGAAGGCCCTGAACGTTACAATTAACTATCATTTTTGCGTCCGATTCGAAAATCTAGACTTACAGGAGAACGACCATACGGTGCCCGAGGCAGCAATAGACCCTTGGAGACAAGTCGGCTGGAGGATGATGTATTGAATCTCGACGCAATTTGAGTGTTCCATCGGCATTAGGAGGCCCTGAACGTTACAATTAACTATCATTTTTGCGTCGAATTCGAAAATCTAGACTCACATGAGAAGGATCATATTGTGCCCGTGACAGCAATATCCATTTGGAGACAAGTCGGCTGGAGGACGATGTATTTAATCTCGACGCAATTTGAGTGTTCCATCGTCATTAGACGGCCCTGAGCGTTACAATTAACTATCATTTTTGCGACGGATTCGAAAATCGAGACTCACAGGAGAACGACCTTAAGGTGCCCGAGGCAGCAATAGACCCTTGGAGACAAGTCGGCTGGAGGCCGATGTATTGAATCTCGACGCAATTTGAGTGTTCCATCGTCATTAGAACGCCCTGAACGTTACAACTAACTATCATTTTTGCGTCGGATTCGAAAATCTAGACTTACAAGAGAACGACCGTAAGGTGCCCGAGGCAGCATTAGACCCTTGGAGACAAGTCGGCTGGAGGACGATGTATTGAATCTCGACGCAATTTGAGTGTTCCATCGTCATTAGAACGCCCTGAACGTTACAACTAACTATCATTTTTGCGTCGGATTCGAAAATCTACACTCACAGGAGAACGACCATACGGTGCCCGAGGCAGCAATAGACCCTTGGAGACAAGTCGGCTGGAGGACGATGAATTGAATCTCGACGCAATTTGAGAGTTCCATCGTCATTAGGAAGCTTCGAACGTTACAATTAACTATCATTTTTGCGTCGGATTCGAAAATCTAGACTCACAAGAGAACGACCATAAGGTGCCCGAGGCAGCATTAGACCTTTGGAGACAAGTCGGCTGGAGGACGATGTATTACATCGCGACGCAATTTGAGTGTTCCATCGTCATTAGGAGGCCCTGAATGTTACAATTAACTATCAGTTTTTCGTCGGATTCGAAAATCTAGACTCACAGCAGACGGACCATTTAGTGCCCGAGGCAGCGATAACACCTTGGAGACAAATCGGCTGGAGGACGATGTATTGAATCTCGACACAATTTGAGTCTTCTATCGTCATTAGGAGGCCCTGAACGTTACTATTCACTATCATTTTTGTGTCGGATTCGAAAATCTAGACTCACAGGAGAAGGATCATATGGTGCCCGAGACAGTAATACCCCCTTGGAGACAAGACGGCTGGAGGCCGATGTATTGATTCTCGACGCAATTTGAGTGTTCCATCGGCATTAGGAGGCCCTGAACGTTACAATTAAATATCATTTTTGCGTCGGATTCGAAAATCTAGACTCACATGAGAAGGATCATATTGTGCCCGTGACAGCAATATCCATTTGGAGACAAGTCGGCCTTAGGCCGATGTATTGAATCTCGACGCAATTTGAGTGTTCCATCGTCATTAGTAGGTCCTGAACCTTACAATTAACTATCATTTTTGCGTCGGATTCAAAAATCTACTCACAGGAGAAGTTCATACGGTGCTCAAGGCAGCAACAGACCCTTGGAGACAAGTCGGCTGGAGGCCGATGTATTGAATCTCGACGCAATTTGAGTGTTCCATCGTCATTAGGAGGCCCTGAACGTTACAATTAACAATCAGTTTTGCGTCGGGTTCGAAAATCTAGACTCACAGCAGAACGATCAAGGGTGCCCGTGGCAGCTATTGACCCTTGGAGACAAGTCGGTTGGAGGACGATGTATTGGATCGCGACGCAAAATCAGTGTTCCATCGTCATTAGGAGGCCCTGAATGTTACAATTAACTATCATTTATGCGTCGGATTCGATAATGTACTCACAGGAGAAGTTTATACGGTGCTCGAGGCAGCAATAGACACTTGGAGACAAGTAGGCTGGAAACCGATGTATTGATTCTTGACGCAATTTGAGTGTTCCATCGTCATTAGGCGGCCCTGAACGTTACAATTAACAATCAGTTTTGCGTCGGGTTCGAAAATCTAGACTCACAGCAGAACGATCAAGGGTGCCCGTGGCAGCTATTGACCCTTGGAGACAAGTCGGCTGGAGGTCGATGTATTGAATCTCGACTCAATTTGGGTGTTCCATCGTCATTAGAAGGCCATGAACGTTACAATTAACTATCATTTATGCGTCGGATTCGATAATGTACTCACAGGAGAAGTTTATACGGTGCTCGAGGCAGCAATAGACACTTGGAGACAAGTAGGCTGGAAACCGATGTATTGATTCTTGACGCAATTTGAGTGTTCCATCGTCATTAGGCGGCCCTGAATGTTACAATTAACTATCAGTTTTGCGTCGGATTCTAAAATCTAGACTCACAGGAGAACGACCATACGGTGCCCGAGGCAGCAATAGACCCTTGGAGACAAGTCGGCTGGAGGCCGATGTATTGAATCTCGACGCAATTTGAGTGTTCCATCGTCATTAGGAGGCCCTGAACCTTACAATTAACTATCAGTTTCGCGTAGGATTCGAAAATCTAGACTCACAGGAGACGGACCACATGGAGCCCGAGGCAGCAATATCCCCTTGTAGACAAGTTGGCTGAAGGAAGATGTATTGACTCTCGACGCAATTTGAGTGTTCCATCGTCATTAAGAGGCCCTGAGCATTACATTTAACTATCAGTTTTGCGTCGGATTCTAAATCTAGACTCACAGGAGAACGACCATACGGTGTCCGAGGCAGCAATAGACCCTTGGAGACAAGTCGGCTGGAGGACGATGTATTGAATCTCGACGCAATTTGAGAGTTTCATCGTCATTAGGAGGCCCTGAACGTTACAATTAACTATCATTTTTGCGTCGGATTCGAAATTCTAGACTTACAAGAGAACAACCATAAGGTGCCCGAGGCAGCATTAGACCCTTGGAGACAAGTCTGCTGGAGGACGATGTATTGGATCGCGACGCAATTTGAGTGTTCCATCGTCATTAGGAGGCCCTGAATGTTACAATTAACTATCAGTTTTTCGTCGGATTCGAAAATCTAGACTCACAGCAGACGGACCATTTAGTGCCCGAGGGCAGCGATATCCCCTTGGAGACAAATCGGCTGGAGGACGATGTATTGAATCTCGACGCAATTTGAGTGTTCCATCGGCATTAGGAGGCCCTGAACGTTACTATTCACTATCATTTTTGCGTCGGATTCAAAAATCTTTTCACAGGAGAAGTTCACACGGTGCTCGAGGCAGCAATATCCCCTTGGAGACAAGTCCGCTGGAGGCCGATGTATTGAATCTCGACGCAATTTGAGTGTTCCTTCGTCATTAGGAGGGCCCTGAACCTTACAATTAACTATCATTTTTGCGTCGGATTCAAAAATCTTTTCACAGGACAAGTTCACACGGTGCTCGAGGCAGCAACAGACCCTTGGAGACAAGTCGGTTGGAGGCCGATGTATTGAATCTCGACGCAATTTGAGTCTTTCCATCGTCATTACAAGGCCCTGAACGTTACAATTAACTATCATTTTTGCGTCGGATTCGAAAATCTAGACTCACAGGAGAACGACCATAAGGTGCCCGAGGCAGCAATAGACCCTTGGAGACAAGTCGGCTGAAGGACGATGTATTGAATCTCGACGCAATTTGAGTGTTCCATCGTCATTAGAAGACCCTGAACGTTACAATGAACTATCATTTTTGCGTCGGACTCGAAAATCTAGACTCACAGGAGAAGGATCATATTGTGCCCGAGACAGCAATATCCCCTTGGAGACAAGTCGGCTGGAGGCCGATGTATTGAATCTCGACGCAATTTGAGTGTTCCATCGGCATTAGGAGGCCCTGAACGTTACTATTCACTATCATTTTTGCGGTGGATTCGAAAATCTAGACTCACAGGAGAAGGATCAAATGGTGCCCGAGACAGCAATATCCCCTTGGAGACAAGTCGGCTGGAGGCCGATGTATTGAATCTCGACGCAATTTGAGTGTTCCATCGGCATTAGGAGGCCCTGAACGTTACAATTAACTATCATTTTTGCGTCGGATTCGATAATCTAAACTCACAGGAGAACGACCATAAGGTGCCCTAGGCAGCAACAGACCCTTGGAGACAAGTCCGCTGGAGGCCGATGTATTGAATCTCGACGCAATTTGAGTGCTCCATCGTCATTACAAGGCCCTGAACGTTACAATTAACTATCATTTTTGCGTCGGATTCGAAAATCTAGACTCACAGGAGAACGACCATAAGGTGCCCGAGGCAGCAATAGACCCTTGGAGACAAGTCGGCTGGAGGCCGATGTATCGAATCTCGACGCAATTTAAGTGTTCCTTCGTCATTAGAAGGCCCTGAACGTTACAATTAACTATCATTTTTGCGTCGGATTCGAAAATCTAGACTCACAGGAGAACGCCCATAAAGTGCCCGAGACAGCGATATCCCCTTGGAGACAAATCCGCTGGAGGCCGATGTATTGAATCTCGACGCAATTTGAGTGTTCCATCGTCATTAGGAGGCCCTGAACCTTACAATTAACTATCAGTTTCGCGTAGGATTCGAAAATCTAGACTCACAGGAGACGGACCACATGGAGCCCGAGGCAGCAATATCCCCTTGTAGACAAGTCGGCTGGAGGAAGATGTATTGACTCTCGACGCAATTTGAGTGTTCCATCGTCATTAAGAGGCCCTGAGCATTACATTTAACTATCAGTTTTGCGTCGGATTCTAAATCTAGACTCACAGGAGAACGACGATACCGTGCCCGAGGCAGCAATAGACCCTTGGAGACAAGTCGGCTGGAGGACGATGTATTGAATCTCGACGCAATTTGAGAGTTCCATCGTCATTAGGAGGCCCTGAACGTTACAATTAACTATCATTTTTGCGTCGGATTCGAAATTCTAGACTTACAAGAGAACGACCATAAGGTGCCCGAGGCAGCATTAGACCCTTGGAGACAAGTCGGCTGGAGGACGATGTATGAAATCTCGACGCAATTTGAGTCTTATATCATCATTAGGAGGCCCTGAACGTTATTATTCACTATCATTTTTGCGTCGGATTCGAAAATCTAGACTCACAGGAGAAGGATCATATGGTGCCCGAGACAGTAATACCCCCTTGGAGACAAGACGCCTGGAGGCCGATGTATTGAATCTCGACGCAATTTGAGTGTTCCGTCGGCATTAGGTGGCCCTGAACGTTACAATTAACTATCATTTTTGCGTCGGATTCGATAATCTAAATTCACAGGAGAACGACCATAAGGTGCCCGAGACAGCAATATCCCCTTGGAGACAAGTCCGCTGGAGGCCGATGTATTGAATCTCCCACGCAATTTGAGTGTTCCATCATCATTAGAAGGCCCTGAACGTTACAATTAACTATCATTTTTGCGTCCGATTCGAAAATCTAGACTTACAGGAGAACGACCATACGGTGCCCGAGGCAGCTATAGACCCTTGGAGACAAGTCGGCTGGAGGATGATGTATTGAATCTCGACGCAATTTGAGTGTTCCATCGTCATTAGTAGGCCCTGAACCTTACAATTAACTATCAGTCTCGCGTCGGATTCGAAAATCTATACTCGCAGGAGGCGGTCCACGTGGAGCCCGAGGCAGCAACATCCCTTTGGAGACAAGTCGGCTGGAGGTCGATGTATTGCATCTCGACGCAATTTGAGTGTTCCATCGTCATTAGGAGGCCCTGAACGTTACAATTAACAATCATTTTTGCGTCGGATTCAAAAATCTACTCACAGGAGAAGTTCATACGGTGCTCAAGGCAGCAACAGACCCTTGGAGACAAGTCGGCTGGAGGCCGATGTATTGAATCTCGACTCAATTTGAGTGTTCCATCGTCATTAGGAGGCCCTGAACGTTACAATTAACAATCAGTTTTGCGTCGGGTTCGAAAATCTAGACTCACAGCAGAACGATCAAGGGTGCCCGTGGCAGCTATTGACCCTTGGAGACAAGTCGGTTGGAGGACGATGTATTGGATCTCGACGCAATTTGAGTCTTCCATCGTCATTACAAGGCCCTGAACGTTACAATTAACCATCAGTTTTTCGTCGGATTCGAAAATCTAGACTCACTGGAGACGGACCATAAGGAGCCCGATGCAGCAATATCCCCTTGGAGACCAGTCCGCTGGAGGCCGATGTATTGAATCGCGACGCAATTTGAGTGTTCCATCGTCATTAGGAGGCCCTAAACCTTACAATTAACTATCATTTTTGCGTCGGATTCAAAAATCTTTTCACAGGAGAAGTTCACACGGTGCTCGAGGCAGCAACAGACCCTTGGAGACAAGTCGGCTGGAGGCCGATGTATCGAATCTCGACGCAATTTGAGTGTTCCTTCGTCATTAGGAGGCCCTGAACCTTACAATTAACTATCAGTTTCGCCTAGGATTCGAGAATCTAGACTCACAGGAGACAGACCACATGGAGCCCGAGGCAGCAATATCCCCTTGTAGACAAGTCGGCTGGAGGAAGATGTATTGACTCTCGACGCAATTTGAGTGTTCCATCGTCATTAAGAGGCCCTCAGTATTACATTTAACTATCAGTTTAGCGTCGGATTCTAAAATCTAGTATCACAGGAGAACGACCATACGGTGCCCGAGGCAGCAATAGACCCTTGGAGACAAGTCGGCTGGAGGACGATGTATTGAAACTCGACGCAATTTGAGGGTTCCATCGTCATTAGGAGGCCCTGAACGTTACAATTAACTATCATTTTTGCGTCGGATTCGAAATTCTAGACTTACAAGAGAACGACCATAAGGTGCCCGAGGCAGCATTAGACCCTTGGAGACAATTCGGCTGGAGGACGATGTATTGGATCGCGACGCAATTTGAGTGTTCCATCGTCATTAGGAGGTCCTGAATGTTACAATTAACTATCAGTTTTTCGTCGGATTCGAAAATCTAGACTCACAGCAGACGGACCATTTGGTGCCCGAGGCAGCAATATCCCCTTGGTGACAAATCGGCTGGAGGACGATGTATTGAATCTCGACGCAACTTGAGTGTTCCATCATCATTAGAAGGCCCTGAACGTTACAATTAACTATCATTTTTGCGTCCGATTCGAAAATCTAGACTTACAGGAGAACGACCATACGGTGCCCGAGGCAGCAATAGACCCTTGGAGACAAGTCGGCTGGAGGATGATGTATTGAATCTCGACGCAATTTGAGTGTTCCATCGGCATTAGGAGGCCCTGAACGTTACAATTAACTATCATTTTTGCGTCGAATTCGAAAATCTAGACTCACATGAGAAGGATCATATTGTGCCCGTGACAGCAATATCCATTTGGAGACAAGTCGGCTGGAGGACGATGTATTTAATCTCGACGCAATTTGAGTGTTCCATCGTCATTAGACGGCCCTGAGCGTTACAATTAACTATCATTTTTGCGACGGATTCGAAAATCGAGACTCACAGGAGAACGACCTTAAGGTGCCCGAGGCAGCAATAGACCCTTGGAGACAAGTCGGCTGGAGGCCGATGTATTGAATCTCGACGCAATTTGAGTGTTCCATCGTCATTAGAACGCCCTGAACGTTACAACTAACTATCATTTTTGCGTCGGATTCGAAAATCTAGACTTACAAGAGAACGACCGTAAGGTGCCCGAGGCAGCATTAGACCCTTGGAGACAAGTCGGCTGGAGGACGATGTATTGAATCTCGACGCAATTTGAGTGTTCCATCGTCATTAGAACGCCCTGAACGTTACAACTAACTATCATTTTTGCGTCGGATTCGAAAATCTACACTCACAGGAGAACGACCATACGGTGCCCGAGGCAGCAATAGACCCTTGGAGACAAGTCGGCTGGAGGACGATGAATTGAATCTCGACGCAATTTGAGAAGTTCCATCGTCATTAGGAAGCTTCGAACGTTACAATTAACTATCATTTTTGCGTCGGATTCGAAAATCTAGACTCACAAGAGAACGACCATAAGGTGCCCGAGGCAGCATTAGACCTTTGGAGACAAGTCGGCTGGAGGACGATGTATTACATCGCGACGCAATTTGAGTGTTCCATCGTCATTAGGAGGCCCTGAATGTTACAATTAACTATCAGTTTTTCGTCGGATTCGAAAATCTAGACTCACAGCAGACGGACCATTTAGTGCCCGAGGCAGCGATAACACCTTGGAGACAAATCGGCTGGAGGACGATGTATTGAATCTCGACACAATTTGAGTCTTCTATCGTCATTAGGAGGCCCTGAACGTTACTATTCACTATCATTTTTGTGTCGGATTCGAAAATCTAGACTCACAGGAGAAGGATCATATGGTGCCCGAGACAGTAATACCCCCTTGGAGACAAGACGGCTGGAGGCCGATGTATTGATTCTCGACGCAATTTGAGTGTTCCATCGGCATTAGGAGGCCCTGAACGTTACAATTAAATATCATTTTTGCGTCGGATTCGAAAATCTAGACTCACATGAGAAGGATCATATTGTGCCCGTGACAGCAATATCCATTTGGAGACAAGTCGGCCTTAGGCCGATGTATTGAATCTCGACGTAATTTGAGTGTTCCATCGTCATTAGTAGGTCCTGAACCTTACAATTAACTATCATTTTTGCGTCGGATTCAAAAATCTACTCACAGGAGAAGTTCATACGGTGCTCAAGGCAGCAACAGACCCTTGGAGACAAGTCGGCTGGAGGCCGATGTATTGAATCTCGACGCAATTTGAGTGTTCCATCGTCATTAGGAGGCCCTGAACGTTACAATTAACAATCAGTTTTGCGTCGGGTTCGAAAATCTAGACTCACAGCAGAACGATCAAGGGTGCCCGTGGCAGCTATTGACCCTTGGAGACAAGTCGGTTGGAGGACGATGTATTGGATCGCGACGCAAAATCAGTGTTCCATCGTCATTAGGAGGCCCTGAATGTTACAATTAACCATCAGTTTTTCGTCGGATTCGAAAATCTAGACTCACTGGAGACGGACCATAAGGTGCCCGATGCAGCAATATCCTCTTGGAGACCAGTCCGCTGGAGGCCGATGTATTGAATCGCGACGCAGTTTGAGTGTTCCATCGTCATTAGGAGGCCCTAAACCTTACAATTAACTATCATTTTTGCGTCGGATTCAAAAATCTTTTCACAGGAGAAGTTCACACGGTGCTCGTGGCAGCAACAGCCCCTTGAAGACAAGGTGGCTGGAGGCCGATGTATTGAATCTCGACGCAATTTGAGTCTTCCATCGTCATTACAAGGCCCTGAACGTTACAATGAACTATCATTTTTGCGTCGGATTCGAAAATCTAGACTCACAGGAGAAGGATCATATTGTGCCCGAGACAGCAATATCCCCTTGGAGACAAGTCGGCTGGAGGCCGATGTATTGAATCTCGACGCAATTTGAGTGTTCCATCGTCATTAGGAGGCCCTGAACGTTACTACTCACTATCATTTTTGCGTCGGATTCGAAAATCTAGACTCACAGGAGAACGACCATAAGGTGCCCGAGGCAGCAATAGACCCTTGGAGACAAGTCGGCCGAAGGACGATGTATTGAATCTCGACGCAATTTGAGTGTTCCATCGTCATTAGAAGGCCCTGAACGTTACAATGAACTATCATTTTTGCGTCGGATTCGAAAATCTAGACTCACAGGAGAAGGATCATATTGTGCCCGAGACAGCAATATCCCCTTGGAGACATGTCGGCTGGAGGCCGATGTATTGAATCTCGACGCAATTTGAGTGTTCCATCGTCATTAGGAGGCCCTGAACGTTACAATTAACTATCAGTTTCGCGTCGGATTCGAAAATCAAGACTGACAGGAGACGGACCACATGGTGCACGAGGCAGCAATATGCACTTGGAGACAAGTCGGCTGGAGGTCGATGTATTGAATCTCGAATCAATTTGAGTGTTCCATCGTCATTAGAAGGCCCTGAACGTTACAATTAACTATCATTTATGCGTCGGATTCGAAAATGTACTCACAGGAGAAGTTTATACGGTGCTCGAGGCAGCAATAGACACTTGGAGACAAGTCGGCTGGAAACCGATGTATTGATTCTTGACGCAATTTGAGTGTTCCATCGTCATTAGGAGGCCCTGAACGTTACAATTAACAATCATTTTAGCGTCGGATTCCAAAATCTACTCACAGGAGAAGTTCACACGTTGCTCGAGGCAGCAACAGACCCTTGGAGACAAGTCGGCTGGAGGCCGATGTATTGAATCTCGACGCAATTTGAGTGTTCCATCGTCATTACAAGGCCCTGAACGTTACAATTAACTGTCATTTTTGCGTCGGATTCGAAAATCTAGACTCACAGGAGAACGACCATAAGGTGCCCGAGGCAGCAATAGACCCTTGGAGACAAGTCGGCTGAAGGACGATGTATTGAATCTCGACGCAATTTGAGTGTTCCATCGTCATTAGAAGGCCCTGAACGTAACAATGAACTATCTTTTTTGCGTCGGATTCGAAAATCTAGACTCACAGGAGAAGGATCATATTGTGCCCGAGACAGCAATATCCCCTACGAGACAAGTCGGCTGGAGGCCGATGTATTGAATCTCGACGCAATTTGAGTGTTCCATCGTCATTAGGAGGCCCTGAACGTTGCTATTCACTATCATTTTTGCGTCGGATTCGAAAATCTAGACTCACAGGAGAAGGATCTAATGGTGCCCGAGACAGCAATATCCCCTTGGAGACAAGTCGGCTGGAGGCCGATGTATTGAATCTCGACGCAATTTGAGTGTTCCATCGGCATTAGGAGGCCCTGAACGTTACAATTAACTATCATTTTTGCGTCGGATTCAATAATCTAAACTCACAGGAGAACGACCATAAGGTGCCCTAGGCAGCAACAGACCCTTGGAAACAAGTCCGCTGGAGGCCGATGTATTGGATCTCGACGCAATTTGAGTGTTCCATCGTCATTACAAGGCCCTGAACGTTACAATTAACTATCATTTTTGCGTCGGATTCGAAAATCTAGACACACAGGAGAACGACCATAAGGTGCCCGCGGCAGCAATAGACCCTTAGAGACAAGTCGGCTGGAGGCCGATGTATCGAATCTCGACGCAATTTGAGTGTTCCTTCGTCATTAGAAGGCTCTGAACGTTACAATTAACTATCATTTTTGCGTCGGATTCGAAAATCTAGACTCACAGGAGAACGCCCATAAAGTGCCCGAGACAGCAATATCCCCTTGGAGACAAGTCCGCTGGAGGCCGATGTATTGAATCTCGACGCAATTTGAGTGTTCCATCGTCATTAGGAGGCCCTGAACCTTACAATTAACTATCAGTTTCGCGTAGGATTCGAAAATCTAGACTCACAGCAGGCGGACCATTTGATGCCCGAGGCAGCAATATCCCCTTGGAGACAAATCGGCTGGAGGACGATGTATTGAATCTCGACGCAATTTGAGTCTTCTAACGTCATTAGGAGGCCCTGAACGTTATTATTCACTATCATTTTTGCGGTCGGATTCGACAATCTAGACTCACAGGAGAAGGATCATATGGTGCCGGAGACAGTAATACCCCCTTGGAGACAAGACGGCTGGAGGCCGATGTATTGAATCTCGACTCAATTTGAGTGTTCCATCGGCATTAGGAGGCCCTGAACGTTACAATTAACCATCATTTTGGCGTCGGAATCGATAATCTAAATTCACAGGAGAACGACCATAAGGTGCCCGAGACAGCAATATCTCCTTGGAGGCCGATGTATTGAATCTCGACGCATTTTGAGTGTTCCATCGTCATTAGAAGGCCCTGAACGTTACAATTAACTATCATTTTTGCGTCCGATTCGAAAATCTAGACTTACAGGAGAACGACCATACGGTGCCCGAGGCAGCAATAGACCCTTGGAGACAAGTCGGCTGGAGGATGATGTATTGAATCTCGACGCAATTTGAGTGTTTCATCGGCATTAGGAGGCCCTGAACCTTACAATTAACAATCAGTTTGGCGTCGGGTTCGAAAATCTAGACTCACAGCAGAACGATCACAAGGTGCCCGAGGCAGCAATAGACCCTTGGAGACAAGTCGGCTGGAGGACGATGTATTGAATCTCGACGCAATTTTGAGTGTTACATCGTCATTAGAAAGGCCCTGAACGTTACAATTAACTATCATTTTTGCGTCGGATTCGAAAATCTAGATTCACAGGAGAAGGATCATATTGTGCCCGAGACAGCAATATCCCCTTGGAGACAAGTCTGCTGGAGGCCGATGTATTGAATCTCGACGCAATTTGTGTGTTTCATCGTCACTAGGAGGCCCTGAACGTTACAATTAACTTTCAGTTTCGCGTCGGATTCGAAAATCTAGACTCACAGGAGACGGACCACATGGAGCCCGAGGCAGCAATATCCCCTTGTAGACAAGTCGGCTGGAGGTAGTTGTATTGACTCTCGACGCAATTTGAGTGTTCCATCGTCAATACGAGGCCCTGAGCATTACATTTAACTATCAGTTTTGCGTCGGATTCTAAAATCTAGACTCACAGGAGAACGACCATACGGTGCCCGAGGCAGCAATAGACCCTTGGAGACAAGTCGCCTGGAGGACGATGTATTGAATCTCGACGCAATTTTGTGTGTTCCATCGTCATTAGAAGGCCCTGAACGTTACAATTAACTATCATTTTTGCGTCGGATTCGAAATTCTAGACTTACAAGAGAACGACCATAAGGTGCCCGAGGCAGCATTAGACACTTGGAGACAAGTCGGCTGGAGGACGATGTATTGGATCGCGACGCAATTTGAGTGTTCCATCGTCATTAGGAGGCCCTGAACGTTACAATTAACAATCATTTTAGCGTCGGATTCCAAAATCTACTCACAGGAGAAGTTCATACGGTGCTCGAGACAGCAATATCCCCTTGGAGACAAGTCCGCTGGAGGCCGATGTATTGAATCTCGACGCAATTTGAGTGTTTCCTTCGTCAATAGGAGGCCCTGAACCTTACAATTAACTATCATTTTTGCGTCGGATTCAAATATCTACTCACAGGAGAAGTTCACACGTTGCTCGAGGCAGCAACAGACCCTTGGAGACAAGTCGGCTGGAGGCCGATGTATTGAATCTCGACGCAATTTGAGTGTTCCATCGTCATTACAAGGCCCCTGAACGTTACAATTAACTGTCATTTTTTGCGTCGGATTCGAAAATCTAGACTCACAGGAGAAGGATCGTATTGTGCCCGAGACAGCAATATCCCCTACGAGACAAGTCTGCTGGAGGCCGATGTATTGAATCTCGACGCAATTTGAGTGTTCCATCGTCATTAGGAGGCCCTGAACGTTACTATTCACTATCATTTTTGCGTCGGATTCGAAAATCTAGACTCACAGGAGAAGGATCAAATGGTGCCCGAGACAGCAATATCCCCTTGGAGACAAGTCGGCTGGAGGCCGATGTATTGAATCTCGACGCAATTTGAGTGTTCCATCGGCATTAGGAGGCCCTGAACGTTACAATTAACTATCATTTTTGCGTCGGATTCAATAATCTAAACTCACAGGAGACGACCATAAGGTGCCCTAGGCAGCAACAGACCCTTGGAGACAAGTCCGCTGGAGGCCGATGTATTGGATTCTCGACGCAATTTGAGTGTTCCATCGTCATTACAAGGCCCTGAACGTTACAATTAACTACCATTTTTGCGTCGGATTCGAAAATCTAGACACACAGGAGAACTACCATAAGGTGCCCGAGGCAGCAATAGACCCTTGGAGACAAGTCGGCTGGAGGACGATGTATTGAATCTCGACACAATTTGAGAGTTCCATCGTCATTAGGAGGCCCTGAACGTTACAATTAACTATCATTTTTGCGTCGGATTCGAAATTCTAGACTTACAAGAGAACGACCATAAGGTGCCCGAGGCAGCATTAGACACTTGGAGACAAGTCGGCTGGAGGACGATGTATTGGATCGCGACGCAATTTGAGTGTTCCATCGTCATTAGGAGGCCCTGAATGTTATTATTCACTATCATTTTTGCGTCGGATTCGAAAATCTAGACTCACATGAGAAGGATCATATGGTGCCGGAGACAGTAATACCCTCTTGGAGACAAGACGGCTGGAGGCCGATGTATTGGATCTCGACGCAATTTGAGTGTTCCATCGTCATTACAAGGCCCTGAACGTTACAATTAACTATCATTTTTGCGTCGGATTCGAAAATCTAGACACACAGGAGAACTACCATAAGGTGCCCGAGGCAGCAATAGACCCTTGGAGACAAGTCGGCTGGAGGCCGATGTATTGGATCTCGACGCAATTTGAGTGTTCCTTCGTCATTAGAAGGCTCTGAACGTTACAATTAACTATCAGTTTTTCGTCGGATTCGAAAATCTAGACTCACAGCAGACTGACCATTTGGTGCCCGAGACAGCAATATCCCCTTGGAGACAAATCGGCTGGAGGACGATGTATTGAATCTCGACGCAATTTGAGTCTTCTATCGTCATTAGGAGGCCCTGAACGTTATTATTCACTATCATTTTTGCGTCGGATTCGAAAATCTAGACTCACATGAGAAGGATCATATGGTGCCGGAGACAGTAATACCCCCTTGGAGACAAGACGGCTGGAGGCCGATGTATTGAATCTCGACGAAATTTGAGTGTTCCATCGGCATTAGGAGGCCCTGAACGTTACAATTAACCATCATTTTGGCGTCGGATTCGATAATCTAAATTCACAGGAGAACGACCATAAGGTGCCCGAGACAGCAATATCCCCTTGGAGGCCGATGTATTGAATCTCGACGCAATTTGAGTGTTCCATCGTCATTAGAAGGCCCTGAACGTTACAATTAACTATCATTTTTGCGTCCGATTCGAAAATCTAGACTTACAGGAGAACGACCATACGGTGCCCGAGGCAGCAATAGACCCTTGGAGACAAGTCGGCTGGAGGATGATGTATTGAATCTCGACGCAATTTGAGTGTTCCATCGGCATTAGGAGGCCCTGAACGTTACAATTAACAATCAGTTTGGCGTCGGGTTCGAAAATCTAGACTCACAGCAGTACGATCACAAGGTGCCCGAGGCAGCAATAGACCCTTGGAGACAAGTCGGCTGGAGGACGATGTATTGAATCTCGACGCAATTAGAGTGTTACATCGTCATTAGAAGGCCCTGAACGTTACAATTAACTATCATTTTTGCGTCGGATTCGAAAATCTAGATTCGCAGGAGAAGGATCATATTGTGCCCGAGACAGCAATATCCCCTTGGAGACAAGTCGGCTGGAGGCCGATGTATTGAATCTCGACGCAATTTGAGTGTTCCATCGTCACTAGGAGGCCCTGAACGTTACAATTAACTTTCAGTTTCGCGTCGGATTCGACAATCTAGACTCACTGGAGACGGACCACATGGAGCCCGAGGCAGCAATATCCCCTTGTAGACAAGTCGGCTGGAGGTAGTTGTATTGACTATCGACGCAATTTGAGTGTTCCATCGTCATTACGTGGCCCTGAGCATTACATTTAACTATCAGTTTTGCGTCGGATTCTAAAATCTAGACTCACTGGAGAACGACCATACGGTGCCCGAGGCAGCAATAGACCCTTGGAGACAAGTCGCCTGGAGGACGATGTATTGAATCTCGACGCAATTTGAGAGTTCCATCGTCATTAGGAGGCTTTGAACGTTACAATTAACTATCGTTTTTGCGTCGGATTCGAAAATCTAGACTTACAAGAGTACGACCATAAGGTGCCCGAGGCAGCATTAGACCCTTGGAGACAAGTTGGCTGGAGGACGATGTATTGGATCGCGACGCAATTTGAGTGTTCCATCGTCATTAGGAGGCCCTGAATGTTACAATTAACTATCAGTTTTTCGTCGGATTCGAAAATCTAGACTCTCAGCAGGCGGACCATTTGGTGCCCGAGGCAGTTATATCCCCTTGGAGACAAATCGGCTGGAGGACGATGTATTGAATCTCGACGCAATTTGAGTCTTCTATCGTCATTAGGAGGCCGTGAACGTTATAATTCACTATCATTTTTCCGTCGGATTCGAAAATCTAGACTCACAGGAGAAGGATCATATGGTGCCCGAGACAGTAATACCCCCTTGGAGACAAAACGGCTGGAGGCCGATGTATTGAATCTCGACGCAATTTGAGTGTTCCATCGGCATTAGGAGGCCCTGAACGTTACAATTAACTATCATTTTTGCGTCGGATTCGATAATCTAAACTCACAGGAGAACGACCATAAGGTGCACGAGACAGCAATATCCCCTTGGAGACAAGTCCGCTGGAGGCCGATATAATGAATCTCGACGCAATTTGAGTGTTCCATCGTCATTAGAAGGCCCTGAACGTTACAATTAACTATCATTTTTGCGTCGGATTCGATAATCAGAACTCACAGGAGAACGATCATAAGGTGCCCGAGGCAGCAATAGACCCATGGAGACAAGTCGGCTGGAGGCCGATGTATTGAATCTCGACGCAATTTGAGTGTTCCATCGTCATTACAAGCCCCTGAACGTTACAATTAACTATCATTTTTGCGTCGGATTCGAAAATTTAGACTCACAGGAGAACGTCCATAAGGTGCCCGAGGCTGCAATAGACCCTTGGAGACAAGTCGGCTGGAGGCCGATGTATTGAATCTCGACGCAATTTGAGTGTTCCATCGTCATTAGAAGGCCCTGAACGTTACAATTAACTATCATTTTTGCGTCGGATTCGAAAATCTAGACTCACAGGAGAACGACCATAAGGTGCCCGAGGCAGCAATAGACCCTTGGAGACAAGTCGGCTGGAGGACGATGTATTGAATCTCGACGCAATTTGAGTGTTCCATCGGCATTAAGAGGCCCTGAACGTTACAATTACCTATCATTTTTGCGTCGGATTCGATACTCTAAACTCACAGGAGAACGACCATAAGGTGCCCGAGGCAGCAATCTTGGAGACAAGTCGGCTGGAGGACGATGTATTTAATCTCGACGCAATTTGAGTGTTCCATCGTCATTAGACGGCCATGAACGTTACAATTAACTATCATTTTTGCGACGGATTCGAAAATCTAGACTCACAGGAGACGAACCACATGGAGACCCAGGCAGCAATATCCCCTTGGAGACAAGTCGGCTGGAGGTCGATGTATTGAATCTCGACTCAATTTGAGTGTTCCATCGTCATTAGAAGGCCCTGAACGTTACAATTAACAATCAGTTTTGCGTCGGTTTCGAAAATCTAGACTCACGGCAGAACGATCACAAGGTGCCCGTGGCAGCTATTGACCCTTGGAGACAAGTCGGTTGGCGGACGATGTATTGGATCGCGACGCAAAATGAGTGTTCCATCGTCATTAGGAGAACCCTCGAATGTTACAATTAGCTATCAGTTTTTCGTCGGATTCGAAAATTTAGACTCACTGGAGACTGACCATAAGGTGCCCGATGCAGCAATATCCCCTTGGAGACCAGTCCGCTGGAGGCCGATGTATTGAATCGCGACGCAATTTGAGTGTTCCATCGTCATTAGGAGGCCCTGAATGTTACAATTAACTATCAGTTTTTCGTCGGATTCGAAAATCTAGACTCTCAGCAGGCGGACCATTTGGTGCCCGAGGCAGTTATATCCCCTTGGAGACAAATCGGCTGGAGGACGATGTATTGAATCTCGACGCAATTTGAGTCTTCTATCGTCATTAGGAGGCCGTGAACGTTATAATTCACTATCATTTTTCCGTCGGATTCGAAAATCTAGACTCACAGGAGAAGGATCATATGGTGCCCGAGACAGTAATACCCCCTTGGAGACAAGACGGCTGGAGGCCGATGTATTGAATCTCGACGCAATTTGAGTGTTCCATCGGCATTAGGAGGCCCTGAACGTTACAATTAACTATCATTTTTGCGACGGATTCGATAATCTAAACTCACAGGAGAACGACCATAAGGTGCACGAGACAGCAATATCCCCTTGGAGACAAGTCCGCTGGAGGCCGATATATTGAATCTCGACGCAATTTGAGTGTTCCATCGTCATTAGAAGGCCCTGAACGTTACAATTAACTATCATTTTTGCGTCGGATTCGATAATCTGAACTCACAGGAGAACGACCATAAGGTGCCCGAGGCCGCAACAGACCCTTGGACACAAGTCCGCTGGAGGCCGATGTATTGAATCTCGACGCAATTTGAGTGTTCCATCGTCATTACAAGCCCCTGAACGTTACAATTAACTATCATTTTTGCGTCGGATTCGAAAATTTAGACTCACAGGAGAACGTCCATAAGGTGCCAGAGGCTGCAATAGACCCTTGGAGACAAGTCGGCTGGAGGCCGATGTATTGAATCTCGACGCAATTTGAGTGTTCCATCGGCATTAGGATTCCCTGTACGTTACAATTAACTATCATTTTTGCGTCGGATTCGATAATCTAAACTCACAGGAGAACGACCATAAGGTGCCCGAGGCAGCAATAGACCCTTGGAGACAAGCCGGCTGGAGGCCGATGTATTGAATCTCGACGCAATTGGAGTTTTCGATCGTCATTAGAAGGCCCTGAGCGTTACAATTAACTATCATTTTTGCGTCGGATTCGAAAATCTAGACTCACAGGAGAACGACCATAAGGTGCCCGAGGCAGCAATAGACCCTTGGAGACAAGTCGGCTGGAGGCCGATGTATTGAGTCTTGACGCAATTTGAGTGTTCCATCGGCATTAGGAGGCCCTGAACGTTACAATTAACTATCATTTTTGCGTCGGATTCGAAAATCTAGACTCACAGGAGAACGCCCATAAGGTGCCCGAGACAGCAATATCCCCTTGGAGACAAGTCCGCTGGAGGCCGATGTATTGAATCTCGACACAATTTGAATGTTCCATCGTCATTAGGAGGCCCTGAACCTTACAATTAAATATCAGTTTCGCGTCGGATTCGACAATCTAGACTCACAGGAGACGGACCACATGGAGCCCGAGGCAGCTATATCCCCTTGTAGACAAGTCGGCTGGAGGTAGTTGTATTGACTCTCGACGCAATTTGAGTGTTCCATCGTCATTACGAGGCCCTGAACGTTACAATTAACTATCAGTTTTGCGTCGGATTCTAAAATCTAGACTCACTGGAGACTGACCATAAGGTGCACGAGACAGCAATATCCCCTTGGAGACAAGTCCGCTGGAGGCCTATATATTGAATCTCGACGCAATTTGAGTGTTCCATCGTCATTAGAAGGCCCTGAACGTTACAATTAACTATCATTTTTGCGTCGGATTCGATAATCTGAACTCACAGGAGAACGACCATAAGGTGCCCGAGGCAGCAATAGACCCATGGAGACAAGTCGGCTGGAGGCCGATGTATTGAATCTCGACGCAATTTGAGAGTTCCATCGGCATTAGGAGTCCCTGAACGTTACAATTAACTATCATTTTTGCGTCGGATTCGATAATCTAAACTCACAGGAGAACGACCATAAGGTGCCCGAGGCCGCAACAGACCCTTGGACACAAGTCCGCTGGAGGCCGATGTATTGAATCTCGACGCAATTTGAGTGTTCCATCGTCATTACAAGCCCCTGAACGTTACAATTAACTATCATTTTTGCGTCGGATTCGAAAATTTAGACTCACAGGGGAACGTCCATTAGGTGCCCGAGGCTGCAATAGACCCTTGGAGACAAGTCGGCTGGAGGCCGATGTATTGAATCTCGACGCAATTTGAGTGTTCCATCGGCATTAGGAGGCCCTGAACGTTACAATTAACTATCATTTTTGCGTCGGATTCGATAATCTAAACTCACAGGAGAACGACCATAAGGTGCCCGAGGCAGCAATAGACCCTTGGAGACAAGCCGGCTGGAGGCCGATGTATTGAATCTCGACGCAATTGGAGTCTTCCATCGTCATTAGAAGGCCCTGAGCGTTACAATTAACTATCATTTTTGCGTCGGATTCGAAAATCTAGACTCACAGGAGAACGACCATAAGGTGCCCGAGGCAGCAATAGACCCTTGGAGACAAGTCGGCTGGAGGCCGATGTATTGAGTCTTGACGCAATTTGAGTGTTCCATCGGCATTAGGAGGCCCTGAACGTTACAATTAACTATCATTTTTGCGTCGGATTCGAAAATCTAGACTCACAGGAGAACGCCCATAAGGTGCCCGAGACAGCAATATCCCCTTGGAGACAAGTCCGCTGGAGGCCGATGTATTGAATCTCGACACAATTTGAATGTTCCATCGTCATTAGGAGGCCCTGAACCTTACAATTAAATATCTGTTTCGCGTCGGATTCGAAAATCTAGACTCACAGGAGACGGACCACATAAGGCCGAGGCAGCAATATCCCCTCGTAGACAAGTCAGCTGGAGGAAGTTGTATTGACTCGCGACGCAATTTGAGTGTTCCATCGTCATTACGAGGCCCTGAGCATTGCATTTAACTATCAGTTTTGCGTCGGATTCTAAAATCTAGACTCACAGGAGAACGACCATACGGTGCCCGAGGCAGCAATAGACCCTTGGAGACAAGTCGGCTGGAGGACGATGTATTGAATCTCGACGCAATTTGAGTGTTCCATCGTCATTAGGAGGCCCTGAATGTTACAATTAACTGTCGGTTTTTCGTCGGATTCGAAAATCTAGACTCACAGCGGACGGACCATTTGGTGCCCGAGGCAGCAATATCCCCTTGGAGGCAAATCGGCTGGAGGACGATGTATTGAATCTCGACGCAATTTGAGTGTTCCATCGGCATTAAGAGGCCCTGATCGTTACAATTAACTATCATTTTTGCGTCGGATTCGTAAATCTAGACTCACAGGAGAAGGATCATATGGTGCCCGAGACAGTAATACCCCCTTGGAGACAAGACGGCTGGAGGCCGATGTATTGAATCTCGACGCTATTTGAGTGTTCCATCGGCATTAGGAGGCCCTGAACGATACAATTAACTATCATTTTTGCGTCGGATTCGATAATCTAAACTCACAGGAGAACGACCATAAGGTGCCCGAGACAGCAATATCCCCTTGGAGACAAGTCCGCTAGAGGCCGATATATTGAATCTCGACGCAATTTGAGTGTTCCATCGTCATTAGAAGGCCCTGAACGTTACAATTAACAATCAGTTTTGCGTCGGTTTCGAAAATCTAGACTCACAGCAGAACGATCACAAGGTGCCCGTGGCAGCTATTGACCCTTGGAGACAGTCGGTTGGCGGACGATGTATTGGATCGCGACGCAAAATGAGTGTTCCATCGTCATTAGGAGAACCCTCGAATGTTACAATTAACTATCAGTTTTTCGTCGGATTCGAAAATTTAGACTCACTGGAGACTGACCATAAGGTGCCCGATGCAGCAATATCCCCTTGGAGACCAGTCCGCTGGAGGCCCATGTATTGAATCGCGACGCAATTTGAGTGTTCCATCGTCATTAGGAGGCCCTAAACCTTACAATTAACTATCATTTTAGCGTCGGATTCGAAAATCTACTAACAGGAGACGGATTATATGGTGCATGAGACTGCAATATCCCCTTGGATATAAGTCGACTGGAGGTCGATGTATTGACATTCGACGCAATTTGAGTGTTCCATCGTCTTTAGCAGTCCCTGAACGTTACAATTAACTATCATTTATGGGTCGGATTCGAAAACCTACTCACAGGAGAAGTTCACACGGTGCTCGAGGCAGCAATGGACACTTGGAGACAAGTCGGCTGAAGGACGATGTATTGAATCTCGACGCAATTTGAGTGTTCCATCGTCATTAGAAGGCCCTGAACGTTACAATGAACTATCATTTTTGCGTCGGATTCGAAAATCTAGACTCACAGGAGAAGGATCATAAGGTGCCCGAGGCAGCAACAGACCCTTGGAGACAAGTCCGCTGGAGGAAGATGGATTGAATCTCGACGCAATTTGAGTGTTCCATCGTCATTACAAGGCCCTGAACGTTACTATTCACTATCATTTTTGCGTCGGATTCGAAAATCTAGACTCACAGGAGAAGGATCAAATGGTGCCCGAGACAGCAATATCCCCTTGGAGACAAGTCGGCTGGAGGCCGATGTATTGAATCTCGACGCAATTTGAGTGTTCCATCGGCATTAGGAGGCCCTGAACGTTACAATGAACTATCATTTTTGCGTCGGATTCGAAAATCTAGACTCACAGGAGAAGGATCATATTGTGCCCGAGACAGCAATATCCCCTTCGAGACAAGTCGGCTGGAGGCCGATGTATTGAATCGCGACGCAATTTGAGTGTTCCATCGTCATTACGAGGCCCTAAACCTTACAATTAACTATCATTTTAGCGTCGGATTCGAAAATCTACTAACAGGAGAAGGATTATATGGTGCATGAGACTGCAATATCCCCTTGGATACAAGTCGACTGGAGGTCGATGTATTGACTCTCGACGCAATTTGAGTGTTCCATCGTCTTTAGCAGTCCCTGAACGTTACAATTAACTATCATTTATGGGTCGGATTCGAAAATCTACTGACAGGAGAAGTTCACACGGTGCTCGAGGCAGCAATGGACACTTGGAGACAAGTCGGCTGAAGGACGATGTATTGAATCTCGACGCAATTTGAGTGATCCATCGTCATTAGAAGGCCCTGAACGTTACAATGAACTATCATTTTTGCGTCGGATTCGAAAATCTAGACTCACAGGAGAAGGATCATATTGTGCCCGAGACAGCAATATCCCCTTCGAGACAAGTCGGCTGGAGGCCGATGTATTGAATCTCGACGCAATTTGAGTGTTCCATCGTCATTAGGAGGCCCTGAACGTTACTATTCACTATCATTTTTGCGTCGGATTCGAAAATCTAGACTCACAGGAGAAGGATCAAATGGTGCCCGAGACAGCAATATCCCCTTGGAGACAAGTCGGCTGGAGGCCGATGTATTGAATCTCGACGCAATTTGAGTGTTCCATCGTCATTAGAAAGCCCTGAACGTTACAATGAACTATCATTTTTGCGTCGGATTCTAAAATCTAGACTCACAGGAGAACGACGATAAGGTGCCCGAGGCAGCAATAGACCCTTGGAGACAAGTCGGCTGAAGGACGATGTATTGAATCTCGACGCAATTTGAGTGTTCCATCGTCATTAGAAGGACCTGAACGTTACAATGAACTATCATTTTTGCGTCGGATTCGAAAATCTAGACTCACAGGAGAAGGATCATATTGTGCCCGAGACAGCAATATCCCCTTCGAGACAAGTCGGCTGGAGGCCGATGTATTGAATCTCGACGCAATTTGAGTGTTCCATCGGCATTAGGAGGCCCTGAACGTTACAATTAACTATCATTTTTGCGTCGGATTCAATAATCTAAACTCACAGGAGAACGACCATAAGGTGCCCTAGGCAGCAACAGACCCTTGGAGACAAGTCCGCTGGAGGCCGATGTATTGGATCTCGACGCAATTTGAGTGTTCCATCGTCATTACAAGGCCCTGAACGTTACAATTAACTATCATTTTTGCGTCGGATTCGAAAATCTAGACTCACAGGAGGACGACCATAAGGTGCCCGAGGCAGCAATAGACCCTTGGAGACAAGTCAACTGGAGGCCGATGTATCGAATCTCGACGCAATTTGAGTGTTCCTTCGTCATTAGAAGGCTCTGAACGTTACAATTAACTATCATTTTTGCGTCGGATTCGAAAATCTAGACTCACAGGAGAACGCCCATAAAGTGCCCGAGACAGCAATATCCCCTTGGAGACAAGTCCGCTGGAGGCCGATGTATTGAATCTCGACACAATTTGAGAGTTCCATCGTCATTAGGAGGCCCTGAACGTTACAATTAACTATCATTTTTGCGTCGGATTCGAAATTCCAGACTTACAAGAGAACGACCATAAGGTGTCCGAGGCAGCATTAGACACATGGAGACAAGTCGGCTGGAGGACGATGTATTGGATCGCGACGCAATTTGAGTGTTCCATCGTCATTAGGAGGCCCTGAATGTTACAATTAACTATCAGTTTTTCGTCGGATTCGAAAAGCTAGATTCACAGCAGACGGACCATTTGGTGCCCGAGGCAGCAATATCCCCTTGGAGACAAATCGGCTGGAGGACGATGTATTGAATCTCGACGCAATTTGAGTCTTCTATCGTCATTAGGAGGCCCTGAACGTTATTATTCACTATCATTTTTGCGTCGGATTCGAAAATCTAGACTCACAGGAGAAGGATCATATGGTGCCGGAGACAGTAATACCCCCTTGGAGACAAGACGGCTGGAGGCCGATGTATTGAATCTCGACGCAATTTGAGTGTTCCATCGGCATTAGGAGGCCCTGAACGTTACAATTAACCATCATTTTGGCGTCGGATTCGATAATCTAAATTCACAGGAGAACGACCATAAGGTGCCCGAGACAGCAATATCCCCTTGGAGGTCGATGTATCGAACCTCGACGTAATTTGAGTGTTCCATCGTCATTAGAAGACCCTGAACGTTACAATTAACTATCATTTTTGCGTCCGATTCGAAAATCTAGACTTACAGGAGAACGACCATACGGTGCCTGAGGCAGCAATAGGCCCTTGGAGACAAGTCGGCTGGAGGACGATGTATTGAATCTCGACGCAATTTGAGAGTTCCATCGTCATTAAGAGGCTTTGAACGTTACAATTAACTATCATTTTTGCGTCGGATTCGAAAATCTAGATTTACAAGAGAACGACCATAAGGTGCCCGAGGCAGCAATAGACCCTTGGAGACAAGCCGGCTGGAGGCCGATGTATTGAATCTCGACGCAATTGGAGTTTTCCATCGTCATTAGAAGGCCTGAACTTTACAATTAACTATCATTTTTGCGTCGGATTCGAAAATCTAGACTCACAGGAGAACGACCATAAGGTGCCCGAGGCAGCAATTGACCCTTGGAGACAAGTCGGCTGGAGGACGATGTATTGAATCTCGACGCAATTTGAGTGTTCCATCGTCATTACGAGGCCCTGAGCATTGCATTCAACTATCAGTTTTGCGTCGGAATCTAAAATCTAGACTCACAGGAGAACGACCATACGGTGCCCGAGGCAGCAATAGACCCTTGGAGACAAGTCGGCTGGAGGACGATGTATTGAATCTCGACGCAATTTGAGTGTTCCATCGTCATTAGGAGGCCCTGAATGTTACAATTAACTATCAGTTTTTCGTCGGATTCGAAAATCTAGACTCACAGCAGACGGACCATTTGGTGCCCGAGGCAGCAATATCCCCTTGGAGACAAATCGGCTGGAGGACGATGTATTGAATCTCGACGCAATTTGAGTCTTCTATCGTCATTAGGAGGCCCTGAACGTTACTATTCACTATCATTTTTGCGTCGGATACGAAAATCTAGACTCACAGGAGAAGAATCATATGGTGCCCGAGACAGTACAACCCCCTTGGAGACAAGACGGCTGGAGGCCGATGTATTGAATCTCGACGCAATTTGAGTGTTCCATCGGCATTAGGAGGCCCTGAACGATACAATTAACTATCATTTTTGCGTTGGATTCGATGATCTAAACTCACAGGAGAACGACCATAAGGTGACCGAGGCAGCAATATCATCTTGGAAACAAGTCCGCTAGAGGCCGATATATTGAATCTCGACGCAATTTGAGTGTTCCATCGTCATTAGAAGGCCCTGAACGTTACAATTAACTATCATTTTTGCGTCGGATTCGAAAATCTAGACTCCCAGGAGAACGACCATAAGGTGCCCGAGGCAGCAATAGGCCCTTGGAGACAAGTCGGCTGGAGGACGATGTATTGAATCTCGACGCAATTTGAGTGTTCCATCGGCATTAAGAGGCCCTGAACGTTACAATTAACTATCATTTTTGCGTCGGATTCGATACTCTAAACTCACAGGAGAACGACCATAAGGTGCCCGAGGCAGCAATAGACCCTTGGAGACAAGTCGGCTGGAGGACGATGTATTTAATCTCGACGCAATTTGAGTGTTCCATCGTCATTAGACGGCCATGAACGTTACAATTAACAATCAGTTTTGCGTCGGGTTCGAAAATCTAGACTCACAGCAGACGGACCATTTGGTGCCCGAGGCAGCAATATCCCCTTGGAGACAAGTCGGTTGGCGGACGATGTATTGGATCGCGACGCAAAATGAGTGTTCCATCGTCATTAGGAGAACCCTCGAATGTTACAATTAACTATCAGTTTTTCGTCGGATTCGAAAATTTAGACTCACTGGAGACTGACCATAAGGTGCCCGATGCAGCAATATCCCCTTGGAGACCAGTCCGCTGGAGGCCGATGTATTGAATCGCGACGCAATTTGAGTGTTCCATCGTCATTAGGAGGCCCTAAACCTTACAATTAACTATCATTTTAGCGTCGGATTCGAAAATCTACTAACAGGAGAAGGATTATATGGTGCATGAGACTGCAATATCCCCTTGGATACAAGTCGACTGGAGGTCGATGTATTGACTCTCGACGCAATTTGAGTGTTCCATCGTCTTTAGCAGTCCCTGAACGTTACAATTAACTATCATTTATGGGTTGGATTCGAAAATCTACTGACAGGAGAAGTTCACACGGTGCTCGAGGCAGCAATGGACACTTGGAGACAAGTCGGCTGAAGGACGATGTATTGAATCTCGACGCAATTTGAGTGTTCCATCGTCATTAGAAAGCCCTGAACGTTACAATGAACTATCATTTTTGCGTCGGATTCTAAAATCTAGACTCACAGGAGAACGACGATAAGGTGCCCGAGGCAGCAATAGACCCTTGGAGACAAGTCGGCTGAAGGACGATGTATTGAATCTCGACGCAATTTGAGTGTTCCATCGTCATTAGAAGGACCTGAACGTTACAATGAACTATCATTTTTGCGTCGGATTCGAAAATCTAGACTCACAGGAGAAGGATCATATTGTGCCCGAGACAGCAATATCCCCTTCGAGACAAGTCGGCTGGAGGCCGATGTATTGAATCTCGACGCAATTTGAGTGTTCCATCGTCATTAGGAGGCCCTGAACGTTACTATTCACTATCATTTTTGCGTCGGATTCGAAAATCTAGACTCACAGGAGAAGGATCAAATGGTGCCCGAGACAGCAATATCCCCTTGGAGACAAGTCGGCTGGAGGCCGATGTATTGAATCTCGACGCAATTTGAGTGTTCCATCGGCATTAGGAGGCCCTGAACGTTACAATTAACTATCATTTTTGCGTCGGATTCAATAATCTAAACTCACAGGAGAACGACCATAAGGTGCCCTAGGCAGCAACAGACCCTTGGAGACAAGTCCGCTGGAGGCCGATGTATTGGATCTCGACGCAATTTGAGTGTTCCATCGTCATTACAAGGCATTGAACGTTACAATTAACTATCATTTTTGCGTCGGATTCGAAAATCTAGACTCACAGGAGGACGACCATAAGGTGCCCGAGGCAGCAATAGACCCTTGGAGACAAGTCCACTGGAGGCCGATGTATCGAATCTCGACGCAATTTGAGTGTTCCTTCGTCATTAGAAGGCTCTGAACGTTACAATTAACTATCATTTTTGCGTCGGATTCGAAAATCTAGACTCACAGGAGAACGCCCATAAAGTGCCCGAGACAGCAATATCCCCTTGGAGACAAGTCCGCTGGAGGCCGATGTATTGAATCTCGACACAATTTGAGAGTTCCATCGTCATTAGGAGGCCCTGAACGTTACAATTAACTATCATTTTTGCGTCGGATTCGAAATTCTAGACTTACAAGAGAACGACCATAAGGTGCCCGAGGCAGCATTAGACACTTGGAGACAAGTCGGCTGGAGGACGATGTATTGGATCGCGACGCAATTTGAGTGTTCCATCGTCATTAGGAGGCCCTGAATGTTACAATTAACTATCAGTTTTTCGTCGGATTCGAAAAGCTAGATTCACAGCAGACGGACCATTTGGTGCCCGAGGCAGCAATATCCCCTTGGAGACAAATCGGCTGGAGGACGATGTATTGAATCTCGACGCAATTTGAGTCTTCTATCGTCATTAGGAGGCCCTGAACGTTATTATTCACTATCATTTTTGCGTCGGATTCGAAAATCTAGACTCACAGGAGAAGGATCATATGGTGCCGGAGACAGTAATACCCCCTTGGAGACAAGACGGCTGGAGGCCGATGTATTGAATGAATCTCGACGCAATTTGAGTGTTCCATCGGCATTAGGAGGCCCTGAACGTTACAATTAACCATCATTTTGGCGTCGGATTCGATAATCTAAATTCACAGGAGAACGACCATAAGGTGCCCGAGACAGCAATATCCCCTTGGAGGCCGATGTATTGAACCTCGACGCAATTTGAGTGTTCCATCGTCATTAGAAGGCCCTGAACGTTACAATTAACTATCATTTTTGCGTCGGATTCGAAAATCTAGACTTACAGGAGAACGACCATACGGTGCCCGAGGCAGCAATAGACCCTTGGAGACAAGTCGGCTGGAGGATGATGTATTGAATCTCGACGCAATTTGAGTGTTCCATCGGCATTAGGAGGCCCTGAGCATTACATTTAACTATCAGTTTCGCGTCGGGTTCGAAAATCTAGACTCACAGCAGAACGATCACAAGGTGCCCGAGGCAGCAATAGACCTTTGGAGACAAGTCGGCTGGAGGACGATGTATTGAATCTCGACGCAATTTGAGAGTTCCATCGTCATTAGGAGGCTTTGAACGTTACAATTAACTATCATTTTTGCGTCGGATTCGAAAATCTAGACTTACAAGAGAACGACCATAAGGTGCCCGAGGCAGCATTAGACCCTTGGATACAAGTCGGCTGGAGGACGATGTATTGGATCGCGACGCAATTTGAGTGTTCCATCGTCATTAGGAGGCCCTGAATGTTACAATTAACTATCAGTTTTTCGTCGGATTCGAAAATCTAGACTCACAGCAGGCGGACCATTTGGTGCCCGAGGCAGTTATATCCCCTTGGAGACAAATCGGCTGGAGGACGATGTATTGAATCTCGACGCAATTTGAGTCTTCTATCGTCATTAGGAGGCCGTGAACGTTATAATTCACTATCATTTTTCCGTCGGATTCGAAAATCTAGACTCACAGGAGAAGGATCATATATTGCCCGAGACAGTAATACCCCCTTGGAGACAAGACGGCTGGAGGCCGATGTATTGAATCTCGACGCAATTTGAGTGTTCCATCGGCATTAGGTGGCCCTGAACGTTACAATTAACTATCATTTTTGCGTCGGATTCGATAATCTAAACTCACAGGAGATGCACGAGACAGCAATATCCCCTTGGAGACAAGTCCGCTGGAGGCCGATATATTGAATCTCGACGCAATTTGAGTGTTCCATCGTCATTAGAAGGCCCTGAACGTTACAATTAACTATCATTTTTGCGTCGGATTCGATAATCTGAACTCACAGGAGAACGACCTTAAGGTGCCCGAGGCAGCAATAGAACTATGGAGACAAGTCGGCTGGAGGCCGATGTATTGAATCTCGACGCAATTTGAGTGTTCCATCGGCATTAGGAGTCCCTGAACGTTACAATTAACTATCATTTTTGCGTCGGATTCGATAATCTAAACTCACAGGAGAACGACCGTAAGGTGCCCGAGGCCGCAACAGACCCTTGGACACAAGTCCGCTGGAGGCCGATGTATTGAATCTCGACGCAATTTGAGTGTGCCATCGTCATTACAAGCCCCTGAACGTTACAATTAACTATCATTTTTGCGTCGGATACGAAAATTTAGACACACAGGAGAACGTCCATAAGGTGCCCGAGGCTGCAATAGACCCTTGGAGACAAGTCGGCTGGAGGCCGATGTATTGAATCTCGACGCAATTTGAGTGTTCCATCGGCATTAGGAGGCCCTGAACGTAACAATTAACTATCATTTTTGCGTCGGATTCGATAATCTAAACTCACAGGAGAACGACCACAAGGTGCCCGAGGCAGCAATAGACCCTTGGAGACAAGCCGGCTGGAGGCCGATGTATTGAATCTCGACGCAATTGGAGTTTTCCATCGTCATTAGAAGGCCCTGAACGTTACAATTAACTATCATTTTTGCGTCGGATTCGAAAATCTAGACTCACAGGAGAACGCCCATAAGGTGCCCGAGACAGCAATATCCCCTTGGAGACAAGTCCGCTGGAGGCCGATGTATTGCATCTCGACGCAATTTGAGTGTTCCATCGTCATTAGGAGGGCCTGAACGTTGCAATTAACAATCGTTTTAGCGTCGGATTCGAAAATCTACTCACAGGAGAAGTTCATACTGTGCTCGAGACAGCAATATCCCCTTGGAGACAAGTCCGCTGGAGGCCGATGTATTGGATCTCGACGCAATTTGAGTGTTCCTTCGTCATTAGGAGGCCCTGAACATTACAATTAAATACCATTTTTGCGTCGGATTCAAAAATCTACTCACAGGAGAAATTCATACGGTGCTCAAGGCAGCAACAGACCCTTGGAGACAAGTCGGCTGGACTCCGATGTATTGAATCTCGACGCAATTTGAGTGTTCCATCGTCATTAGGAGGCCCTGAATGTTACAATGAACAATCAGTTTTGCGTCTGGTTCGAATAATTAGACTCACAGGAGACGGACCACATGGAGCCCGAGGCAGCAATATCCCCTTGGTGACAAGTCGGCTGGAGGTCGATGTATTGCATCTCGACGCAATTGAGTGTTCCATCGTCATTAGGAGGCCCTGAACGTTACAATTAACAATCGTTTTAGCGTCGGATTCGAAAATCTACTCACAGGAGAAGTTCATACGGTGCTCGAGACAGCAATATCCCCTTGGAGACAAGACGGCTGGAGGCCGATGTATTGGATCTCGACGCAATTTGAGTGTTCCATCGTCATTACAAGGCCCTGAACGTTACAACTAACTATCAGTTTTGCGTCGGATTCTAAAATCTAGACTCACAGGAGAACGACCATACGGTGCCCGAGGCTGCAATAGACCCTTGGAGACAAGTCGGCTGGAGGACGATGTATTGAATCTCGACGCAATTTGAGAGTTCCATCGTCATTATGAGGCCCTGAACGTTACAATTAACTATCATTTTTGCGTCGGATTCGGAATTCTAGACTTACAAGAGAACGACCATAAGGTGCCTGAGGCAGCATTAGACCCTTGGAGACAAGTCGGTTGGAGGACGATGTATTGGATCGCGACGCAATTTGAGTGTTCCATCGTCATTAGGAGGCCCTGAATGTTACAATTAACTATCAGTTTTACGTCGGATTCGAAAATCTAGACTCACAGCAGACGGACCATTTGGTGCCCGAGGCCGCAATATCCCCTTGGAGACAAATCGGCTGGAGGACGATGTATTGAATCTCGACGCAATTTGAGTGTTCCATCGGCATTAGGAGGCCCTGAACCTTACAATTAACTATCAGTCTCGCGTCGGATTCGAAAATCTAGACTCACAGGAGACGGACCACATGGAGCCCGAGGCAGCAATATCCCCTTGGAGACAAGTCGGCTGGAGGTCGATGTATTGCATGTCGACGCAATTTGAGTGTTCCATCGTCATTAGGAGGCCCTGAACGTTACAATTAACAATCGTTTTAGCGTCGGATTCGAAAATCTACTCACAGGAGAAGTTCATACGGTGCACGAGACAGCAATATCCCCATGGAGACAAGTCCGCTGGAGGCCGATGTATTGGATCTCGACGCAAATTGAGTGTTCCTTCGTCATTAGGAGGCCCTGAACATTACAATTAAATATCATTTTTGAGTCGGATTCAAAAATCTACTCACAGGAGAAGTTCATACGGTGCTCAAGGCAGCAACAGACCCTTGGAGAAAAGTCGGCTGGAGGCCGATGTATTGAATCTCGACGCAATTTGAGTGTTCCATCGTCATTAGGAGGCCCTGAACGTTACAATTAACTATCATTTTTGCGTCGGATTCGAAAATCTAGACTCACAGGAGAACAACCATAAGGTGCCCGAGGCAGCAATAGACCCTTGGAGACAAGTCGGCTTGAGGCCGATGTATTGAATCTCGACGCAATTTGAGTGTTCCATCGTCATTAGAACGCCCTGAACGTTACAACTAACTATCATTTTTGCGTCGGATTCGAAAATCTAGACTCACAGGAGAAGGATCATATTGTGCCCGAGACAGCAATATCCCTTTGTAGACAAGTCGGCTGGAGGAAGTTGTATTGACTCGCGACGCAATTTGAGTGTTCCATCGACATTACGAGGCCCTGAGCATTACATTTAACTATCAGTTTTGCGTCGGATTCTAAAATCTAGACTCACAGGAGAACGACCATACGGTGCCCGAGGCAGCAATATCCCCTTGGAGACAAATCGGCTAGAGGACGATGTATTTAATCTCGATGCAATTTGAGTCTTCTATCGTCATTAGGAGGCCCTGAACGTTACTATTCACTATCATTTTTGCGTCGGATTCGAAAATCTAGACTCACAGGAGAACGACCATAAGGTGCCCGAGAAAGCATTATCCCCTTGGAGACAAGTCCGCTAGAGGCCGATATATTGAATCTCGACGCAATTTGAGTGTTCCATCGTCATTAGAAGGCCCTGAACGTTACAATTAACTATCATTTTTTGCGTCGGATTCGAAAATCTAGACTCACAGGAGAACGACCATAAGGTGCCCGAGGCAGCAATAGACCCTTGGAGACAAGTCGGCAGGAGGACGATGTATTGAATCTCGACGCAATTTGAGTGTTCCATCGTCATTAGGAGGCCCTGAACGTTACAATTAACAATCATTTTAGCGTCGGATTAGAAAATCTACTCAAAGGAGAAGTTCATACGGTGCTCGAGACAGCAATATCCACTTGCAGACAAGTCTGCTGGAGGCCGATATAATGAATCTCGACGCAATTTGAGTGTTCCTTCGTCATTAGGAGGCCCTGAACCTTACAATTAACTATCATTTTTGCGTCGGATTCAAAAATCTACTCACAGGAGAAGTTCATACGGTGCTCGAGGCAGCAACAGACCCTTGGAGACAAGTCGGCTGGAGGCCGATGTATTGAATCTCGACGCAATTTGAGTGTTCCATCGGCATTAGGAGGCCCTGAACGTTACAATTAACTATCATTTTTGCGTCGGATTCGATAATCTAAACTCACAGGAGAACGACCATAAGGTGCCCGAGGCAGCAACAGACCCTTGGAGACAAGTCCGCTGGAGGAAGATGTATTGAATCTCGACGCAATTTGATTGTTCCATCGTCATTACAAGGCCCTGAACGTTACAATTAACTATCATTTTTGCGTCGGATTCGAAAATCTAGACTCACAGGAGAACGACCATAAGGTGCCCGAGGCAGCAATAGACCCTTGGAGACAAGTCGGCTGGAGGCCGATGTATTGAATCTCGACCCAATTTGAGTGTTCCATCGGCATTAGGAGGCCCTGAACGTTACAATTAACTATCATTTTTGCGTCGGATTCGAAAATCTAGACTCACAGGAGAACGCCCATAAGGTGCCCGAGACAGCAATATCCCCTTGGAGAAAAGTCCGCTGGAGGCCGATGTATTGAATCTCGACGCAATTCGAGTGTTCCATCGTCATTAGGAGGCCCTGAACGTTACAATTAACTATCAGTTTCGCGTCGGATTCGAAAATCTAGACTCACAGGAGACGGACCACATGGAGCCCGAGGCAGCAATATCCCCTTGCAGACAAGTCGGCTGGAGGAAGTTATATTGACTCTCGACGCAATTTGAGTGTTCCATCGTCATTACGAGGCCCTGAGCATTACATTTAACTATCAGTTTTGCGTCGGATTCTAAAATCTAGACTCACAGGAGAACGACCATACGGTGCCCGAGGCAGCAATAGACCCTTGGAGACAAGTTGGCTGGAGGACGATGTATTGAATCTCGACGCAATTTGAGAGTTCCATCGTTATTAGGAGGCTTTGAACGTTACAATTAACTATCATTTTTGCGTCGTATTCGAAAATCTAGACTTACAAGAGAACGACCATAAGGTGCCCGAGACAGCAATATCCCCTTGGAGAAAAGTCCGCTGGAGGCCGATGTATTGAATCTCGACGCAATTCGAGTGTTCCATCGTCATTAGGAGGCCCTGAACGTTACAATTAACTATCAGTTTCGCGTCGGATTCGAAAATCTAGACTCACAGGAGACGGACCACATGGAGCCCGAGGCAGCAATATCCCCTTGCAGACAAGTCGGCTGGAGGAAGTTATATTGACTCTCGACGCAATTTGAGTGTTCCATCGTCATTACGAGGCCCTGAGCATTACATTTAACTATCAGTTTTGCGTCGGATTCTAAAATCTAGACTCACAGGAGAACGACCATACGGTGCCCGAGGCAGCAATAGACCCTTGGAGACAAGTTGGCTGGAGGACGATGTATTCAATCTCGACGCAATTTGAGTGTTCCATCGTCATTAGAAGGCCCTGAACGTTACAATTAACTATCATTTTTGCGTCGGATTCGATAATCTGAACTCACAGGAGAACGACCTTAAGGTGCCCGAGGCAGCAATAGAACTATGGAGACAAGTCGGCTGGAGGCCGATGTATTGAATCTCGACGCAATTTGAGTGTTCCATCGGCATTAGGAGTCCCTGAACGTTACAATTAACTATCATTTTAGCGTCGGATTCGATAATCTAAACTCACAGGAGAACGACCGTAAGGTGCCCGAGGCCGCAACAGACCCTTGGACACAAGTCCGCTGGAGGCCGATGTATTGAATCTCGACGCAATTTGAGTGTGCCATCGTCATTACAAGCCCCTGAACGTTACAATTAACTATCATTTTTGCGTCGGATACGAAAATTTAGACACACAGGAGAACGTCCATAAGGTGCCCGAGGCTGCAATAGACCCTTGGAGACAAGTCGGCTGGAGGCCGATTGAATCTCGACGCAATTTGAGTGTTCCATCGGCATTAGGAGGCCCTGAACGTTACAATTAACTATCATTTTTGCGTCGGATTCGATAATCTAAACTCACAGGAGAACGACCACAAGGTGCCCGAGGCAGCAATAGACCCTTGGAGACAAGCCGGCTGGAGGCCGATGTATTGAATCTCGACGCAATTGGAGTTTTCCATCGTCATTAGAAGGCCCTGAACGTTACAATTAACTATCATTTTTGCGTCGGATTCGAAAATCTAGACTCACAGGAGAACGCCCACAAGGTGCCCGAGACAGCAATATCCCCTTGGAGACAAGTCCGCTGGAGGCCGATGTATTGAATCTCGACGCAATTTGAGTGTTCCATCGTAATTAGGAGGCCCTGAACCTTACAATTAGCTATCAGTCTCGCGTCGGATTCGAAAATCTAGACTCACAGGAGACGGACCACATGGAGCCCGAGGCAGCAATATCCCCTTGGAGACAAGTCGGCTGGAGGTCGATGTATTGCATCTCGACGCAATTTGAGTGTTCCTTCGTCATTAGGAGGCCCTGAACATTACAATTAAATATCATTTTTGCGTCGGATTCAAAAATCTACTCACAGGAGAAATTCATACTGTGCTCAAGGCAGCAACAGACCCTTGGAGACAAGTCGGCTGGACGCCGATGTATTGAATCTCGACGCAATTTGAGTGTTCCATCGTCATTAGGAGGCCCTGAATGTTACAATTAACAATCAGTTTTGCGTCTGGTTCGAATAATTAGACTCACAGGAGACGGACCACATGGAGCCCGAGGCAGCAATATCCCCTTGGTGACAAGTCGGCTGGAGGTCGATGTATTGCATCTCGACGCAATTGAGTGTTCCATCGTCATTAGGAGGCCCTGAACGTTACAATTAACAATCGTTTTAGCGTCGGATTCGAAAATCTACTCACAGGAGAAGTTCATACGGTGCTCGAGACAGCAATATCCCCTTGGAGACAAGACGGCTGGAGGCCGATGTATTGGATCTCGACGCAATTTGAGTGTTCCATCGTCATTACAAGGCCCTGAACGTTACAACTAACTATCAGTTTTGCGTCGGATTCTAAAATCTAGACTCACAGGAGAACGACCATACGGTGCCCGAGGCTGCAATAGACCCTTGGAGACAAGTCGGCTGGAGGACGATGTATTGAATCTCGACGCAATTTGAGAGTTCCATCGTCATTATGAGGCCCTGAACGTTACAATTAACTATCATTTTTGCGTCGGATTCGGAATTCTAGACTTACAAGAGAACGACCATAAGGTGCCTGAGGCAGCATTAGACCCTTGGAGACAAGTCGGTTGGAGGACGATGTATTGGATCGCGACGCAATTTGAGTGTTCCATCGTCATTAGGAGGCCCTGAATGTTACAATTAACTATCAGTTTTACGTCGGATTCGAAAATCTAGACTCACAGCAGACGGACCATTTGGTGCCCGAGGCCGCAATATCCCCTTGGAGACAAATCGGCTGGAGGACGATGTTTTGAATCTCGACGCAATTTGAGTGTTCCATCGGCATTAGGAGGCCCTGAACCTTACAATTAACTATCAGTCTCGCGTCGGATTCGAAAATCTAGACTCACAGGAGACGGACCACATGGAGCCCGAGGCAGCAATATCCCCTTGGAGACAAGTCGGCTGGAGGTCGATGTATTGCATCTCGACGCAATTTGAGTGTTCCATCGTCATTAGGAGGCCCTGAACGTTACAATTAACAATCGTTTTAGCGTCGGATTCGAAAATCTACTCACAGGAGAAGTTCATACGGTGCTCGAGACAGCAATATCCCCTTGGAGACAAGTCCGCTGGAGGCCGATGTATTGGATCTCGACGCAAATTGAGTGTTCCTTCGTCATTAGGAGGCCCTGAACGTTACAATTAACTATCATTTATGCGTCGGATTCGAAAATCTAGACTCACAGGAGAACAACCATAAGGTGCCCGAGGCAGCAATAGACCCTTGGAGACAAGTCGGCTTGAGGCCGATGTATTGAATCTCGACGCAATTTGAGTGTTCCATCGTCATTAGAACGCCCTGAACGTTACAACTAACTATCATTTTTGCGTCGGATTCGAAAATCTAGACTCACAGGAGAAGGATCATATTGTGCCCGAGACAGCAATATCCCTTTGTAGACAAGTCGGCTGGAGGAAGTTGTATTGACTCGCGACGCAATTTGAGTGTTCCATCGACATTACGAGGCCCTGAGCATTACATTTAACTATCAGTTTTGCGTCGGATTCTAAAATCTAGACTCACAGGAGAATGACCATACGGTGCCCGAGGCAGCAATAGACCCTTGGAGACAAGTCGGCTGGAGGACGATGTATTGAATCTCGACGCAATTTGAGTGTTCCATCGTCATTAGGAGGCCCTGAATTTCACAATTAACTGTCATTTTTGCGTCGGATTCGAAATTCTAGACTTACAAGAGAACGACCATAAGGTGCCCGAGGCAGCATTAGACCCTTGGAGACAAGTCGGATGGAAGACGATGTATTGGATCGCGACGCAATTTGAGTGTTCCATCGTCATTAGGAGGCCCTGAATGTTACAATTAACTATCTGTTTTTCGTCGGATTCGAAAATCTAGACTGACAGCAGACGGACCATTTGGTGCCCGAGGCAGCAATATCCCCTTGGAGACAAATCGGCTGGAGGACGATGTATTTAATCTCGATGCAATTTGAGTCTTCTATCGTCATTAGGAGGCCCTGAACGTTACTATTCACTATCATTTTTGCGTCGGATTCGAAAATCTAGACTCACAGGAGAACGACCATAAGGTGCCCGAGAAAGCATTATCCCCTTGGAGACAAGTCCGCTAGAGGCCGATATATTGAATCTCGACGCAATTTGAGTGTTCCATCGTCATTAGAAGGCCCTGAACGTTACAATTAACTATCATTTTTTGCGTCGGATTCGAAAATCTAGACTCACAGGAGAACGACCATAAGGTGCCCGAGGCAGCAATAGACCCTTGGAGACAAGTCGGCAGGAGGACGATGTATTGAATCTCGACGCAATTTGAGTGTTCCATCGTCATTAGGAGGCCCTGAACGTTACAATTAACAATCATTTTAGCGTCGGATTAGAAAATCTACTCATAGGAGAAGTTCATACGGTGCTCGAGACAGCAATATCCACTTGCAGACAAGTCTGCTGGAGGCCGATATATTGAATCTCGACGCAATTTGAGTGTTCCTTCGTCATTAGGAGGCCCTGAACCTTACAATTAACTATCATTTTTGCGTCGGATTCAAAAATCTACTCACAGGAGAAGTTCATACGGTGCTCGAGGCAGTAACAGACCCTTGGAGACAAGTCGGCTGGAGGCCGATGTATTGAATCTCGACGCAATTTGAGTGTTCCATCGGCATTAGGAGGCCCTGAACGTTACAATTACCTATCATTTTTGCGTCGGATTCGATAATCTAAACTCACAGGAGAACGACCATAAGGTGCCCGAGGCAGCAACAGACCCTTGGAGACAAGTCCGCTGGAGGAAGATGTATTGAATCTCGACGCAATTTGATTGTTCCATCGTCATTACAAGGCCCTGAACGTTACAATTAACTATCATTTTTGCGTCGGATTCGAAAATCTAGACTCACAGGAGAACGACCATAAGGTGCCCGAGGCAGCAATAGACCCTTGGAGACAAGTCGGCTGGAGGCCGATGTATTGAATCTCGACCCAATTTGAGTGTTCCATCGGCATTAGGAGGCCCTGAACGTTACAATTAACTATCATTTTTGCGTCGGATTCGAAAATCTAGACTCACAGGAGAACGCCCATAAGGTGCCCGAGACAGCAATATCCCCTTGGAGAAAAGTCCGCTGGAGGCCGATGTATTGAATCTCGACGCAATTCGAGTGTTCCATCGTCATTAGGAGGCCCTGAACGTTACAATTAACTATCAGTTTCGCGTCGGATTCGAAAATCTAGACTCACAGGAGACGGACCACATGGAGCCCGAGGCAGCAATATCCCCTTGCAGACAAGTCGGCTGGAGGAAGTTATATTGACTCTCGACGCAATTTGAGTGTTCCATCGTCATTACGAGGCCCTGAGCATTACATTTAACTATCAGTTTTGCGTCGGATTCTAAAATCTAGACTCACAGGAGAACGACCATACGGTGCCCGAGGCAGCAATAGACCCTTGGAGACAAGTCGGCTGGAGGACGATGTATTCAATCTCGACGCAATTTGAGAGTTCCATCGTTATTAGGAGGCGTTGAACGTTACAATTAACTATCATTTTTGCGTCGTATTCGAAAATCTAGACTTACAAGAGAACGACCATAAGGTGCCCGAGGCAGCATTAGACACTTGGAGACAAATCGGCTGGAGGCCGATGTATTGAATCTCGACGCAATTTGAGTCTTCTATCGTCATTAGGAGGCCCTGAATGTTACAATTAACTATCATTTTTGCGTCGGATTCAAAAATCTACTCACAGGAAAAGTTCATACGGTGCTCGAGGCAGCAACAGACCCTTGGAGACAAGTCGGCTGGAGGCCGATGTATTGAATCTCGACCCAATTTGAGTGTTCCATCGGCATTAGGAGGCCCTGAACGTTACTATTCACTATCATTTTTGCGTCGGATTCGAAAATCTAGACTCACAGGAGGAGGATCATATGGTGCCCGAGACGGTAATACCCCTTTGGAGACAAGACGGCTGGAGGTCGATGTATTGAATCTCGACGCAATTTGAGTGTTCCATCGGCATTAGGAGGCCCTGAACGTTACAATTAACTATCATTTTTGAGTCGGATTCGATAATCTAAACTCACAGGAGAACGACCATAAGGTGCCCGAGGCAGCAACAGACCCTTGGAGACAAGTCCGCTGGAGGAAGATGTATTGAATCTCGACGCAATTTGAGTGTTCCATCATTACAAGGCCCTGAACGTTACAATTAACTATCATTTTTGCGTCGGATTCGAAAATCTAGACTCACAGGAGAACGCCCATAAGGTGCCCGAGACAGCAATATCCCCTTGGAGACAAGTCCGCTGGAGGCCGATGTATTGAATCTCGACGCAATTTGAGTGTTCCATCGGCATTAGGAGGCCCTGAACGTTACAATTAACTATCATTTTTGCGTCGGATTCGAAAATCTAGACTCACAGGAGAACGCCCATAAGGTGCCCGAGACAGCAATATCCCCTTGGAGACAAGTCCGCTGGAGGATGATATATTGAATCTCGACGCAATTTGAGTGTTCCATCGTCATTAGAAGGCCCTGAACGTTACAATTAACTATCATTTTTGCGTCCGATTCGAAAATCTAGACTCACAGGAGAACGAGCATAAGGTGCCCGAGGCAGCAATAGACCCTTGGAGACAAGTCGGCTGGAGGCCGATGTATTGATTCTCGACGCAATTTGAGTGTTCCATCGCCATTAGGAGGCCCTGAACGTTACAATTAACTATCATTTTTGCGTCGGATTCGAAAATCTAGACTCACAGGAGAACGCCCATAAGGTGCCCGAGACAGCAATATCCCCATGGAGACAAGTCCGCTGGAGGCCGATGTATTGAATCTCGACGCAATTCGAGTGTTCCATCGTCATTAGGAGGCCCTGAACGTTACAATTAACTATCAGTTTCGCGTCGGATTCGAAAATCTAGACTCACAGGAGACGGACCACATGGAGCCCGAGGCAGCAATATCCCCTTGCAGACAAGTCGGCTGGAGGAAGTTATATTGACTCTCGACGCAATTTGAGTGTTCCATCGTCATTACGAGGCCCTGAGCATTACATTTAACTATCAGTTTTGCGTCGGATTCTAAAATCTAGACTCACAGGAGAACGACCATACGGTGCCCGAGGCAGCAATAGACCCTTGGAGACAAGTCGGCTGGAGGACGATGTATTCAATCTCGACGCAATTTGAGAGTTCCATCGTTATTAGGAGGCGTTGAACGTTACAATTAACTATCATTTTTGCGTCGTATTCGAAAATCTAGACTTACAAGAGAACGACCATAAGGTGCCCGAGGCAGCATTAGACACTTGGAGACAAATCGGCTGGAGGCCGATGTATTGAATCTCGACGCAATTTGAGTCTTCTATCGTCATTAGGAGGCCCTGAATGTTACAATTAACTATCATTTTTGCGTCGGATTCAAAAATCTACTCACAGGAAAAGTTCATACGGTGCTCGAGGCAGCAACAGACCCTTGGAGACAAGTCGGCTGGAGGCCGATGTATTGAATCTCGACCCAATTTGAGTGTTCCATCGGCATTAGGAGGCCCTGAACGTTACTATTCACTATCATTTTTGCGTCGGATTCGAAAATCTAGACTCACAGGAGGAGGATCATATGGTGCCCGAGACGGTAATACCCCTTTGGAGACAAGACGGCTGGAGGTCGATGTATTGAATCTCGACGCAATTTGAGTGTTCCATCGGCATTAGGAGGCCCTGAACGTTACAATTAACTATCATTTTTGAGTCGGATTCGATAATCTAAACTCACAGGAGAACGACCATAAGGTGCCCGAGGCAGCAACAGACCCTTGGAGACAAGTCCGCTGGAGGAAGATGTATTGAATCTCGACGCAATTTGAGTGTTCCATCATTACAAGGCCCTGAACGTTACAATTAACTATCATTTTTGCGTCGGATTCGAAAATCTAGACTCACAGGAGAACGCCCATAAGGTGCCCGAGACAGCAATATCCCCTTGGAGACAAGTCCGCTGGAGGCCGATGTATTGAATCTCGACGCAATTTGAGTGTTCCATCGGCATTAGGAGGCCCTGAACGTTACAATTAACTATCATTTTTGCGTCGGATTCGAAAATCTAGACTCACAGGAGAACGCCCATAAGGTGCCCGAGACAGCAATATCCCCTTGGAGACAAGTCCGCTGGAGGATGATATATTGAATCTCGACGCAATTTGAGTGTTCCATCGTCATTAGAAGGCCCTGAACGTTACAATTAACTATCATTTTTGCGTCCGATTCGAAAATCTAGACTCACAGGAGAACGAGCATAAGGTGCCCGAGGCAGCAATAGACCCTTGGAGACAAGTCGGCTGGAGGCCGATGTATTGATTCTCGACGCAATTTGAGTGTTCCATCGCCATTAGGAGGCCCTGAACGTTACAATTAACTATCATTTTTGCGTCGGATTCGAAAATCTAGACTCACAGGAGAACGCCCATAAGGTGCCCGAGACAGCAATATCCCCATGGAGACAAGTCCGCTGGAGGCCGATGTATTGAATCTCGACGCAATTTGAGTGTTCCATCGTCATTAGGAGGCCCTGAACCTTACAGTTAACTATCAGTTTCGCGTCGGATTCGAAAATCTAGACTCACAGGAGACGGACCACATGGAGCCCGAGGCAGCAATATCCCTTTGTAGACAAGTCGGCTGGAGGAAGTTGTATTGACTCGCGACGCAATTTGAGTGTTCCATCGACATTACGAGGCCCTGACCATTACATTTAACTATCAGTTTTGCGTCGGATTCGATAATCTAAACTCACAGGAGAACGACCATAAGGTGCCCGAGAAAGCATTATCCTCTTGGAGACAAGTCCGCTAGAGGCCGATATATTGAATCTCGACGCAATTTGAGTGTTCCATCGTCATTAGAAGGCCCTGAACGTTACAATTAACTATCATTTTTGCGTCGGATTCAAAAATCTACTCACAGGAGAAGTTCATACGGTGCTCGAGGCAGCAACAGACCCTTGGAGACAAGTCGGCTGGAGGCCGATGTATTGAATCTCGACGCAATTTGAGTGTTCCATCGGCATTAGGAGGCCCTGAACGTTACAATTAACTATCATTTTTGCGTCGGATTCGATAATCTAAACTCACAGGACAACGACCATAAGGTGCCCGAGGCAGCAACAGACCCTTGGAGACAAGTCCGCTGGAGGAAGATGTATTGAATCTCGACGCAATTTGAATGTTCCATCGTCATTACAAGGCCCTGAACGTTACAATTAACTATCAGTTTCGCGTCGGATTCGAAAATCTAGACTCACAGGAGACGGACCACATGGAGCCCGAGGCAGCAATATCCCCTTGCAGACAAGTCGGCTGGAGGAAGTTATATTGACTCTCGACGCAATTTGAGTGTTCCATCGTCATTACGAGGCCCTGAGCATTACATTTAACTATCAGTTTTGCGTCGGATTCTAAAATCTAGACTCACAGGAGAACGACCATACGGTGCCCGAGGCAGCAATAGACCCTTGGAGACAAGTCGGCTGGAGGACGATGTATTCAATCTCGACGCAATTTGAGAGTTCCATCGTCATTAGGAGGCTTTGAACGTTACAATTAACTATCATTTTTGCGTCGGATTCGAAAATCTAGACTTACAAGAGAACGACCATAAGGTGCCCGAGGCAGCATTAGACCCTTGGAGACAAATCGGCTGGAGGCCGATGTATTGAATCTCGACGCAATTTGAGTCTTCTATCGTCATTAGGAGGCCCTGAACGTTACTATTCACTATCATTTTTGCGTCGGATTCGAAAATCTAGACTCACAGGAGGAGGATCATATGGTGCCCGAGACGGTAATACCCCCTTGGAGACAAGACGGCTGGAGGTCGATGTATTGAATCTCGACGCAATTTGAGTCTTCTATCGTCATTAGGAGGCCCTGAACGTTACTATTCACTATCATTTTTGCGTCGGATTCGAAAATCTAGACTCACAGGAGAAGGATCATATGGTGCCCGAGACAGTAATACCCCCTTGGAGACAAGACGGCTGGAGGCCGATGTATTGATTCTCGACGCAATTTGAGTGTTCCATCGCCATTAGGAGGCCCTGAACGTTACAATTAACTATCATTTTTGCGTCGGATTCGAAAATCTAGACTCACAGGAGAACGCCCATAAGGTGCCCGAGACAGCAATATCCCCATGGAGACAAGTCCGCTGGAGGCCGATGTATTGAATCTCGACGCAATTTGAGTGTTCCATCGTCATTAGGAGGCCCTGAACCTTACAGTTAACTATCAGTTTCGCGTCGGATTCGAAAATCTAGACTCACAGGAGACGGACCACATGGAGCCCGAGGCAGCAATATCCCTTTGTAGACAAGTCGGCTGGAGGAAGTTGTATTGACTCGCGACGCAATTTGAGTGTTCCATCGACATTACGAGGCCCTGAGCATTACATTTAACTATCAGTTTTGCGTCGGATTCGATAATCTAAACTCACAGGAGAACGACCATAAGGTGCCCGAGAAAGCATTATCCTCTTGGAGACAAGTCCGCTAGAGGCCGATATATTGAATCTCGACGCAATTTGAGTGTTCCATCGTCATTAGAAGGCCCTGAACGTTACAATTAACTATCGTTTTTTGCGTCGGATTCGAAAATCTAGACTCACAGGAGAACGACCATAAGGTGCCCGAGGCAGCAATAGACCCTTGGAGACAAGTCGGCAGGAGGACGATGTATTGAATCTCGACGCAATTTGAGTGTTCCATCGTCATTAGGAGGCCCTGAACGTTACAATTAACAATCATTTTAGCGTCGGATTAGAAAATATACTCATAGGAGAAGTTCATACGGTGCTCGAGACAGCAATATCCACTTGCAGACAAGTCTGCTGGAGGCCGATGTGTTGAATCTCGACGCAATTTTGAGTGTTCCTTCGTCATTAGGAGGCCCTGAACCTTACAATTAACTATCATTTTTGCGTCGGATTCAAAAATCTACTCACAGGAGAAGTTCATACGGTGCTCGAGGCAGCAACAGACCCTTGGAGACAAGTCGGCTGGAGGCCGATGTATTGAATCTCGACGCAATTTGAGTGTTCCATCGGCATTAGGAGGCCCTGAACGATACAATTAACTATCATTTTTGCGTCGGATTCGATAATCTAAACTCACAGGAGAACGACCATAAGGTGCCCGAGGCAGCAACAGACCCTTGGAGACAAGTCCGCTGGAGGAAGATGTATTGAATCTCGACGCAATTTGATTGTTCCATCGTCATTACAAGGCCCTGAACGTTACAATTAACTATCATTTTTGCATCGGATTCGAAAATCTAGACTCACAGGAGAACGACCATAAGGTGCCCGAGGCAGCAATAGACCCTTGGAGACAAGTCGGCTGGAGGCCGATGTATTGAATCTCGACCCAATTTGAGTGTTCCATCGTCATTAGGAGGCCCTGAACGTTACAATTAACTATCAGTTTCGCGTCGGATTAGAAAATCTACTCATAGGAGAAGTTCATACGGTGCTCGAGACAGCAATATCCACTTGCAGACAAGTCTGCTGGAGGCCAATGTATTGAATCTCGACGCAATTTTGAGTGTTCCTTCGTCATTAGGAGGCCCTGAACCTTACAATTAACTATCATTTTTGCGTCGGATTCAAAAATCTACTCACAGGAGAGGTTCATACGGTGCTCGAGGCAGCAACAGACCCTTGGAGACAAGTCGGCTGGAGGCCGATGTATTGAATCTCGACGCAATTTGAGTGTTCCATCGGCATTAGGAGGCCCTGAACGTTACAATTAACTATCATTTTTGCGTCGGATTCGATAATCTAAACTCACAGGAGAACGACCATAAGGTGCCCGAGGCAGCAACAGACCCTTGGAGACAAGTCCGCTGGAGGAAGATGTATTGAATCTCGACGCAATTTGATTCTTCCATCGTCATTACAAGGCCCTGAACGTTACAATTAACTATCAGTTTCGCGTCGGATTCGAAAATCTAGACTCACAGGAGACGGACCACATGGAGCCCGAGGCAGCAATATCCCTTTGTAGACAAGTCGGCTGGAGGAAGTTGTATTGACTCGCGACGCAATTTGAGTGTTCCATCGACATTACGAGGCCCTGAGCATTACATTTAACTATCAGTTTTGCGTCGGATTCGATAATTTAAACTCACAGGAGAACGACCATAAGGTGCCCGAGAAAGCATTATCCTCTTGGAGACAAGTCCGCTAGAGGCCGATATATTGAATCTCGACGCAATTTGAGTGTTCCATTGTCATTAGAAGGCCCTGAACATTACAATTAACTATCATTTTTTGCGTCGGATTCGAAAATCTAGACTCACAGGAGAACGACCATAAGGTGCCCGAGGCAGCAATAGACCCTTGGAGACAAGTCGGCAGGAGGACGATGTATTGAATCTCGACGCAATTTGAGTGTTCCATCGTCATTAGGAGGCCCTGAACGTTACAATTAACAATCATTTTAGCGTCGGATTAGAAAATATACTCATAGGAGAAGTTCATACGGTGCTCGAGACAGCAATATCCACTTGCAGACAAGTCTGCTGGAGGCCGATGTATTGAATCTCGACGCAATTTTGAGTGTTCCTTCGTCATTAGGAGGCCCTGAACCTTACAATTAACTATCATTTTTGCGTCGGATTCAAAAATCTACTCACAGGAGAAGTTCATACGGTGCTCGAGGCAGCAACAGACCCTTGGAGACAAGTCGGCTGGAGGCCGATGTATTGAATCTCGACGCAATTTGAGTGTTCCATCGGCATTAGGAGGCCCTGAACGATACAATTAACTATCATTGTTGCGTCGGATTCGATAATCTAAACTCACAGGAGAACGACCATAAGGTGCCCGAGGCAGCAACAGACCCTTGGAGACAAGTCCGCTGGAGGAAGATGTATTGAATCTCGACGCAATTTGATTGTTCCATCGTCATTACAAGGCCCTGAACGTTACAATTAACTATCATTTTTGCGTCGGATTCGAAAATCTAGACTCACAGGAGACGGACCACATGGAGCCCGAGGCAGCAATATCCCCTTGCAGACAAGTCGGCTGGAGGAAGTTATATTGACTCTCGACGCAATTTGAGTGTTCCATCGTCATTACGAGGCCCTGAGCATTACATTTAACTATCAGTTTTGCGTCGGATTCTAAAATCTAGACTCACAGGAGAACGACCATACGGTGCCCGAGGCAGCAATAGACCCTTGGAGACAAGTCGGCTGGAGGACGATGTATTCAATCTCGACGCAATTTGAGAGTTCCATCGTCATTAGGAGGCTTTGAACGTTACAATTAACTATCATTTTTGCGTCGGATTCGAAAATCTAGACTTACAAGAGAACGACCATAAGGTGCCCGAGGCAGCATTAGACCCTTGGAGACAAATCGGCTGGAGGCCGATGTATTGAATCTCGACGCAATTTGAGTCTTCTATCGTCATTAGGAGGCCCTGAACGTTACTATTCACTATCATTTTTGCGTCGGATTCGAAAATCTAGACTCACAGGAGGAGGATCATATGGTGCCCGAGACGGTAATACCCCCTTGGAGACAAGACGGCTGGAGGTCGATGTATTGAATCTCGACGCAATTTGAGTCTTCTATCGTCATTAGGAGGCCCTGAACGTTACTATTCACTATCATTTTTGCGTCGGATTCGAAAATCTAGACTCACAGGAGAAGGATCATATGGTGCCCGAGACAGTAATACCCCCTTGGAGACAAGACGGCTGGAGGCCGATGTATTGATTCTCGACGCAATTTGAGTGTTCCATCGCCATTAGGAGGCCCTGAACGTTACAATTAACTATCATTTTTGCGTCGGATTCGAAAATCTAGACTCACAGGAGAACGCCCATAAGGTGCCCGAGACAGCAATATCCCCATGGAGACAAGTCCGCTGGAGGCCGATGTATTGAATCTCGACGCAATTTGAGTGTTCCATCGTCATTAGGAGGCCCTGAACCTTACAGTTAACTATCAGTTTCGCGTCGGATTCGAAAATCTAGACTCACAGGAGACGGACCACATGGAGCCCGAGGCAGCAATATCCCTTTGTAGACAAGTCGGCTGGAGGAAGTTGTATTGACTCGCGACGCAATTTGAGTGTTCCATCGACATTACGAGGCCCTGAGCATTACATTTAACTATCAGTTTTGCGTCGGATTCGATAATCTAAACTCACAGGAGAACGACCATAAGGTGCCCGAGAAAGCATTATCCTCTTGGAGACAAGTCCGCTAGAGGCCGATATATTGAATCTCGACGCAATTTGAGTGTTCCATCGTCATTAGAAGGCCCTGAACGTTACAATTAACTATCGTTTTTTGCGTCGGATTCGAAAATCTAGACTCACAGGAGAACGACCATAAGGTGCCCGAGGCAGCAATAGACCCTTGGAGACAAGTCGGCAGGAGGACGATGTATTGAATCTCGACGCAATTTGAGTGTTCCATCGTCATTAGGAGGCCCTGAACGTTACAATTAACAATCATTTTAGCGTCGGATTAGAAAATATACTCATAGGAGAAGTTCATACGGTGCTCGAGACAGCAATATCCACTTGCAGACAAGTCTGCTGGAGGCCGATGTGTTGAATCTCGACGCAATTTTGAGTGTTCCTTCGTCATTAGGAGGCCCTGAACCTTACAATTAACTATCATTTTTGCGTCGGATTCAAAAATCTACTCACAGGAGAAGTTCATACGGTGCTCGAGGCAGCAACAGACCCTTGGAGACAAGTCGGCTGGAGGCCGATGTATTGAATCTCGACGCAATTTGAGTGTTCCATCGGCATTAGGAGGCCCTGAACGATACAATTAACTATCATTTTTGCGTCGGATTCGATAATCTAAACTCACAGGAGAACGACCATAAGGTGCCCGAGGCAGCAACAGACCCTTGGAGACAAGTCCGCTGGAGGAAGATGTATTGAATCTCGACGCAATTTGATTGTTCCATCGTCATTACAAGGCCCTGAACGTTACAATTAACTATCATTTTTGCATCGGATTCGAAAATCTAGACTCACAGGAGAACGACCATAAGGTGCCCGAGGCAGCAATAGACCCTTGGAGACAAGTCGGCTGGAGGCCGATGTATTGAATCTCGACCCAATTTGAGTGTTCCATCGTCATTAGGAGGCCCTGAACGTTACAATTAACTATCAGTTTCGCGTCGGATTAGAAAATCTACTCATAGGAGAAGTTCATACGGTGCTCGAGACAGCAATATCCACTTGCAGACAAGTCTGCTGGAGGCCAATGTATTGAATCTCGACGCAATTTTGAGTGTTCCTTCGTCATTAGGAGGCCCTGAACCTTACAATTAACTATCATTTTTGCGTCGGATTCAAAAATCTACTCACAGGAGAGGTTCATACGGTGCTCGAGGCAGCAACAGACCCTTGGAGACAAGTCGGCTGGAGGCCGATGTATTGAATCTCGACGCAATTTGAGTGTTCCATCGGCATTAGGAGGCCCTGAACGTTACAATTAACTATCATTTTTGCGTCGGATTCGATAATCTAAACTCACAGGAGAACGACCATAAGGTGCCCGAGGCAGCAACAGACCCTTGGAGACAAGTCCGCTGGAGGAAGATGTATTGAATCTCGACGCAATTTGATTCTTCCATCGTCATTACAAGGCCCTGAACGTTACAATTAACTATCAGTTTCGCGTCGGATTCGAAAATCTAGACTCACAGGAGACGGACCACATGGAGCCCGAGGCAGCAATATCCCTTTGTAGACAAGTCGGCTGGAGGAAGTTGTATTGACTCGCGACGCAATTTGAGTGTTCCATCGACATTACGAGGCCCTGAGCATTACATTTAACTATCAGTTTTGCGTCGGATTCGATAATTTAAACTCACAGGAGAACGACCATAAGGTGCCCGAGAAAGCATTATCCTCTTGGAGACAAGTCCGCTAGAGGCCGATATATTGAATCTCGACGCAATTTGAGTGTTCCATTGTCATTAGAAGGCCCTGAACATTACAATTAACTATCATTTTTTGCGTCGGATTCGAAAATCTAGACTCACAGGAGAACGACCATAAGGTGCCCGAGGCAGCAATAGACCCTTGGAGACAAGTCGGCAGGAGGACGATGTATTGAATCTCGACGCAATTTGAGTGTTCCATCGTCATTAGGAGGCCCTGAACGTTACAATTAACAATCATTTTAGCGTCGGATTAGAAAATATACTCATAGGAGAAGTTCATACGGTGCTCGAGACAGCAATATCCACTTGCAGACAAGTCTGCTGGAGGCCGATGTATTGAATCTCGACGCAATTTTGAGTGTTCCTTCGTCATTAGGAGGCCCTGAACCTTACAATTAACTATCATTTTTGCGTCGGATTCAAAAATCTACTCACAGGAGAAGTTCATACGGTGCTCGAGGCAGCAACAGACCCTTGGAGACAAGTCGGCTGGAGGCCGATGTATTGAATCTCGACGCAATTTGAGTGTTCCATCGGCATTAGGAGGCCCTGAACGATACAATTAACTATCATTGTTGCGTCGGATTCGATAATCTAAACTCACAGGAGAACGACCATAAGGTGCCCGAGGCAGCAACAGACCCTTGGAGACAAGTCCGCTGGAGGAAGATGTATTGAATCTCGACGCAATTTGATTGTTCCATCGTCATTACAAGGCCCTGAACGTTACAATTAACTATCATTTTTGCGTCGGATTCGAAAATCTAGACTCACAGGAGACGGACCACATGGAGCCCGAGGCAGCAATATCCCCTTGCAGACAACGTTATAATTAACTATCATTTTAGAATCGGATTCGAAAATCTACTCCCAGGAGAAGGATCATATGGTGCCCGAGACAGCAATATCCCCTTGGATGCAAGTCGGCTGGATGACGATGTATTGAATCTCGACGCAATTTGAGTGATCCATCGTCATCAGGATGCCCTGAACGTTACAATTAACTATCATTTTTTGCGTCGGATTCAAAAATCTAGACTCACAGGAGACGGAACATTTGGTGACCGAGGCAGCAATATCCCTTTGGAGACAAGTCGGCTGGAGGACAATGTATTGAATCTCGACGCAATTTGAGTGTTCCATCGTCATTAGGAGGCGCTGAACGTTACATTTAACTATCATTTTAGCGTCGGATTCGAAAATCTACTCGCAGGAGAAGGATCATATGGTGCCCGAGACAGCAATATCCCCTTGGATACAAGTCGGCTGGAGGACGATGTATTGAATCTCGACGCAATTTGAGTGTTCCATCGTCATTAGGAGGCCTTGAACGTTACAATTAACAATCAGTTTTGCGTCGGATTAGAAAATCTAGACTCACAGGAGAACGAACATAAGGTGCCCGAGGCAGCAATAGACCCTTGAGACAAATCGGCTGAATGCCGATCTATTGAATCTCGACGCAGTTTGAGTGTTCCATCGTCATTAGGAAGCCCTGAACGTTACAATTAACAATCAGCTTCGCGTCGGATTCGAAAATCTAGACTCACGTGAGAGCGACCATAAGGAGCCCGAGGCAGCAATATCCCCATGAAGACAAGTCGGCTGGAGGACGATGTATTGAATCTCGACGCAAGTTGTGTGTTCCATCGTCATTAGGAGGCCCTGAACGTTACAATTAAATATCAGCTTTCCGTCGGATTCGATAATCTAGACTCACAGGAGAACGACCATAAGGTGCCCGAGGCAGCAATAGACCCTTGGAGACAAGTCAGTTGAAGGACGATGTTTTGAATCTTGACGCAATTTGAGTGCCCCATCGTCATTAGGAGGCCCTGAGCGTTACAATTAACTATCATTTTTGCGTCGGAATCCAAAATCTAGACACACAGGAGAACGACCATATGGTGCCCGAGACAGCAATAGACCCTTGGAGACAAGTCGGCTGGAGGACGATGTATTGACTCTCGACGCAATTTGGATGATCCATCGTCATAAGGAGGCGATGAACGTTACAATTAACTATCATTTTAGCATCGGATTCGAAAATCTACTCGCAGGTGAAGGATCATATGGTGCCCGAGACAGCAATATCCCCTTGGATACAAGTCGGCTGGATGACGATGTATTGAATCTCGACGCAATTTGAGTGATCCATCGTCATTAGGAGGCCCTGAACGTTACAATTAACTATCATTTTTTGCGTCGGATTCAAAAATCTAGACTCACAGGAGAACGAACATAAGGTGCCCGAGGCAGCAATAGACCCTTGGAGACAAGTCGGCTGAAGGACGAAGTATTGAATCTCGACGCAATTTGAGTGTTCCATCGTCATTAGGAGGCCCTGAACGTTACAATTACCTATCAGTTTTTCGTCGGATTCGAAAATCTAGACTCACAGGAGAAGGACCGTAAGGTGCCAGAGGCAGTAATAGACCCTTGGAGACAAGTCGGCTGAAGGACGATGTATTGAATCTCGACGCAATTTGAGTGCTCCATCGTCATTAGGAGGTGCTTAACGTTACAATTAACTATCATTTTAGCGTCGGATTCGAAAGTCTACTCACAGGAGAAGGATCATATGGTGCCCGAGACAGCAATATCGCCTTGGACACAAGTCGGCTGGAGAACGTAGTATTGAATCTCGACGCAATTAGAGAGTTCCATCGTCATTAGGAGGCCCTGAACGTTACAATTAGCAATCAGTTTTGCGTCGGATTAGAAAATCTAGACTCACAGGAGAACGTCCATTAGGTGCCCGAAGCAGCAATAGAACCTTGGAGACAAGTCGGCTGGAGGACGATGTAATGGTTTCCGACGCAATTTGAGTGTTCCATCGTAACTAGGTGGCCCTGAACGTTACAATTAACTATCAGTTTTTCGTCGGATTCGAAAATCTAGACTCACTTGCCACGGACCATAAGGTGCCCGAGGCTATATCCCCTTGTAGACCAGTGCGCTGGAGGACGATGTATTGAATCTCGCCCCAGTTTAGTGATCCATCGTCATTAGGAGGCCCTGAACGTTACAATTAACAATCATTTTTTGCGTCCGATTCAAAAATCTAGACTCACAGGAGACGGATCGTTTGGTGACCGAGGCAGCAATATCCCTTTGGAGACAAGTCGGCTGGAGGACAATGTATTGAATCTCGACGCAATTTGAGTGTTCCATCGTCTTTAGGAGGCGCTGAACGTTACAATTAACTATCATTTTAGCGTCGGATTCGAAAATCTACTCACAGGAGAAGGTTCATATGGTGCCCGAGACAGTAATATCGCCTTGGATGCAAGTCGGCTGGAGGACGATATATTGAATCTCGACGCAATTTGAGTGTTCCGTCGCCATTAGGAGGCCCTGAACGTTACAATTAACTATCAGTTTTGCGTCGGATTCGAAAATCTAGACTCACAGGAGAACGACCATAAGGTGCCCGTGGCAGCAATAGACCCTTGGAGACAAATCGGCTGAATGCCGATCTATTGAATCTCGACGCAATTTGTGTGTTCCATCGTCATTAGGATGCCCTGAACGTTACAATTAACAATCAGCTTCGCGTCGGATTCGAAAATCTAGACTCACATGAGAGCGACCATAAGGAGCCCGAGGCAGCAATATCCCCATGAAGAGAAGTCGGCTGGAGGACGATGTATTGAATCTCGACGCAATTTGTGTGTTCCATCGTCATTAGGAGGCCCTGAACGTTACAATTGACTACCATTTTTTGCGTCCGATTCAAAAATCTAGACTCACAGGACAACGAACATCAGGTGCCCGAGGCAGCAATAGACCCTTGGAGACAAGTCGGCTGAAGGACGAAGTATTGAATCTCGACGCAATATGAGTGTTCCATCATCATTAGGAGACCCTAACGTTAAAATTAACTATCAGTTTTGCGTCGGATTCCAAAATCTAGACTCACAGAAGAACGACCATAAGGTACCCGAGGCAGCAGTATCCCCTTAAAGACAAGTCGGCTGGAGGACAATGTATTGAATCTCGACGCAATTTGAGTGTTCCATCGTCATTTGGAGGCGCTGAACGTTACAATTACCTATCATTTTAGCGTGGGATCCGAAAATCTACTCACAGGAGAAGGGTCATATGGTGCCCGAGACAGCAATATCGCCTTGGATACAAGTCGGCTGGAGGAGGATGTATTGAATCTCGACGCAAATTAAGTGTTCCAACGTCATTTGGAGGCCCTGAACTTTACAATTAACAATCACTTTTGCGTCGGATTAGAAAATCTAGACTCACAGGTGAACGTCCATAAGGTGCCAGAAGCAGCCATAGAACCTTGGAGACAAATCGGCTGAATGCCGATCTATTGAATCTCGACGCAATTTGAGTGTTCCATCGTCATTAGGAAGCCCTGAACGATACAATTAACAATCAATTTCGCGTCGGATTCGAAAATCTAGACTCACATGCGAGCGACCCGAGGCAGCAATATCCCCATGAACCCTAGTCGGCTGGAGGACGATGTATTGAATTTCGACGCAATTTGAGTGTTCCATCGTCATTAGGAGGCCCTGAACGTTACAATTACCTATCAGTTTTTCGTCGGATTCGAAAATCTAGACTCACAATAGAAGGACCGTAAGGTGCCAGAGGCAGTAATAGACCCTTGGAGGCAAGTCGGCTGAAGGACGACGTATTGAATCTCGACGCAATTTGAGTGTTCCATCGTCATTAGGAGGCCCTGAGCGTTAAAATTAACTATCAGTTTTGCGTCGGATTCGAAAATCTAGACTCACAGGAGAATGACCATAAGGTGCCCGAGGCAGCAATATCCCCTTGCAGACAAGTCGGCTGGAGGACAATGTACTGAATCTCGACGCAATTTGAGTGCTCCATCGTCATTAGGAAGCCCTGAACGTTACAATTAACAATCAGCTTCGCGTCGGATTCGAAAATCTAGACTCACATGAGAGCGACCATAAGGAGCACGAGGCAGCAATATCCCCCTGAAGCCAAGTCGGCTGGAGGACGATGTATTGAATCTCGACGCAATTTGTGTGTTCCATCGTCATTAGGAGGCCCTGAACGTTACAATTAACAATCAGTTTTGCGTCGGATTCGCAAATCTAGACTCACAGGAGTACGACCATAAGGTGCCCGAAGCAGCAATAGACCCATGGAGACAAATCGGCTGAATGAAGATTTATTGAATCTCGACGCGATTTGAGTGTTCCATCGACATTAGGAAGCCCTGAACGTTACAATTAACAATCGTCTTCGCGTCGGATTCGAAAATCTAGACTCACATGAGAGCGACATTAAGGAGCCCGAGGCAGCAATATCCCCCTGAAGCCAAGTCGGCCGGAGGACGATGTATAGAATCCTGACGCAATTTGTGTGTTCCATCGTCATTAGGAGGCCCTGAACGTTACAATTAACTATCAGTTTTGCGTCGGATTCGAAAATCTAGACTCACAGGAAAACGATCATAAGGTGCCCCAGGCAGCAATAGACCCTTGGAATCAAGTCGGCTAGAGGACGATGTAATGGATCGCGACCCAATTTGAGTGTTCCATCGTAACTAGGAGGCCCTGAATGTTACAATTAACTATCAGTTTTTCGTCGGATTCGAAAACCTAGACTCACTTGCGACGGACCATAAGGTGCCCGAGGCTATATCCCCTTGTAGACCAGTGCGCTGGAGGACGATGTATTGAATCGCGACGCAAATTGAGTGCTCCATCGTCATTAGGAGGCCCTGAGCGTTACAATTACATTTTGGCGTCGGATTCCCAAATCAAGACACACAGGAAACGACCATATTGTGCCCGAGGCAGCAATAGATCCTTGGAGACAAGTCAGCTAGAGGACGATGTATTGACTCTCGATACAATTTGAGTGATTCATCGTCATTAGGAGGCGATGAACGTTACAATTAACTATAATTTTAGCATCTGATTCGAAAATCTACTCACAGGAGACGGACCATTTGGTGACCGATGCAGCAATATCACTTTGGAGACAAGTCGGCTGGAGAACAATGTATTGAATCTCGACGCAATTTGAGTGTTCCATCGTCATTATGAGGCCCTGAACATTACAATTAACTATCAGTTTTGCGTCGGATTGTAAAATCTAGACTCACAGGGGAACGACTTTAAGGTGCCCGAATCAGCAATAGACCCTTGGAGACAAATCGGCTGAATGCCGCTCTATTGAATCTCGACGCAATTTGAGTGTTCCATCGTCATTAGGAAGCCCTGAACGTTACAATTAACAATCAGCTTCGCGTCGGATTCGAAAATCTAGACTCACATGAGAGCCACCATAATGAGCCGAGGCAGCAATATCCCCATGAAGAGAAGTCGGCTGGAGGACGATGTATTGAATCTCGACGCAATTTGTGTGTTCCATCGTCATTAGGAGGCCCTGAACGTTACAATTAACTATCAGCTTTGCGTCGGATTCGAAAATCTAGACTCACAGGAAAACGATCATAAGGTGCCCCTGGCAGCAATAGACCCTTGGAGTCAAGTCGGCTGGAGGACGATGTAATAGATCGCGACGCAATTTGAGTGTTCCATCGTAACTAGGAGGACCTGAATGTTACAATTAACTATCAGTTTTTCGTCGGATTCGAAAATCTAGACTCACTTGCCACGGACCATAGGGTGCCCGAGGCTATATCCCCTTGTAGACCAGTGCGCTGGAGGACGATGTATTGAATCTCGACGCAATTTGAGTGATCCATCGTCATTAGGAGGCCGTGAACGTTACAATTAACTACCATTTTTTGCGTCCGATTCAAAAATCTAGACTCACAGGAGACGGACCATTTGGTGACCGAGGCAGCAATATCCCTTTGGAGACAAGTCGGCTAGAGGACAATGTATTGAATCTCGACGCAATTTGCGTGTTCCATCGTCATTAGGAGGCGCTGAACGTTACAATTAACTATCATTTTAGCGGCGGATTCGAAAATGTACTCACAGGAGAAGGATCATATGGTGCCCGAGACAGTAATATCGCCTTGGATACAAGTCGGCTGGAGGACGATATATTGAATCTCGACGCAATTTGAGTGTTCCATCGCCATTAGGAGGCCCTGAACGTTACAATTAACAATCAGTTTTGCGTAGGATTCGAAAATCTAGACTCACAGGAGAACGACCATAAGGTGCCCGAGGCAGCAATTGACCCTTGGAGACAAATCGGCTGAATGCCGATTTATTGAATCTCGACGCAATTTGAGTGTTCCATCGTCATTAGGAAGCCCTGAACGTTACAATTAACAATCGGCTTCGCGTCGGATTCGAAAATCTAGACTCACATGAGAGCGACCTTGAGGAGCCCAAGGCAGCAATATCCCCCTGAAGACAAGTCGGCTGGAGGACGATGTATTGAATCTCGACGCATTTTGTGTGTTCCATCGTCATTAGGAGGCCCTGAACGTTACAATTAACTATCAGTTTTGCGTCGGGTTCGAAAATCTAGACTCACAGGAAAACGAACATAAGGTGCCCTAGGCAGCAATAGACCCTTGGAATCAAGTCGGCTAGAGGACGATGTAATGGATCGCGACGCAATTTGAGTGTTCCATCGTAACTAGGAGGCCCTGAATGTTACAATTAACTATCAGTTTTGCGTCGGATTCTAAAATGTAGACTCACAGGAGACGGACCATATGGTGCCCGAGGCAGCAATATGCCCTTGGAGACAAGTTGACTGGAAACCGATGTATTGAATCTCGACGCAATTTGTGTGTTCCATCGTCATTATTTGGCTTGAACGTTACAATTAACAATCAGTTTTGCGTCGGATTAGAAAATCTAGACTCACAGGAGAACGAACATAAGGTGCCCGAGGCAGCAATAGACCCTAGGAGACAAGTCGGCTGAAGGACGAAGTATTGAAACTCGACGCAATTTGAGTGTTCCATCGCCAAGTAGAGCCGCTGAACGTTACAATTAACTATCAGTTATGCGTCTGATTCGCAAATCTAGACTCACAGGAGAACGACCATAAGGTGCCCGAGGCAGCAATAGACCCTGGGGGGCAAGACGGGTGAAGGACGATGTATTGAATCTCGGCGCAATTTGACTGTTCCATCGTCATTAGGAGGCCCTGAACGTTGAATTTACTTATCAGTTTTGTGTCGGATTCGAAAAACTAGACTCACAGGAGAACGACCATAAGGTGCCCGAGGCAGCAATAGACCCTTGGAGACAAGACAGTTGATGGACGATGTTTTGAATCTCGACGCAATTTGAGTGTCCCATCGTCATTAGGAGGCCCTGAGCGTTACACTTAACTATCAGTTTCTCGTCGGATTCAAAAATGTAGACTCACGGGAGACGGACCATATGGTGCCCGAGGCAGCAACATGCCCTTGGAGACAAGTCGGTTGGAGGCAGACGTATCTAATCTCGACGAAATTTGAGTGTTCCATCGTCATTAGGAGGCCCTGAACATTGCAATTAACTATCAGTTTTGCGTCGGATTCTAAAATCTAGACTCACAGGGTAACGACCATAAGGTGCCCGAGGCAGCAATATGCCCTTGGAGACAAGTCGGCTGGAGGACAATGTATTGATTCTCGACGCAATTTGAGTGTTCCATCGTCATTAGGAGGCGCTGAACGTTACAATTAACTATCATTTTAGCGTCGGATTCGAAAATCTACTCACAGGAGAAGGATCATACGGTGCGCGAGACAGTTATATCGCCTTGGATACAAGTCGGCTGGAGGACGATGTATTGAATCTCGACGCAATTTGAGTGTTCCATCGCCATTAGGAGGCCCTGATCGTTAAAATTAACTATCAGTTTTGCGTCGGATTCGAAAATCTAGACTCACAGGAGAACGACCATAAGGTGCCCGAGGCAGCAATAGACCCTTGGAGGCAAGTCAGTTGAAGGACGATGTTTTGAATCTCTACGCAATTTGAGTGCCCCATCGTCATTAGGAGACCCTGAGCGTTACAATTAACTATCAGTTTCTCGTCGGATTCAAAAATGTAGACTCACGGGAGACGGACCATATGGTGCCCGAGGCAGCAATATGCCCTTGGAGACAAGTCGGTTGGAGGCCGACGTATCTAATCTCGACGATATTTGAGTGTTCCATCGTCATTAGGAGGCCCAGAACATTACAATTAACTATCATTTTTGCGTCGGTTTCTAAAATCTAGACTCACAGGGTAACGACCATAAGGTGCCCGAGGCAGCAATAGACCCTTCGAGACAAATCGGCTGAATGCCGATCTATTGAATCTCGACGCAATTTGAGTGTTCCATTGTCATTAGGATGCCCTGAACGTTACAATTAACTATCAGTTTTGCGTCGGATTCTAAAATCTAGACTCACAGGGTAACGACCTAAGGTGCCCGAGGCAGCAATAGACCCTTGGAGACGAATCGGCTGAATGCCGATCTATTGAATCTCGACGCAATTTGAGTGTTCCATTATCATTAGGAAGCCCTGAACGTTACAATTAACAATCAGCTTAGCGTCGGATTCGAAAATCTAGACTCACATGAGAGCGACCACAAGGAGCCCGAGCCAGCAATATCCCCATGAAGACAAGTCGGCTGGAGGACCATGTATTTAATATCGACGCAATTTGAGTGATCCATCGTCATTAGGAGGCCCTGAACGTTACAATTAACTATCATTTTTTGCGTCGGATACAAAAATCTAGACTCACAGGAGACGGACCATTTGGTGACCGAGGCAGCAATATCCCTTTGGAGACAAGTCGGCTGGAGGACAATGAATTGAATCTCGACGCAATTTGAGTGTTCCATCGTCATTAGGAGGCGCTGAACGTTACAATTAACAATCAGTTTTGCGTCGGATTAGAAAATCTAGACTCACAGGAGCACGTCCATAAGGTGCCCGAAGCAGCAGTAGAACCTTGGAGACAAGTCGGCTGAAGGACGATGTATTGAATCTGGACGCAATTTGAGTGTCCCATCGTCATTAGGAGGCCCTGAACGTTACAATCAACTATCAGTTTTTCGTCGGATTCGAAAATGTAGACTCACAGGAGAAGGACCGTAAGGTGCCCGAGGCGGCAACAGACCCTTGGAGACAAGTCGGCTGGAGGCTGATGTATTGAATCTCGACGCAATTTGAGTGTTCCATCGTCATTAGGAGGCCTTGAACGTTACAATTAACAATCAGTTTTGCGTCGGATTAGAAAACCTAGACTCACAGGAGAACGAACATAAGTTGCCCGAGGCAGCAATAGACCCTTGGAGACAAGTCAGCTGAAGGACGATGTATTGAATCTCGACGCAATTGGAGTGTTCCATTGTCATTAGGAGGCCCTGAACGTTACAATTAACTATCAGTTTCTCGTCGGATTCAAAAATCTAGACTCACAGGAGACGGACCATATGGTGCCCGAGGCAGCAATATGCCCTTGGAGACAAGTCGGCTGAAGGACGATGTATTGAATCTCGACGCAATTTGAGTGTTCCATCGTCATTATGAGGCCCTGAACATTACAATTAACTATCAGTTTTGCGTCGGATTCGAAAATCTAGACTCACAGTGGAACGACCATAAGGTGCCCGAGGCAGCAATTGACCCTTGGAGACAAGTCGGCTGAAGGACGATGTATTGAATCTCGACGCAATTTGAGTGTTCCATCGTCCGTAGGAGGCCCTGAACGTTACTATTAACTATCAGTTTTGCGTCGGATTATAAAATCTAGACTCTCAGGAGACGGACCATATGGTGCCCGAAGCAGTAATATGCTCTTGGAGACAAGTCGGCTGGAGGACGATGTATTTAATCTCGACGCAATTTGAGTGTTCCATCGTCATTATAAGGCTTCAACGTTACAATTAACAATCAGTTTTGCGTCGGATTAGAAAAGCTAGACTCACAGGAGAACGAACATAAAGTGCCCGAGGCAGCAATAGACCCTTGGAGACAAGTCAGCTGAAGGACGATGTATTGAATCTCGACGCAATTTGAGTGTTCCATTGTCATTAGGAGGCCTGAACGTTACAATTAACTATCAGTTTTGCGTCTTATTCTAAAATCTAGACTCACAGGGTAACGACCTAAGGTGCCCGAGGCAGCAATAGACCCTTGGAGACAAATCGGCTGAATGCCGATCTATTGAATCTCGACGCAATTTGAGTGTTCCATTATCATTAGGAAGCCCTGAACGTTACAATTAACAATCAGCTTCGCGTCGGATTCGAAAATCTAGACTCACATGAGAGCGACCATAAGGAGCCCGAGGCAGCAATAACCCCATGAAGACAAGTCGGCTGGAGGACGATGTATTGAATCTCGACGCAATTTGTGTGTTCCATCGTCATTAGGAGGCCCTGAACGTTACAATTAACTATCAGCTTTCCGTCGGATTCGAAAATCTAGACTCACAGGAAAACGATCATAAGGTGCCCCAGGCAGCAATAGACCCTTGGAGTCAAGTCGGCTAGAGGACGATGTAATGGATCGCGACGCAATTTGAGTGTTCCATCGTAACTAGGATGCCCTGAATGTTACAATTAACTATCAGTTTTTCGTCGGATTCGAAAATCTCGACTCACTTGCGACGGACCATAAGGTGCCCGAGGCTATATCCCCTCGTAGACCAGTGCGCTGGAGGACGATGTATTGAATCGCGACGCAATTTGAGTGCTCCATCGTCATTAGGAGGCCCTGAGCGTTACAATTAACTATCATTTTAGCGTCGGATTCCAAAATCTAGACACACAGGAGAACGACCATATGGTGCCCGAGGCAGCAATAGTCCCTTGGAGACAAGTCGGCTGGAGGATGATGTATTGACTCTCGACGCAATTTGAGTGATCCATCGTCATTAGGAGGCGATGAACGTTACAATTAACTATCATTTTAGCATCGGATTCGAAAATCTACTCCCAGGAGAAGGATCATATGGTGCCCGAGACAGCAATATCCCCTTGGATTCAACTTGCTGGATGACGATGTATTGAATCTCGACGCAATTTGAGTGATCCATCGTCATCAGGAGGCCCTGAACGTTACAATTAACTATCATTTTTTGCGTCGGATTCAAAAATCTAGACTCACAGGAGACGGACCATTTGGTGACCGAGGCAGCAATATCCCTTTGGAGACAAGTCGGCTGGAGGACAATGTATTGAATCTCGGCGCAATTTGAGTGTTCCATCGTCATTAGGAGGCGCTGAACGTTACAATTAACTATCATTTTAGCGTCGGATTCGAAAATCTACTCACAGGAGAAGGATCATATGGTGCCCGAGACAGTAATATCGCCTTGGATACAAGTCGGCTGGAGGACGATGTATTGAATCTCGACGCAATTTGAGTGTTCCATCGCCATTAGGAGGCCCTGAACGTTAAAATTAACTATCAGTTTTGCGTCGGATTCGAAAATCTAGACTCACAGGAGAACGACCATAAGGTGCCCGAGGCAGCAGTATACCCTTGGAGACAAGTTCGTTGAAGGACGATGTTTTGAATCTCGACGCAATTTGAGTGCCCCATCGTCATTAGGAGGCCCTGAGCGTTACAATTAACTATCAGTTTCTCGTCGGATTCAAAAATGTAGACTCACGGGAGACGGACCATATGGTGCCCGAGGCAGCAATATGCCCTTGGAGACAAGTCGGTTGGAGGCCGACGTATCTAATCTCGACGAAATTTGTGTGTTCCATCGTCATTAGGAGGCCCTGAACATTACAATTAACTATCAGTTTTGCGTCGGATTCTAAAATCTAGACTCACAGGGGAACGACCATAAGGTGCCCGAGGCAGCAATAGACCCTTGGAGACAAATCGGCTGAATGCCGATCTATTGAATCTCGACGCAATTTGAGTGTTCCATCGTCATTAGGAAGCCCTGAACGTTACAATTAACAATCAGCTTAGCGTCGGATTCGAAAATCTAGACTCACATGAGAGCGACCATAAGGAGCCCGAGCCAGCAATATCCCCATGAAGACAAGTCGGCTGGAGGACGATGTATTTAATCTCGACGCAATTTGAGTGATCCATCGTCATTAGGAGGCGCTGAACGTTACAATTAACTATCATTTCAGCGTCGGATTCGAAAATCTACTCACAGGAGAAGGATCATATGGTGCCCGAGACAGTAATATCGCCTTGGATACAAGTCGGCTGGGGGACGATGTATTGAATCTCGACGCAATTTGAGTGTTCCATCGCCATTAGGAGGCCCTGAACGTTACAATCAACTATCAGTTTTTCGTTGGATTCGAAAATCTAGACTCACAGGAGAAGGACCGTAAGGTGCCCGAGGCGGCAACAGACCCTTGGAGACAAGTCGGCTGGAGGCTGATGTATTGAATCTCAACGCAATTTGAGTGTTCCATCGTCATTAGGAGGCCTTGAACGTTACAATTAACAATCAGTTTTGCGTCGGATTAGAAAATCTAGACTCACAGGAGAACGAACATAAGGTGCCCGAGGCAGCAATAGACCCTTGGAGACAAGTCAGCTGAAGGACGATGTATTGAATCTCGACGCAATTTGAGTGTTCCATTGTCATTAGGAGGCCCTGAACGTTACAATTAACTATCAGTTTCTGGTCGGATTCAAAAATCTAGATTCACAGGAGACGGACCATATGGTGCCCGAGGCAGCAATATGCCCTTGGAGACAAGTCGGCTGGAAACCGATGTATTGAATCTCGACGCAATTTGAGTGTTCCATCGTCATTATGAGGCCCTGAACATTACAATTAACTATCAGATTTGCGTCGGATTCGAAAATGTAGACTCACAGGGGAACGACCATAAGGTGCCCGAGGCAGCAATTGACCCTTGGAGACAAGTCGGCTGAAGGACGATGTATTGAATCTCGACGCAATTTGAGAGTTCCATCGTCCGTAGGAGGCCCTGAACGTTACTATTAACTATCAGTTTTGCGTCGGATTCAAAAATCTAGACTCACAGGAGACGGACCATATGGTGCCCGAGGCAGTAATATGCCCTTGGAGACAAGTCGGCTGGAGGACGATGTATTTAATCTCGACGCAATTTGAGTGTTCCATCGTCATTATAAGGCTTCAACATTACAATTAACAATCAGTTTTGCGTCGGATTAGAAAATCTAGACTCACAGGAGAACGAACATCAGGTGCCCGAGGCGGCAATAGACCCTTGGAGACAAGTCGGCTGAAGGACGAAGTATTGAATCTCGACGCAATTTGAGTGTTCCATCGTCATTATGAGGCCCTGAACATTACAATTATCTATCAGTTTTGCGTCGGATTCAAAAATCTAGATTCACAGGAGACGGACCATATGGTGCCCGAGGCAGCAATATGCCCTTGGAGACAAGTCGGCTGGAAACCGATGTATTGAATCTCGACGCAATTTGAGTGTTCCATCGTCATTATGAGGCCCTGAACATTACAATTAACTATCAGATTTGCGTCGGATTCGAAAATGTAGACTCACAGGGGAACGACCATAAGGTGCCCGAGGCAGCAATTGACCCTTGGAGACAAGTCGGCTGAAGGACGATGTATTGAATCTCGACGCAATATGAGTGTTCCATCGTCACTAGGAGGCCCTAACGTTAAAATAAACTAACAGATTAGCGTCGGATTCGAAAATCTAGACTTACAGAAGAACGACCATAAGGTGCCCGAGGCAGCAGTATCCCTTTGGAGGCAAGTCAGCTGGAGGACAATGTATTGAGTCTCGACGCAATTTGAGTGTTCCATCGTCATTTGGATTCGCTGAACGTTGCAATTACCTATCATTTTAGCGTGGGATCCGAAAATCTACCCACAGGAGAAGGGTCATATGGTGCCCGAGACAGCAATATCGCCTTGGATACAAGTCTTCTGGAGGAGGATGTATTGAATATCGACGCAATTTAAGTGTTCCAACGTCATTAGGAGGCCCTGAACGTTACAATTAACAATCACTTTTGCGTCGGATTACAAAATCTAGACTCACAGGTGTACGTCCATAAGGTGCCAGAAGCAGCAACAGAACCTTGGAGACAAATCGGCTGTAGGCCGATCTATTGAATCTCGACGCAATTTGAGTGTTCCATCGTCATTAGGAAGCCCTGAACGATACAATTAACAATCAATTTTGCGTCGGATTCGAAAATCTAGACTCACATGAGAGCGACCCGAGGCAGCAATATCCCCATGAACCCAAGTCAGCTGGACGACGATGTATCGAATTTCGACGCAATTTGAGTATTCCATCGTCATTAGGAGGCCCTGAACGTTTCAATTACCTATCAGTTTTGCGTCGGATTTGAAAATCTAGACTCACAGGAGAAGGACCGTAAGGTGCCAGAGGCAGTAATAGACCCTTGGAGACAAGTCGGCTGAAGGACGATGTATTGAATCTCGACGCAATTTGAGTGTTCCATCGTCATTAGGAGGCCCTGAGCGTTAAAATTAACTATCAGTTTTGCGTCGGATTCGAAAATCTAGACTCACAGGAGAATAACCATAAGGTGCCCGAGGCAGCAATATCTACTTGCAGACAAGTCGGCTGGAGAACAATGTATTGAATCTCGACCCAATTTGAGTGCTCCATCGTCATTAGGAGTCGCTGAACGTTACAATTAACTATCATTTTAGCGTCGGATTCGAAAGTCTACTCACAGGAGAAGGATCATATGGTGCCCGAGACAGCAATATCGCCTTGGATACAAGTCGGCTGGAGAACGATGTACTGAATCTCGACGCAATTAAAGAGTTCCATCGTCATTAGGAGGCCCTGAACGTTACAATTAACAATCAGTTTTGAGTCGGATTAGAAAATCTAGACTCACCGGAGAACGTCCATTAGGTGCCCGAAGCAGCAATAGAACCTTGGAGAAAAGTCGGCTGAAGGAATATGAATTGAATCTCGACGCAATTTGAGTGTTCCATTGTCATTAGGAAGCCCTGAACGTTACAATTAACTATCATTTTTGTGTCGGATTCGAAGATCTAGTCTCACAGGAGAACGACCATAAAGTGCCCGAAGCAGCAATACACCCTTGGAGACAAGTCGGCTGGAGGACGATGTATTGACTTTGGACGCAATTTGAGTGTTACATCGTCATTATGAGGCCCTTAACATTACAATTAACAAACAGTTCTGCGTCTGATTCGAAAATCTAGACTCACAGGAAAACGATCATAAGGTGCCCGAGGCAGCAATATCCCCTTGGAGACAAGTCGGCTGGAGGACGATGTATTGAATCTTTACGCAATTTGAGTGTTCCATCATCATTAGGAGGCCCTGAACGTTACAATTAACTATCAGTTTTGCGTCGGATTCAAAAATCTAGACTCACAGGAAAACGATCATAAAGTGCCCCAGGCAGCAATAGACCCTTGGAGTCAAGTCGGCTGGAGGACGATGTAATGGATCGCGACGCAATTTGAGTGTCCTATCATAACTAGGAGGCCTTGAATGTTACAATTAACAATCAGGTTTTCGTCGGATTCGAAAATCTAGACTCAATGGAGACGGACCATAAGGTGCCCGAGGCAGCAATAGACCCTTGGAGACAAGTCGGCTGGAGGACGATGTATTGACTCTCGACGCAATTTGAGTGATCCATCCTCATTAGGAGGCGCTGTACGTTACAATTAACTATCATTTTAGCATCGGATTCGAAAATCTACTCCCAGGAGAATGATCATATGGTGCCCGAGACAGCAATATCCCCTTGGATACAAGTCGGCTGGATGACGATGTATTGAATCTCGACGCAATTTGAGTGTCCTATCGTCATTAAGAGGCGCTGTACGTTACAATTCACTATCATTTTTGCGTCGGATTCGAAAATCTAGACTCACAGGAGAAGGATCATATTGTGCCCGAGACAACAATATCCCCTTGGAGACAAGTCGGCTGGAGGCCGATGTAATGAATCTCGACGCAATTTGAGTGTTCCATCGTCATTAGGAGGCCCTGAACATTACAAATAACTATTAGTTTTGAGTCGGATTCTAATATCTAGACTCACAGGGAAACGATTATATGGTGCCCGAGACAGCAATATCCCCTTGGATACAAGGCGGCTGGAGGACGATGAATTGTATCTCGACGCAATTTGAGTGTTCCATCGTCATTAGGAGGCCCTGAACGTTACAATTAACTATCATTTTTGCGTCGGATTCGAAAATCTAGACTCACAGGAGAACGACCATAAGGTGCCCGAGGCAGCAATATCCCCTTGGAGACAAGTCGACTGGAGGACGATTTATTGGATCGAGACGCAATTTGAGTGTTCCATTGTCATTAGGAGGCCCTGAATGTTACGATTAACCATCAGTTTTTCGTCGGATTCGAAATTCGAGACTCACTGCAGACGGACCATAAGGTGCCCGAGGTTATATCCCCTTGTAGACCAGTGCGCTGGAGGTCGATGTATTGACTCTCGACGCAATTTGAGTGATCCATCGTCATTAGGAGGCGCTGAACTTTACGATTAACTATCATTTTAGCATCGGATTCGAAAATCTACAACCAGGAGAAAGATCATATGGTGCCCGAGACAGCAATATCCCCTTGGATACAAGTCGGCTGGATGACGATGTATTGAATCTCGACGCAATTTGAGTGTTCCATCGTCATTAGGAGGCCCTGAACGTCACAATTAACTATCAGTTTTGCGTCGGATTCAAAAATCTAGACTCACAGGAGACGGACAATTTGGTGACCGAGGAAGCAATATCCCCTTGGGGACAAGTCAGCTGATGTTCGATGAATTGAATCTCGACGCAATTTGAGTGTTCTGTCGTCATTTGGAGGCGCTAAACGTTACAATTCACTGTCATTTTTGCGTCGGATTTGAAAATCTAGACTCACAGGAGAACGACCGTAAGGTGCCCTAGGCACCAATAGACCCTTGGAGACAAGTCGGCTGAAAGACGATGTATTGAGACTCGACGCAATTAGAGTGTTCCATCGTCATTAGGAGGAACTGAACATTAAATTTACCTATCAGTTTTGCGTCGGATTTAAAATCTAGACTCACAGGAGAACGACCATAAGGTGCCCGAGGCAGCAATATCTCCTTGGAGACAAGTCGGCTGGAGGACAATGTATTGAATCTCGACGCAATTTGAGTGTTCAATCGTCATTAGGAGGCGCTGAACGTTACAATTAACTATCATTTTAGCGTCGGATTCGAAAATCTACTCACAGGAGAAGGATCATATGGTGCCCGAGACAGCAATATCCCCTTGGATACAAGTCGGCTGGAGGACGATGTATTGAATCTCGACGCAATTTGAGTGTTGCATCGTCATTGGGAGGCCCTGAACCTTACAATTAACTATCATTTTAGCGTCGGATTCGAAATTCTACTCACAGGAGAAGGATCATATTGCGCCCGAGACATCAATATCCCCTTGGATACAAGTCGGCTGGAGGATGATGTATTGAATCTCGACGCAATTTGAGTGTTCCATCGTCATTTGGAGGCCTTGATCGTTACAATTAACAATCAGTTTTGCGTCGGATTAGAAAATCTAGACTCACAGGAGAACGAACATACGGTGCCCGAGGCAGCAATAGACCCTTGGAGACAAGTCGGCTGAAAGACGATGTATTGAATCTCGACGCAATTTGAGTGCTCCATCGTTATTAGGAGGCCCTAAACATTACAATTAACTATCATTTTTGCGTCGGATTCGAAAATCTAGACTCACAGGAGAACGACCATAAGGTGCCCGGGGCGGCAATTGACCCTAGGAGACAAGTCAGCTGAAGGACGATGTATTGAATCTCGACGCAATTTGAGTGTTCCATTGTCATTAGGAGGCCCTGAACGTTACAATTAACTATCAGTTTCTCGTCGGATTCAAAAATCTAGACTCACAGGAGACGGACCATATGGTGCCCGAGGCAGCAATATGCGCTTGGAGACAAGTCGGCTGGAAACCGATGTATTGAATCTCGACGATATTTGAGTGTTCCATCGTCATTATGAGGCCCTGAACATTACAATTAACTATCAGTTTTGCGTCGGATTCGAAAATCTAGACTCACAGGGGAACGACCATAAGGGGCCCGAGGCAGCAATTGACCCTTGGAGACAAGTCGGCTGAAGGACGAAGTATTGAATCTCGACGCAATGTGAGTGTTCCCTCGTCATTATGAGGCCCTGAACATTACAATTAACTATCAGTTTTGCGTCGGATTCAAAAATCTAGACTGACAGGAGACGGACCATTTGGTGATCGAGGCAACAATATCCTCTTGGAGACAAGTCGGCTGATGGACGATGAATTGAATCTCGACGCAATTTCAGTGTTCTATCATCATTATGAGGCGCTGAACGTTACAATTCACTATCACTTTTGCGTCGGATTTGAAAATCTAGACTCACAGGAGAACGGCCAAAAGGTGCCCGAGGCAGCAATAGACCCTTGGCGACAAGTCGGCTGAAGGACGATGTATTGAATCTCGACGCAATATGAGTGTTCCATCGTCACTAGGAGGCCCTAACGTTAAAATTAACTATCAGTTTTGCGTCGGATTCGAAAATCTAGACTTACAGAAGAACGACCATAAGGTGCCCGAGGCAGCAGTATCCCTTTGGAGACAAGTCGGCTGGAGGACAATGTATTGAATCTCGACGCAATTTGAGTGTTCCATCGTCATTTGGAGGCGCTGAACGTTGCAATTACCTATCATTTTAGCGTGGGATCCGAAAATCTACCCACAGGAGAAGGGTCATATGGTGCCCGAGACAGCAATATCGCCTTGGATACAAGTCGGCTGGAGGAGGATGTATTGAATCTCGACGCAATTTAAGTGTTCCAACGTCATTAGGAGGCCCTGAACGTTACAATTATCAATCACTTTTGCGTCGGATTAGAAAATCTAGACTCACAGGTGAACGTCCATAAGGTGCCAGAGGCAGCAATAGAACCTTGGAGACAAATCAGCTGAATGCCGATCTATTGAATCTCGACGCAATTTGAGTGTTCCATCGTCATTAGGAAGCCCTGAACGATACAATTAACAATCAATTTCGCGTCGGATTCGAAAATCTGGACTCACATGAGAGCGACCCGAGGCAGCAATATCCCCATGAACCCAAGTCAGCTGGAGGACGATGTATTGAATTTCGACGCAATTTGAGTATTCCATCGTCATTAGGAGGCACTGAACGTTACAATTACCTATCAGTTTTGCGTCGGATTCGAAAATCTAGACTCACAGGAGAAGGACCGTAAGGTGCCAGAGGCAATAATAGACCCTTGGAGACAAGCCGGCTGAAGGACGATGTATTGATTCTCGACGCAATTTAAGTGTTCCATCGTCATTAGGGTTCCATCGTCATTAGGAGGCCCTGAGCGTTAAAATTAACTATCAGTTTTGCGTCGGATTCGAAAATCTAGACCCACAGGAGAATGACCATAAGGTGCCCGAGGCAGCAATATCTACTTGCAGACAAGTCGGCTGGAGGACAATGTATTGAATCTCGACGCAATTTGAGTGCTCCATCGTCATTAGGAGGCGCTGAACGTTACAATTAACTATCATTTTAGCGTCGGATTCGAAAGTCTACTCACAGGAGAAGGATCATATGGTGCCCGAGACAGCAATATCGCCTTGGATACAAGTCGGCTGGAGAACGATGTATTGAATCTTTACGCAATTTGAGTGTTCCATCGTCATTAGGAGGCCCTGAACGTTACAATTAACTATCAGTTTTGCGTCGGATTCAAAAATCTAGACTCACAGGAAAACGATCATAAAGTGCCCCAGGCAGCAATATCCCCTTGGAGACAAGTCGGCTGGAGGCCCATGTAATGAATCTCGACGCAATTTGAGTGTTCCATCGTCATTAGGAGGCCCTGAACGTTACAATTAACTATCAGTTTTGCGTCGGATTCGAAAATCTAGACTCACTGGAGAACGATCATAAGGTGCCCGAGGCAGCAATATCCCCTTGGAGACAATTCAACTGGAGGACGATTTATTGGATCGAGACGCAATTTGAGTGTTCCATCGTCATTAGGAGGCCCTGAATGTTGCGATTAACCATCAGTTTTTCGTCGGATTCGAAATTCGAGACTCACTGCAGACGGACCATAAGGTGCCCGAGGTTATATCCCCTTGTAGACCAGTGCGCTGGAGGTCGATGTATTGACTCTCGACGCAATTTGAGTGATCCATCGTCATTAGGAGGCGCAGAACTTTACAATTAACTATCATTTTAGCATCGGATTCGAAAATCTACAACCAGGAGAAAGATCATATGGTGCCCGAGACAGCAATATCCCCTTGGATACAAGTCGGCTGGATGACGATGTATTGAATCTCGACGCAATTTGAGTGTTCCATCGTCATTAGGAGGCCCTGAACGTCACAATTAACTATCAGTTTTGCGTCGGATTCAAAAGCCTAGACTCACAGGAGACGGACAATTTGGTGACCGAGGCAGCAGTATCCCCTTGTTGACAAGTCAGCTGATGTACGATGAATTGAATCTCGACGCAATTTGAGTGTTCTGTCGTCATTTGGAGGCGCTAAACGTTACAGTTCACTGTCATTTTTGCGTCGGATTTGAAAATTTAGACTCACAGGAGAACGACCGTAAGGTGCCCTAGGCAGCAATAGACCATTGGAGACAAGTCGGCTGAAGGACGATGTATTGAGACTCGACGCAATTAGAGTGTTCCATCGTCATTAGGAGGAACTGAACATTAAAATTACCTATCAGTTTTGCGTCGGATTCGAAAATCTAGACTCACAGGAGAACGACCATAAGGTGCCCGAGGCGGCAATTGACCCTAGGAGACAAGTCGGCTGGAGGACGATGTATTGACTCTCGACGCAATTTGAGTGATCCATCGTCATTGGGAGGCCCTGAACGTTACAATTAACTATCATATTTGCGTCGGATTCGTAAATCTAGACTCACAGGAGAACGACCATAAGGTACCCCAGGCAGCAATAGACCCTTGGAGTCAAGTCGGCTGGAGGACGATGTAATGGATCGCGACGCAATTTGAGTGTCCTATCATAACTAGGAGGCCTTGAATGTTACAAATAACAATCAGGTTTTCGTCGGATTCGAAAATCTAGACTCAATGGAGACGGACCATAAGGTGCCCGAGGCAGCAATAGACCCTTGGAGACAAGTCGGCTATAGGACGATGTATTGACTCTCGACGCAATTTGAGTGATCCATCCTCATTAGGAGGCGCTGTACGTTACAATTAACTATCATTTTAGCATCGGATTCGAAAATCTACTCCCAGGAGAATGATCACATGGTGCCCGAGACAGCAATATACCCTTGGATACAAGTCGGCTGGATGACGATGTATTGAATCTCGACGCAATTTGAGTGTTCCATCGTCATTAGGAGGCCCTGAACGTTACAATTAACTATCAGTTTTGCGTCGGATTCAAAAATCTAGACTCACAGGATGCGGACCATTTTGTGACCGAGGCAGCAACATCCCCTTGGAGACAAGTCGGCTGATGGACGATGAATTAAATCTCGATGCAATTTGAGTGTCCTATCGTCATTAGGAGGCGCTGTACGTTACAATTCACTTTCATTTTTGCGTCGGATTCGAAAATCTAGACTCACAGGAGAAGGATCATATTGTGCCCGAGACAACAATATCCCCTTGGAGACAAGTCGGCTGGAGGCCGATGTAATGAATCTCGACGCAATTTGAGTGTTCTGTCGTCATTTGGAGGCGCTAAACGTTACAATTCACTGTCATTTTTGCGTCGGGTTTGAAAATCTAGACTCACAGGAGAACGACCGTAAGGTGCCCTAGGCAGCAATAGACCCTTGGAGACAAGTCGGCTGAAGGACGATGTATTGAGACTCGACGCAATTAGAGTGTTCCATCGTCATTAGGAGGAACTGAACATTAAAATTACCTATCAGTTTTGCGTCGGATTCGAAAATCTAGACTCACAGGAGAACGACCATAAGGTGCCCGAGGCAGCAATATCCCCTTGGAGACAAGTCGGCTGGAGGACAATGTATTGAATTTCGACGCAATTTGAGTGTTCAATCGTCATTAGGAGGCGCTGAACGTTACAATTAACTAACATTTTAGCGTCGGATTCGAAAATCTACTCACAGGAGAAAGATCATACGGTGCCCGAGACAACAGTATCCCCTTGGATTCAAGTCGGCTGGAGGACGATGTATTGAATCTCGACGAAATTTGAGTGTTGCATCGTCATTAGGAGGCCCTGAACGTTACAATTAACTATCATTTTAGCGTCGGATTCGAAAATCTACTCACAGGAGAAGGATCATTTGTGCCCGAGACATCAATATCCCCTTGGATACAAGTCGGCTGGAGGACGATGTATTGAATCTCGACGCAATTTGAGTGTTCCATCGTCATTAGGAGGCCTTGATCGTTACAATTAACAATCAGTTTTGCGTCGGATTAGAAAATCTAGACTCACAGGAGAACGAACATACGGTGCCCGAGGCAGCAAGAGACCCTTGGAGACAAGTCGGCTGAAAGACGATGTATTGAATCTCGACACAATTTGAGTGCTCCATCGTTATTAGGAGGCCCTAAACATTACAATTAACTATCATTTTTGCGTCGGATTCGAAAATCTAGACTCACAGGAGAACGACCATAAGGTGCCCGAGGCGGCAATTGACCCTTGGAGACAAGTCGGCTGGAGGACGATGTATTGACTCTCGACGCAATTTGAGTGTTCCCTCGTCATTAGGACGCCATGAACGTTACAATTAACAATCAGTTTTGCGTCGGACTAGAAAGTCTAGACTCACAGGAGAACGACCATAAGGTGCCCGAGGCAGCAATAGACCCTTGGAGACAAGTCGGATGATGGAGAATGTATTGAATCTCGACGCAATTTTAATGTTCCATCGTCATTAGGAGGCCCTATCTATCATCATTTTTGCGTCGGATTCGAAAATCTAGACTCACAGGAAAACGACCATAAGGTGCCCGAGGCAGCAATAGACCCTTGGAGACAAGTCGGCTGGAGGACGATGTGTTGGCCCTCGACGCAATTTGAGTGTTCCATCGTCATTAGGAGGCCCTGAACGTTACAATTAACTATCATTTTTGCGTCGGATTCGAAAATCTAGGCTCACAGAAGAACGACCATAAGGTGCCCGAGACAGCAATATCCCCTGGGATGCAAGTCGGCATGATGACGATGTATTGAATCTCGACGCAAATTGAGTGTTCCATCGTCATTAGGAGGCCCTGAACGTTACAATTAACTATCAGTTTTGCGTCGGATTCAAAAATCTAGACTCACAGGAGACGGACCATTTGCGTGACCGAGGCAGCAATATCCCCTTGGAGACAAGTCGGCTGATGGGCGATGAATTGAATCTCCACGCAATTTGAGTGTTCTATCGTCATTAGGAGGCGCTAAACGTTACAATTGACTATCATTTTTGCGTCGGATTCGAAAATCTAAACTCACAGGAGACCGACCATATGGTGCCCGAGGCAGCTATATTCCCTTGGAGACAAGTCGGCTGGCGGCCGATGTATTGTATTTCGACGCAATATGAGTGTTCCATCGTTATTGGAGGCCCTGAACATTACAATTAACTATCTGTTTTGCGTCAGATTCTAATATCTAGACTCACAGGGGAACGATCATAAGGAGCCCCATGCAGCAATAGAGCCTTGGAGACAAATCGGCTGAATGCCGATATATTGAATCTCGACGCAATTTGAGTGTTCCATCGTCATTAGGAAGCCCAGAACGTTACAATTAAGAATCAGTTTCGCCTCGGTTTGGAAAATCTAGACTCACAGGACAACGACCATAAGGTGCCCGAGGCGGCAATTGACCCTTGGAGACAAGTCGGACGGAGGACGATGTATTGACTCTCGACGCAATTTGAGTGATCCATCGTCATTAGGAGGCGCTGTACGTTACAATTACCTATAATTTTTGCATCGGATTCGAAAATCTACTCCCAGGAGATTCATCATATGGTGCCCGAGACAGCAATATCCCCTTGGAGACAAGTCGGCTGGAGGCCGATGTAATGAATCTCGACGCAATTTGAGTGTTCCATCGTCATTAGGAGGCCCTGAACATTGAAAATAACTATTAGTTTTGCGTCGGATTCTAATATCTAGACTCACAGGGAAACGATTATATGGTGCCCGAGACAGCAATATCCCCTTGGATACAAGGCGGCTGGAGAACGATGTATTGAATCTCGACGCAATTAGAGAGTTCCATCTTCATTAGGAGGCCCTGAACGTTACAATTAACAATCAGTTTTGCGTCGGATTAGAAAATCTAGACTCACTGGAGAACGTCCATTAGGTGCCCGAAGCAGCAATAGAACCTTGGAGAAAAGTCGGCTGAAGGACGATGAATTGAATCTCGACGCAATCTGAGTGTTCCATTGTCATTAGGAGGCCCTGAACGTTACAATTAACTATCGGTTTTGCGTCGGATTCGAAAATCTAGACTCACAGGAGAAGGACCGTAAGGTGCCAGAGGCAGCAATAGACCCTTGGAGACAAGTCGGCTGGAGGCCGATGAATTGAATCTCGACGCAATTTGAGTGTTGCATCGTCATTAGGAGGCCCTGAACATTACAATTAACTATCATTTTTGTGTCGGATTCGAAGATCTAGTCTCACAGGAGAACGACCATAAAGTGCCCGAGGCAGCAATAGACCCTTGGAGACAAGTCGGCTGGAGGACGATGTATTGACTTTCGACGCAATTTGAGTGTTCCATCGTCATTATGAGGCCCTTAACATTACAATTAACAAACAGTTCTGCGTCTGATTCGAAAATCTAGACTCACAGGAAAACGATCATAAGGTGCCCGAGGCAGCAATATCCCCTTGGAGACAAGTCGGCTGGAGGACGATGTATTGAATCTTTACGCAATTTGAGTGTTCCATCGTCATTAGGAGGCCCTGAACGTTACAATTAACTATCAGTTTTGCGTCGGATTCAAAAATCTAGACTCACAGGAAAACGATCATAAAGTGCCCCAGGCTGCAATAGACCCTTGGAGTCAAGTCGGCTGGAGGATGATGTAATGGATCGCGACGCAATATGAGTGTCCTATCATAACTAGGAGGCCTTGAATGTTACAATTAACAATCAGGTTTTCGTCGGATTCGAAAGTCTAGACTCAATGGAGACGGACCATAAGGTGCCCGAGGCAGCAATATCCCCTTGGAGACAAGTCGGCTGATGGACGATGAATTGAATCTAGACGCAATCTGAGTGTTCTATCGTCATTAGGAGGCGCTGAACGTTACAATTCACTATCATTTTTGCGTCGGATTCGAAAATCTAGACTCACAGGAGAAGGATCATATTGTGCCCGCGACAGCAATATCCCCTTGGAGACATGTCGGCTGGATGCCGATGTATTGAATCACGACGCAATTTGAGTGTTCCATCGTCATTAGGTGGCCCTGAGCGTTACAATTAACTATCAGTTTTGCGTCGGGTTCGAAAATCTAGACTCACAGGTGAACGACCATAAGGTGCCCGAGGCTATATCCACTTGGAGACCAGTCCTCTGGAGGACGATGTATTGAATCGCGACGCAATTTGAGTGCTCCATCGTCATTAGGAGGCCCTGAAGGTTACAATTAACTATTGGTTTCGCGTCGGGTTCAAAAATTTAGGCTCACAGGAGACGGACCATGTGGTGCCCGAGGCAGCGACATCCCGTTGGAGACAAGTCGGCTGGAGGACGATGTAGTGAATCTCGACGCAATTTGAGTGTTCCTTCGTCATTAGGAGGCCCAGAACGTTACAATTAACTATCTGTTTTGCGTCAGATTCGAAAATCTAGAATCACAGGAGAACGACCATTAGGCGCCCGAGACAACAATAGATTCTTGGAGACAAATTGGCTGAATGCCGATGTATTGAATCTCGACGCAATTTGAGTGTTCCATCGTCAATAAAAGGCCCTGAACGTTACAATTAACTATCAGTTTCGCGTCGGATTCGAAAATCTATACTCACAGGAGACGGACCACATGAAGCCCAATGCAGCAATATCCCCTTGTAGACAAGTCGGCTGGAGATCGATGTATTGATTCTCGACGCAATTTGAGTGTTCCATCGTCATTAGGAGGCGCTGAACGTTACAATTAACTATCATTTTTGCGTCGGATTCTAAAATCTAGTCACACAGGAGACGGACCATATGGTGCCCGAGGCAGCAATATCCCCTTGGAGACAAGTCGGCTGGGGGCCGATGTATTGAATCTCGACGCAATTTGAGTGTTCTATCGTGATTAGGAGGCGCTGAACGTTACAATTCACTATCATTTTTGCGTCGGATTCGAAAATCTAGACTCACAGGAGAAGGAAAATTTGGTGCCCGGGACAGCAATATCCCCTTGGAGACAAGTCGGCTGGAGGCCGATGTATTGGATCGCGACGCAATTTGAGTATTCCATCGTAACTAGGAGGTTCTGAATATTACAATTAACTATCAGTTTTTCGTCGGATTCGGAAAACTAGACTCACTGGAGACGGGCCATAAGGTACCCGAGGCAGCAATATCCCCTTGGAGACCAGTCCGCTGGAGGACGATGTATTGAATCTCGACGCAATTTGAGTGTACCATCGTCATTAGGAGGCCCTGAATGTTACAATTAACTATCAGTTTTTCGTCGGATTCGAAAATCTAGACTCACAGGAGACGGACCACATCGAGCCCGAGGCAGCAATATCCCCTTGAAGACAAGTCGGCTGGAGGCCGATGTGATGGATCGCGACGCAATTTGAGTGTTCCATCGTCATTAGGAGTCCCTCAACGTTACAAATAACTATCAGTTTTGCGTCAGATTCGAAAATCCAGACTCACAGGAGACGGACCATTTGGTTCCCGAGGCAGCAATAGACCCTTGGAGACAAGTCGGCTGGAGGCCGATATATTGGATCGCGACGCAATTTGAGTGTTCCATCGTAACTAGAAGGCCCTGAATATTACAATTAACTATCAGTTTTTCGTCGGATTCGAAAAACTAGACTCACTGGAGACGGACCATAAGGTACCCGAGGCAGCAATATCCCCTTGGAGACCAGTCCGCTGGAGGACGATGTATTGAATCTCGACGAAATTTGAGTGTTCCATCGTCATTAGGACGCCCTGAATGTTACAATTAACTATCAGTTTTTCGTCGGATTCGAAAATCTAGACTCACTGGAGAGGACCATAAGGTGCTCGAAACAGCAATATCCCCTTGGAGACCAGGCCGCTGGAGGACGATGTATTGAATCGCGACGCAATTTGAGTGCTCCATCGGTATTAGGAGTCCCTCAACGTTACAATTAACTATCAGTTTTGCGTCGGATTCCAAAATCTAGACTCACAGGAGACGGACCACATCGAGCCCGAGGCAGCAATATCCCCTTGAAGACAAGTCGGCTGTAGGTCGATGTATTGACTCTCTACGCAATTTCAGTGTTCCATCGTCATTAGGGGGCCCTCAACGTTGCAATTAACTATCAGTTTTGCGTCGGATTCGAAAATCTAGACTCACAGAAGACGGACCATTTGGTGCCCGAGGCAGCAATAGACCCTTGGAGACAAGTCGGCTAGAGGACGATGTACTGAATCTCGACGCAATTTGAGTGTTCTATCGTCATTAGGAGGCGCTGAACATTACAATTCACTATCATTTTTGCGTCGGATTCGAAAATTTAGACTCACAGGAGAAGGAAAATATGGTGCCCGAGACAGCAATATCCCCTTGGAGATAAGTCGGCTGGAGGCCGATGTATTGAATCGCGACGGAATTTGAGTGTTCCTTCTTCATTAGGTGGCCTTGAACGTTATAATTAACTATCAGTTTTGTGTCGGGTTCGAAAATCAAGACTCACAGCAGAACGATCATAAGGTGCCCGAGGCAGCAATAGACCCTTGGAGACAAGTCGGCTGGAGGACGATTTATTGGATCGCGACGCAATTTGAGTGTTCCATCGTCGTTAGGAGGCCCTGAATGTTACAATTAACTATCAGTTTTTCGTCGGATTCGAAAATCTAGACTCAATGGAGACGGACCATAAGGTACCCGAGGCAGCAATATCCCCTTGGAGACCAGTCCGCTGGAGGACGATGTATTGAATCGCGACGCAATTTGAGTGCTCCATCGTCATTAGGAGGCCCAGAACGTTACAATTAACTATCAGTTTTGCGTTGGATTCGAAAACGTAGAATCACCGGAGACGGACCATGTGGTGCCCGAGGCAGCGATATCCCCTTGGAGACAAGTCGGCTGGAGGACGATGTAGTGAATCTCGACGCAATTTGAGTGTTCCTTCGTCATTAGGAAGCCCTGAACGTTACAATTAACTATCTGTTTTGCGTCGGATTCGAAAATCTAGACTCACAGGAGAACGACCATAAGGTGCCCGAAGCAGCAATAGACCCTTGGAGACAAGTCGGCTCGAGGCCGATGTTTTAAATCTCGACGCAATTTGAGTGTTCCATCGTCATTAGGAGGCCCTGAACGTTGCAATTAACTATCTGTCTTGCGTCGGATTCGAAAATCTAGACTCACAGGAGAACGACCATAAGGTGCCCGAGGCAGCAATAGACTCTTGGAGACAAGTTGGCTGAATGCCGAAGTATTGAATCTCGACGCAATTTGAGTGTTCCATCGTCAATAGGAGGCCCTGAACGTTACAATTAACTATCAGTTTCGCGTCGGATTCGAAAATCTAGACTCACAGGAGATGGACCACATGAAGCCCGAGGCAGAAATATCCCCTTGAAGATAAATTGGCTGGAGGCCAATGTATTGATTCTCGACGCAATTTGAGTGTTCCATCGTCATTAGGAGGCCCTGAACGTTACAATTAACTATCTGTTTTGCGTCGGATTCGAAAATCTGGACTCACAGGAAAACGACCATAAGGTTCCCCAGGCAGCAATAGACCCTTGGAGACAAGTCTTCTTGTGGACGATGTATTGGATCGCGACGCAATTTTAGTGTTCCATCGTAACTAGGAGGCCCTGAGTGTTACAATTAACTATCAGTTTTTCGTCGGATTCGAAAATCTAGACTCAGTGGAGACATACCATAAGGTGCCCGAAGCAGCAATATCCCCTTGGGGACCAGTAGGCTGGAGGACGATGTATTGAATCTCGACGCAATTTTCGTGTTCAATCGTCATTAGGAGGCCATCAACGTTACAACTAACTATCAGTTTTGTGTCGGATTCGAAAATCTAGACTCACAGGTGACGGACCATAAGGTGCCAGAGGCAGCAACAGACCCTTGGAGAGAAGTCGGCTGGAGGAAGATGTATTGAATCTCGACGCAATTTGAGTGTTCCATCGTCATTGGGAGGCCCTGAACGTTACAATTGACTATCATCTTTGCGTCGGATTCGAAAATCTAGACTCACAGGAGAACGACCATAAGGTGCCCGAGGCAGCAATATCGCCATGGAGACCAATCCGCTGGAGGACGATGTATTGAATCACGACGCAATTTGAGTGCTCCATCGTCATTAGGAGGCCCTGAACATTACAATTAACTATCAGTTTTGCGTCGGATTCTAATATCCAGACTCACAGGAGATCGATCTTAAGGAGCCCCATGCAGCAATAGACCCTTGGATACAAACCGGCTGAATACCGATATTTTGAATCTCGATGCAATTTGAGTGTTCCATCTTCATTTAGAGGCCCCTAACGTTACAATTAGCAATCAGTTTCGCGTCGGTTTCGAAAATCAAGACTCACAGGACAGCGACCATAAGGAGCCCGAGGCAGCAAATATCCCCATGGAGACAAGTCGGCTGGAGGACGATGTATTGAATCTCGACGCAGTTTGAATGTTCCATAGTCATTAGGAGGCCCTGATCGCTACAATTAACTATCAGTTTTGCGTCGGATTCGAAAATCTAGGATCACAGGAGAACGATCATAAGGAGCCCCAGGCAGCAATAGACCCTTGGAGACAAGTCGGCTGGAGGTCGATGTATTGCATCGCGACGGAATTTGAGTGTTCCATCTTCATTAGGTGGCCTTGAACGTTATAATTAACTATCAGTTTTGTGTCGGGTTCGAAAATCTTTACTCACAGCAGAACGATCATAAGGTGCCCGAGGCAGCAATAGACCCTTGGAGACAAGTCGGCTGGAGGACGATTTATTGGATCGCGACGCAATTTGAGTGTTTCATCGTCGTTAGGAGGCCCTGAATGTTACAATTAACTATCAGTTTTGCGTCGGATTCGAAAATCTAGACTCACTGGAGACGGACCATGAGGTGCGCGAGCCAGCAATATCCCCTTTGACACAAGACGGCTGGTGGACGATGTATTGAATCTCGACGCAATATGAGTGTTCCATCGTCATTTGGAGGCGCTGAACGTTACAATTAAATATCAGTTATGCGTCGGATTCGAAAACCTAGACTCCCAGGAGAACGACCATAAGGTGCCCGAGGCAGCAATAGACACTTGGAGACAAGTCGGCTGGAGGCCGATGTATTGAAACTCGACGCAATTAGAGTGTTCCATCGTCATTAGGTGCCCCTGAACGTTACAATTAACTATCAGTTTTTCGTCGGATTCGAAAAACTAGACTCACTGGAGACGGACCATAAGGTACCCGAAGCAGCAATATCCCCTTGGAGACCAGTCCGCTGGAGGACGATGTATTGAATCTCGACGCAATTTGAGTGTTCAATCGTCATTAGGAGGCCCTGAAAGTTACAATTAACTATCAGTTTTTCGTCGGATAGGAAAATCTAGACTCACTGGAGACGGACCATAAGGTGCCCGAAACAGCAATATCCCCTTGGAGACCAGGCCGCTGGAGGACGATGTATTGAATCACGACGCAATTTGAGTGCTCCATCGTTATTAGGAGTCCCTGAACTTTACAATTAACTATCAGTTTTGCGTCGGATTCGAAAATCTAGACTCACAGGAGACGGACCACATCGAGCCCGAGGCAGCAATAGACCCTTGGAGACAAGTCGGCTGGAGGACGATTTATTGGATGGCGACGCATTTTGAGTGTTCCATCGTCATTAGGAGGCCCTGAATGTTACAATTAACTACCAGTTTTGCGTCGGATTAGAAAACGTAGAATCACCGGAGACGGACCATGTGGTGCCCGAGGCAGTGATATCCCCTTGGAGACAAGTCGGCTGGAGGACGATGTATTGACTCTCGACGCAATTTGAGTGTTCCATCGTCATTAGGAGGCGCTGAACGTTACAATTAAGTATCATTTTTGGGTCGTATTCGAAAATCTAGAGTCACAGGAGACGGAACATACGGTGCCCGAGGCAGAGATATCCCCTTGGAGACAAATTGGCTGGAGGCCGTTGTATTGATTCTCGACGCAATTTGAGTTTTCCATCGTCATTGGGAGGCCCTGAACGTTACAATTAACTATCAGTTTTGCGTCTGATTCGAAAACGTAGAATCACCGGAGACGGACCATGAGGTGCCCGAGGCAGCGATATCCCCTTGGAGACAAGTCGGCTGGAGGACGATGTACTGAATCTCGACGCAATTTGAGTGTTCTATCGTCTTTAGGAGGCTCTGAACGTTACAATTCACTATCATTTTTGCGTCGGATTCGAAATTGTAGACTCACAGGAGAAGGCTAATATGGTGCCCGAGACAGCAATATACCCTTGGAGACAAGTCGGCTGGAGGCAGATGTATTGAATCTCGACGCAAATTGAGTGTTCCATCGTCATTAGGAGGCCCTGAACGTTACAATTAACTATCATTTTTGCGTCGGATTCGATAATCTAAACTCACAGGTGAACGACCATAAGGTGCCCGAGGCAGCAATAGACCCTTGGAGACAAGTCGGATGGAGCACAATGTATTGACTCTCGACGCAATTTGAGTGTTCCATCGTCATTAGGTGGCGCTGAACGTTACAATTAACTATCATCTTAGCGTCGGATTCGAAAATCTACTCACAGGAGAAGGATCATATGGTGCCCGACGCAGCAATTTCCCCCTTGGAGATAAGTCGGCTGAAGGACGATGTATTGAATCTCGACGCAATTTGAGTGTTCCATCGTCATTAGGAGGCCCTGAATGTTACAATTCACTATCATTTTTGCGTCGGATTCGAAAATCTAGACTCACAGGAGAAGGCTCATATGGTGCCCGAGACAGCAATATACCCTTGGAGACAAGTCGGCTGGAGGCCGATGTATTGAATCACGACGCAATTTGAGTGCTCCATCGTAATTAGGAGGCCTTAAGGCGTTACAATTAACTATCAGTTTTGCGTCGGATTCGAAAATCTAGACTCACAGGAGAACAATCATAAGGTGCCCGAGGCAGCAATAGACCCATGGAGACAAGTCGGCTCGAGGCCGATGTATTGAATCTCGACGCAATTTGAGTGTTCTATCGTCATTAGGAGGCGCTGAACGTTACAATTCACTATCATTTTTGCGTCGAATTCGAAAATCTAGACTCACAGAAGAAGGATCTTATTGTCCCCGAGACAGCAATATCCCCTTGGAGACATGTCGGCTGGATGCCGATGTATTGAATCTCGACGCAATTTGAGTGCTCCGTTGTCATTAGGAGGCCCTGAACGTTACAATTAACTATCAGTTTTCCGTCGGATTCGAAAACGTAGACTCACCGGAGACGGACCATGTGGTGCCCGAGGTAGCGATATCCCCTTGGAGACAAGTCGACTGGAGGACGATGTAGTGAATCTCGTGGCAATTTGAGTTTTTCTTCGTCATTAGGAGGCCCTGAACGTTACAATAACTATCTGTTTTGCGTCGGTTTCGAAAATCCAGACTCACAGGATAACGACCATAAGGTGCCCGAGGCAGCAATAGACTCTTGGAGACAAGTTGTCTGAATGCCGATGTATTGAATCTTGACGTAATTTGAGTGTTCCATCGTCATTAGGAGGCCCTGAACGTTAAAATTAACTATCAGTTTTTCGTCGGATTCGAAAATCTAGACTCACTGGAGACGGACCATAAGGTACCCGAAGCAGCAAAATCCCATTGGGGACCAGTCCGCCGTGGACGATGTATTGATTCGCGACGCAATTAGAGTGCTCCATCGTCATTAGGAGGCCCTTAACGTTACAATTAACGATCAGTTTCGCGTCGGATTCGAAAATCTGGACTCACAGGAGAACGATCATAGTGTGCCCCAGGCAGCAATAGACCCTTGGAGACAAGTCGGCTGGAGGACGATATATTGGATCGCGACGCAATTTGAGTGTTCCATCGTACCTAGCAGGCCCTGAATGTTACAATTAACGATCAGTTTTTCGTCGGATTCGAAAATCTAGACTCACTGGAGACGGACCATAAGGTGCCCGAAGCAGCAATATCCCCTTGGGGACCAATCCGCTGGAGAACGATGTATTGAGTCACGACGCAATTTGAGTGCTCCATCGTCATTAGGAGGCCCTGAAGGTTACAATTAACTATCAGTTTTGCGTCTGATTCGAAAACGTAGAATCACCGGAGGCGGACCATGTGGTGCCCTAGGCAGCGATATCCCTTTGGAGACAAGTCGGCTGGCGGCCGATGTATTGAATCTCGACGCAATTTGAGTGGTCCATCGTCATTACGAGGCCCTGATCGCTACAATTAACTATCAGTTTTGCGTCGGATTCGTAATTCTAGGCTCACAGGAGAACGATCATAAGGAGCCCCAGGCAGCAATAGACCCTTGGAGACAAGTCGGCTGGAGGACGATATATTGGATGGCGACGCAATTTGAGTGTTCTGTCGTAACTGGGAGGCCCTGAATGTTACAATTATCTATCAGTTTTTCGTCGGACTCGAAAAACTAGACCCAGTGGAGACGGACCATGAGGTACCCGAAGCAGCAATATCCCCTTGGAGACCAGTCCGCTGGAGGACGATGTGTTGAATCTCGACGCAATTTGAGTGTTCAATCGTCATTAGGAGGCGCTGAACATTACGATTAACTATCAGTTATGCGTCGGATTCGAAAATCTAGACGCACATTAGATCGACCATAAGGTGCCCGAGGCAGCAATAGACCCTTGGAGTCAAGTCGGCTGGAGGACGATGTATTGGATCGTGACGCAATTTGAGTGTTCCATCGTCATTAGGAGGCCCTGAATGTTACAATTAACTATCAGTTTTTCGTCGGATTCGTAATCTAGACTCACTGGAGACGGACCATAAGGTGCCCGAAACAGCAGTATCCCCTTGGAGACCAGGCCGCTAGAGGTCGATGTATTGAATCGCGACGCAATTTGAGTGCCCAATCGTTATTAGGAGTCCCTGAACTTTTCAATTAACTATCAGTTTTGCGTCGGATTCGAAAATCTAGACTCACAGGAGACGTACCACATCGAGCCCGAGGCAGCAATATCCCCTTGAAGACAAGTCGGCTGGAGGTCGATGTATTGACTCTAGACGAAATTTGAGTGTTCCATTGTCATTAGGAGGCCCTCAGCGCTACAATTAACAATCAGTTTTGTGTCGGATTCGAAAATCTAGACTCACAGGAGACAGACCATTTGGTGCCCGAGGCAGCAATAGACCCCTGGAGACAAGTCGGCTGGAGGACGATGTACTGAATCTCGACGCAATTTGAGTGTTCCTTCGTCTTTAGGAGGCCCTGAACGTTACAATTAACTATCTGTTTTGCGTCGGATTCGAAAATCTAGACTCACAGAAGAACGACCATAAGGTGCCCGAGGCAGCATTAGACTCTTGGAGACAAGTTGGCTGAATGCCGAAGTATTGAATCTAGACGCAATTTCAGTGTTCCATGGTCAATAGGAGGCCCTGAACGTTACAATTAACTATCAGTTTCGCGTCGGATTCGAAAACCTACACTCACAGGAGACGGACCACATGAAGCCCGTGGCAGCAATTTCCCCTTGTAAACAAGTCGGCTGGAGATCGATGTATTGACTCTCGACGCAATTTGAGTGTTCCATCGTCATTAGGAGGCGCTGAACGTTACAATTAAGTATCATTTTTGGGTCGTATTCGAAAATCTAGAGTCACAGGAGACGGACCATATGGTGCCCGAGGCAGAAATATCCCCTTGGAGACAAGTTGGCTGGAGGCCGATGTATTGATTCTCGACGCCATTTGAGTGTTCCATCGTCATTAGGAGGCCCTGAACGTTACAATTAACGATCAATTTCGCGTCGGATCCGAAAATCTAGACTCACAGGAGAAGTACCATAAGGTGCCCGAGGCAGCAAGAGACCCTTGGAGACAAGTCGGCTGGAGACCGATGTATTGAATCTCGACGCAATTTGAGTGTTCCATCGTCATTAGGAGGCCCTGAACGTTACAATTAACTATCTGTTTTGCGTCGGATTCAAAAATCTAGACTCACAGAAGAACGACCATAATTTGCCCGAGGCAGCATTAGACTCTTGGAGACACGTTGGCTGAATGCCGAAGTATTGAATCTAGACGCAATTTCAGTGTTCCATCGTCAATAGGAGGCCCTGAACGTTACAATTAACTATCAGTTTCGCGTCGGATTCGAAAATCTACACTCACAGGAGACGGACCACATGAAGCCCGTGGCAGCAATATCCCCTTGTAAACAAGTCGGCTGGAGATCGATGTATTGACTCTCGACGCAATTTGAGTGTTCCATCGACATTAGGAGGCGCTGAACGTTACAATTAAGTATCATTTTTGGGTCGTATTCGAAAATCTAGAGTCACAGGAGACGGACCATATGGTGCCCGAGGCAGAAATATCCCCTTGGAGACAATTTGGCTGGAGGCCGATGTATTGATTCTCGACGCCATTTGAGTGTTCCATCGTCATTAGGAGGCCCTGATCGTTACAATTATCGATCAATTTCGCGTCGGATCCGAAAATCTAGACTCACAGGAGAACGATCATAAGGTGACGGAGGCAGCAATAGACCCTTGGAGACAAGTCGGCTGGAGGACGATTTATTGAATCGCGACGCAATTTGAGTGTTCCATCGTCATTTGGAGGCCCTGAATGTTACAATTAACTATCAGTTTTTCGTCGGATTCGAAAATCTAGAGTCACTGGAGACGGACCATTAGGTGCCCGAGGCAGCAATACCCCTTGGAGACCAGTCCGCTGGAGTACGATGTATTGAATCGCAACGCAATTTGAGTGCTCCATCGTCATTAGGAGGCCCTGAACGTTACAATTATCTATCAGTTTTGCGTCGGATTCGAAAACGTAGAATCACCGGAGACGGACCATGTGGTGCCCGAGGCAGCGATATCCCTTTGGGGACAAGTCGGCTGGAGGACGATGTAGTGAATCTCACGCATTTTGAGTGTTCCATCGTCAATAGGAGGCCCTGAACGTTACAATGAACTATGTTTTGCGTCGGATTCGAAAACCTAGACTCACAGGAGAACGACCATAAGGTGCCCGAGGCACAATAGAATCTTGGAAACAAGTTGGCTGAATGCCGAAGTATTGAATCTCGACGCAATTTGAGTGTTCCATCGGCAATAGGAGGCCCTGAACGTTACAATTAACTATCAGTTTCGCGTCGGATTCGAAAATGTAGACTCACAGGAGACGGACCACATGAAGCCTGAGGCAGCAATATCAAATTGTAGACAAGTCGGCTGGAGAACGATGTATTGACTCTCGACGCAATTTGAGTGTTCCATCGTCATTAGGAGGCGCTGAACGATACAATTAAGTATCATTTTTGGGTCGTATTCGAAAATCTAGAGTCACAGGAGAACGATCATAAGGTGCCCCAGGCAGCAATAGACCCTTGGAGACAAGTCGGCTGGAGGCCGATGTATTGAATCTCGACGCAAATTGTTCCATCGTCATTAGGAGGCCCTGAACGTTACAATTAACTATCAGTTTTGCGTCGGATTCGAATATCTAGACACACAGGGGAACAATCATAAGGTGCCGAGGCAGCAATAGACCCATGGAGACAAGTCGGCTCGAGGCCGATGTTTTGAATCTCGACGAAATTTGAGTGCTCCATCGTCATTAGGAGGCCCTTAACGTTACAATTAACGATCAGTTTAGCGTCGGATTCGAAAATCTAGACTTACAGGTGAACGATTTTAAGGTGCCCGAGGCTATATCCCCTTGGAGACCAGTCCTCTGGAGGACGATGTATTGAATCGCGACGCAATTTGAGTGCTCAATCGTCATTAGGAGACCCTGAACTTATCAATTAATTATTAGTTTCGCGTCGGGTTCAAAAATCTAGGCTCACAGGAGACGCACCATATGGTGCCCGAGGCAGCAATATCCCCTTGGAGACAAGTCGGCTGGCGGCCGATGTATTGAATCTGGACGCAATTTGAGTGCTCCATCGTCATTAGGAGGCCCTGAACGTTACAATTAACTATCAGTTTTCCGTCGGATTCGAAAACGTAGAATCACCGGAGATGGACCATGTGGTGCCCGAGGTAGCGATATCCCCTTGGAGACAATTCGGCTGGAGGACGATGTAGTGAATCTCGTCGCAATTTCAGTTTTCCTTCGTCATTAGGAGGCACTGAACGTTACAATTAACTATCTGTTTTGAGTCGGATTCGAAAATCTAGACTCACAGGAGAACCACCATAAGGTGCCCGAGGCAGCAATACACCCTTGGAGACAAGTCGGCTCGAGGCCGATGTTTTGAATCTCGAAGAAATTTGAGTGCTCCATCGTCATTAGGAGGCCCTTAACGTTACAATTAACGATCAGTTTCGCGTCGGATTCGAAAATCTAGACTCACAGGAGAAAGACCATATGGTGCCCGAGGCAGCATTATCCCTTTGGACACAAGTCGGCTGGAGGACGATGTATTGAATCTCGACGCAATTTGAGTGTTCTATCGTCTTTAGGAGGCCCTGAACGTTACAATTCACTATCAGTTTTGCGTCGGATTCGAAAATCTAGACCCACAGGAGAACGATCATAGCGTGCCCCAATCAGCATTAGACCCTTAGAGACAAGTCGCCTGGAAGACGATATATTGGATCGCGACGCAATTTGAGTGTTCCATCGTAACTAGGAGGCGCTGAATGTTACAATTAACGATCAGTTTTCGTCGGGTTCGAAAATCTAGACTCACTGGAGACGGACCATAAGGTGCCCGAAACAGCAATATCCCCTTGGGGACCAGTCCGCCGGAGAACGATGTATTGATTCGCGACGCAATTAGAGTGCTCCATCGTCATTAGGAGGCCCTAAACGTTACAATTAACGAACAGTTTCACGTCGAATTCGAAAATCTACACTCACAGGAGAAGGACCATATGGTGCCCGAGGGAGCAATACCCCATTGGAGACAAGTCGGCTGGAGGACGATGTATTGAATCTCGACGCAATTTGAGTGTTCCATCGTCAATGGGTGCCCCTTAACGTTTTAATTAACAATCAGTTTTGTGTCGGGTTCGAAAATCTAGACTCACTGGAGACGGACCATAAGGTGTCCGAGACAGCAATATCCCCTTGGAGACCAATCCGCTGGAGAACGATGTATTGAATCACGACGCAATTTGAGTGCTCCATCGTCATTAGGAGGCCCTGAACGTTACAATTAACTATCAGTTTTGCGTCTGATTCGAAAACGTAAAATCACCGGAGACGGACCATGTGGTGCCCGAGGCAGCGATATCCCCTTGGAGACAAGTCGGCTGGCGGCCGATGTATTGAATCTCGACGCAATTTGAGTGTTTCATTGTCATGAAGAGGCCCTGAAGATTACAATTAACTATCAGTTTTGCGTCGGATTCTAATATCCAGACTCACAGGAGATCGATCTTAAGGAGCCCCATGCAGCAATAGACCCTTGCAGACAAATTTGCTGAATACCGATATATTGAATCTCGACGCAATTTGAGTGTTCCATCGTCATTTGGAGGCCCCGAACGTTACAATTAGCAATCAGTTTCGCATCGGTTTCGAAAATCAAGACTCAGAGGACAGCGACCATAAGGAGCCCGAGGCAGCAATATCCCCATGGAGACAAGTCGGCTGGAGGACGATGTATTGAATCTCGACGCAATTTGAGTGTTCCATCGTCATTAGGAGGCCCTGATCGCTACAATTAACTATCAGTTTTGCGGCGGATTCGAAAATCTAGGCTCACAGGAGTACGATCATAAGGAGCCCCAGGCACCAATAGACCCTTGGAGACAAGTCGGCTAGAGGACGATATATTGGATCGCGACGCAATTTGAGTGTTCTATCGTAACTAGGAGGCCCTGAATGTCACAATTAACTATCAGTTTTTCGTCGGACTCGAAAAACTAGACTCACTGGAGACTCACCATAAGGTACCCGAAGCAGCAATATCCCCTTGGAGACCAGTCCGCTGGAGGACGATGTATTGAATCGCGACGCAATTTGAGTGCTCCATCGTTATTAGGAGTCCCTGACCTTTACAATTAACTGTCAGTTTTTCGTCGTATTCGAAAATCTCGACTCACTGGAGACGGACCATAAGGTACCCGAAGCAGCAATATCCCCTTGGAAACAAGTCGGCTGGAGGCCGATGTATTGAATCGCGACGGAATTTGAGTGTTCCATCGTCATTAGGTGGCCCTCAACGTTATAATTAACTATCAGTTTAGTGTCGGGTTCGAAAATCTAGACTCACAGCTGAACGATCATAAGGTGCCCGAGGCAGCAATAGACCCTTGGAGACAAGTCGGCTGGAGGACGATGTATTGGATCGCGACGCAATTTGAGTGTTCCATCGTCATTAGGAGGCCCTGAATGTTACAATTAACTATCAGTTTTTCGTCGGATTCAAAAATGTAGACTCACTGGAGACGGACCATTAGGTGCCCCAGGCAGCAATATCCCCTTGGAGACAAATTGGCTGGAGGCCGATGTATTGATTCTCGACTAAATTTGAGTGTTCCATCGTCATTAGGAGGCCCTGAACGTTACAATTAACTATCAGTTTTGCGTCGGATTCGAAAATCTAGACTCACAGGAGAACGATCATAAGGTGCCCCAGGCAGCAATAGACCCTTGGAGGCAAGTCGGCTGGAGGACGATGTATTGGATCGCGGCGCAATTTTAGTGTTCCATCGTAACTAGGAGGCCCTGAATGTTACAATTAACTATCAGTTTTTCGTCGGATTCGAAAATCTAGACTCACTGGAGACGGACCATAAGGTGCCCGAAGCAGCAATATCCCCTTGGGGACCAGTCCGCTGGAGGACGAAGTATTAAATCGCGACGCAATTAGAGTGCTCCATCGTCATTGGGAGGCCCTGAACGTTATAATTAACGATCAGTTTCGCGTCGGATTCGAAATCTAGACTCACAGGAGAAGGACCATATGGTGCCCGAGGCAGCAATAGACCCTTGGAGACAGGTCGGCTGGAGTGCGATGTATTGACTCTCGACGCAATTAGTGTGTTCCATCGTCATTAGGAGGCGCTGATCGTTACAATTAACTATCATTTTAGCCTCGGATTCGAAAATCTACTCGCAGGAGACGGACCATAAGGTGCCCGAAACAGCAATATCCCCTTGGAGACCAGGCCGCTGGAGGACGATGTATTGAATCGCGACGCAATTTGAGTGCTCCATCGTTATTAAGAGTCCCTGAACTTTACAATTAACTATCAGTTTTGCGTCGGATTCGAAAATCTAGACTCACAGGAGACGTACCACATCGAGCCCGAGGCAGCAATATCCCCTTGAAGACAAGTCGGCTGGAGGTCAATGTATTGACTCTCGACGAAATTTGAGTGTTCCGTCGTCATTAGGAGGCCCTCAACGTTACAATTAACTATCAGTTTTGCGTCGGATTCGAAAATCTAGACTCACAGGAGACGGACCATTTGGTGCCCGAGGCAGCAATAGACCCTAGGAGGCAAGTCGGCTGGAGGACGATGTACTGAATCTCGACGCAATATGAGTGTTCTATCGTCATTAGGAGGCGCTGAACGTTACAATTCACTATCATTTTTGCGTCGGATTCGAAAATCTAGACTCACAGGAGAAGGAAAATATGGTGCCCGAGACAGCAATATCCCCTTGGAGACAAGTCGGCTGTACTCCGATGTATTGAATCGCGACGGAATTTGAATGTTCCATCGTCATTAGGTGCCCCTGAACGTTATAATTAACTATCAGTTTTGTGTCGGGTTCGAAAATCTAGACTCACAGCAGAACGATCATAAGGTGCCCGAGGCAACAATAGACCCTTGGAGACAAGTTATGAAACGTCCCCTTTGAACAATTTTTCAAGACTGTCCTTAAACTGACACACAATATTTTGTTAGCGCAACGCAATCTGACTTTCAAAATTCCCTACAAAAGAATGGCCCTGACTAACATTAAACTATACCTTTCACAAATCACTTACCTCACAAAAATCTTCGCTACTCAAGCTACTGCAATACAGCGAGCGCCACTACTGCCAGCTAAATAAAAGATTCAAACTATGGACGGCACTAACTACTGATAGGGATAGTTAGCAAATGAAAGATATTAATAGAGAACAAACAATGTATTTACCTTGATATCATCATTTATAAATATAGCAGTTCATGACAAATTACAAAACTCCGCCATCTCTCTCCCCACATCCACCACTGCTGGCGGCTCACCTCCAACTGCGCAACGCTACGCGCTGTTCACAGCCAGCTGCCTAACACTACAATGGCGAGTATTACAACAATGCAAAGCAGCCACAGACTGCACACAGCACAGCCAGTGATTTTCATACAGAGGTGGCATTACCAATAAAAAAACCTAAACAGCCTACTTACATAGAGAAAACATAAACAGCCTACTTACATAGCCCCCATGCTCCCCACAAAAAATTTTACAAATTGGTTTGGGCAGTGGCCAATAATGATTTGATAAAATTTTTCATAATTACAATAACAAAGATATCAAATGCACACACTTATTGATACAATGTTGGTCAAAAGCGAAAATTTTCTCATAGTCCATAAAGACAGTCCTGATCGTTCATTACGGTAAAATAGTAGTGTTTTTCTCAAAGTCTGAGCAGTAGAAGAAAATGCACACGGAAGTAGTGGATTTCCATGGAGTCTTGAAGAAGCAGTGTTGTCCTTCCAACGGAAAGACAGTGCTGACTCTTGACATGCTGACAGGTAATGGGCCACAACATAGCAAACCCACAGCAGAGTCATTCGACGTTTTGAAGAACATTGGTAGGTAGGTCATCACAGAGTAGACCCACTGCAGTCCTGGTAGAGATTACGGTATTGGTGGGCCACCAGAGGTGCAGACCCACTGCAGTCCTTGTAGAAATAATGGTATTGATGGATCATCAAAGATGTAGACCCACTGTAGTCCTTGAAGAGATAATGGTAATTGTGGGCCATCAAAGATGCAGACCCACTGTAGTCCTTGTAGAGATGGCCAGCAGCCATCTGTTGCGATTGTGCAGGTGCACATTCACCATCGAAGAGTCTTGCGGAGAATATAGCAAGTCCATAAACCACCACTTGTGCACTCACAAAGTTTTTGAAATTGTCCTTAGAACCAGCAATGCTGTTATCCAGTCCCTTGCTGAGTTATTAACACACGTGCAAACACTAACAGTCCCAACTTCTCACATATTGTCCATATACTATGACCAACAGAAATGTGTGCAGTGAAATGTAACTAACAAGTTAATAATATGAACTGGTGACAATTACAATTTTATAACATAAGAATACAATAAAGGTACAAAATACATCATTAAAGAACATAACAATACAGATAACATTTGTAGTAATAGGGGCTTTACAAAAGAATAGAAATAGACATATACGTCAGTGTTACAGGAATTATGACATGAGTACATACATAGAAGATCAGAATAATTATTGAAACATCAACTTCACACATGAGCATTTAAACAGAATGAATAATGTCTAACATCTTTACAAAGTAAATAACATATTATTAATGCCAATTATATTTGAGGATAACAGTATTCCTCATCATAGTGAATGTAGCTTAATATTAAAAGAGAAAAAAATTCTATGAAACTACACAGAGACAGGAAGAAAACAAATACACAAGGGTACACAAACACATAGAGGGATAACACAAAAGGAAAGGACAGGGTTCGTTTTCAGTGTAACATTTGGTACTGCAGTCCATCCCAAAACTTCGTTCCATAGATCTTTCGTCTTATTTCAACCTTTGCTTCCACCAAAAAAATCTTATCCAAGCATGCTTTCTGTATTTATTTCACATATGTCTTACCTCATTATTTATTTCCAAAAAGTCCTATCTATGCCTGCTTTCTGTATTCTGTGCATATTTCTTTCAAAATAATTATTTCTGATTGTACAATACTCATTTGGGCCCAAATCCTTTTTCATATAACTTCGCATTGCATTCTTTACCTATTCTCCATAGTCAGTTTCTTATATAGTCTACCCCCTCTTAAGCTAACTTAAATCTATTGAGCTCAGAGATATATATACCAAGGGACGAGGCAATGCAGCATCACATAACAAATTAACACAAACAGCAATGACAAAAAATGCAAATTGGCAAAGCTAGCAGCATAAATTAGCAAAAGTCAAATTCAATAACATTATGCCTGGCAAACAGCAGCAACTTATACCTAAACATTACATAGCGCAAGCAGAAAAAATATTATACTAAAGATGATAATGCAGACAAGGGAAATGTATATTCACATCTTAATGTCTATGTAATTAAAGTGGTGCACCATAACAACTTATTGTAAAAAAAATATTATCATGTACTTGAAAAGAAAATTATGTGTTACTGTTACTAGTTCCTTCTTATTGTTCTTTCCTTTCCAAGTGCTCCTTTTTTAAAGAATGTGGATCATAAAATAATTATTTAATAGATCTGTTGACAGAAAGTGTTCACATTAGCAAATGCATTTCATTTTATAAAAGCAATGCTGCAACACAGCTGGAAACCAGATATCAAGTGAAATAAGCAACTACGAAAAGCAAAGCATAAAAATATCATTCAATAGTCATGTGGCATTTCGTAAGTCAGTAGCTCTCAACTCTCATAGAAAGACACTTGTCATAATCAGGTGTGCAGATGTACGAATATTTCCCATCAATTCATAAGCATTGCAGTAATTAGCACAAAGTACGAGTAATCATATGTTTTCAAGTAACGAGGGTGTCGCATTAGCGATGAAAGGCACACCCTAATGGCTTGTTCTCCAGGTGTTTGACACAGCTGTGTGCCCACAACGCATTACAAAAATCATATGTTTTCAAGTAACGAGCGTGTCGCATTAGCGATGCCCTCTACAAAGGAATATCAATAGCAAGGTTGATGGAAGTAATGAGGGTGTCGCATTTGCAATATTTTCTCTAAAGGAATGTCAATGGCGAGGATAAAGGCCTGCCTTTTTTTCCTTTTTTTTTCTACCTGTGCCTCTGGAAAGGCCCTCACTCTAATGGCTTGTTCTCCAGGTGTCTGACACAGCTGTGTGCCGACGACGCACGTGCAGGTGGTCACTTTCTTACGGAAATATTTACGACAGCAGTTTCCGCTACAGAGACAGTCTCATATACAAAATTTCACGGGTCGAGAATTTGCGTTGCAAGTGTGTAGAAACAAAATCCTATGAATATAACAGTGTCCAAAAAAATTGTCGCCGGCATTGTGATACATTCACGCATTTACACACACATTTCATAACTCTTAAAGTACGATTCTCGGTTTCCAACATCCTTTTTCAAAAGTCAGCGTCCCTAACCACTATTCATTACTCCTTACCTTATTCGTCGACACTTCTTCAATATTGCATCAAACAGGTAAGTGCCATAATCAAATAACTCATATAGCATCAGCCTATTAATCATAAACATACCTCAGCAGCATAATACACATCGTCGTCGTAAAAATAACATCATAACACCTCAGTCAAATCTCAAAATCGTCGTAGCTTCCTCCAATAATTAAAAAAATTCTCTGCTCATGTCAAAAGTGTCATCTGCCTCAAACGTACTTTAAAAATCATGAATCCATACCAAATACATCATTCAAAGCTCTCATAGTATCACAATGGTTCCGAAAAAATATGAAGAGTTCACACAGTACAGACAAAATACAATTTCGTAAGTGTGAAGTTATCCAACGGTGTAATTACGTAAACATGCGTCACTGACGTAGTAAAAAAAGTTTATCTCTCAGTTACATGATCAGATAGCTGTGTAATTTGTGTGTTAGAGAAATTTGGTACCGATGTGTAAAGTTGTATAAGCAAATACCATATTAGCTAGGGTTCCTTGTGGTTGCCAAACACATGGTACACAAAGTAGGCGTATACCCCCCTGAGGATTATTGTAATTATACCCTCAGGTGTTACAGATTACAGCAATGGAATGAAATGTATCACGAAAAACTTTCTTTGTAATTCCAAACTCTTTAAAAATAAATGTTTTAAGTACAAAATTAATCACTCAAATACGTGTCCTGTAGCGTTAAATGTGCGTCTTGCTGTAAGATAATCTCTGTGGAAGTGTCGTAGTTATTGTCCTCCGAAAGCTAAGTTCTGCAGAAGTCAATGTACTTACCTCATGATAAACAAAAGTGAAATGCTTTGCGTATAGATTTCTTAGTTATTACGCTTATTGTTGTGATGAAGAAATTACTGTGCTGTAACGTATTGTTGTCCTACGGAAAAGGCTGTCTCCTTGTAGCAATAGCACAAAAGTCACCACTAAAACATGTCTCACTTTATAGAAGAATTCAGAAAAAACTGTGCAGATATAAAACAGATACACCGCAAAAGCAACAGTGTAAATTGTCATGCATTAGCAGCGTCGTGATAAAATCGTGTAGCTGTCACATAAACTAACCACTGTGTCATCTGGCATTTCACAGAAAGCACCTCAAATCCAGAATCCACTCTCAAGCAAACCAAAATGTTGCATGAAAATTTCATTAGCAGTGCTGGTATATGTTCTAAGTATGTAAGCCGTATATTTGTTATGTAATCGTGCAACTAACAAGGAGGAATGTATAAATAACAACACTGTGTCGTCTATTCGCAATAACAATGCATTCGCAATTACTTGTCTAAGTTACTTATGTTCTTGACTGGATAGTTAGTTAGCTTTAAAACATAGTTGCATGTTAACAGTTTCTCAGTGTGACAAATTGTACAAGTAGCGTGAAGTGAAAATTGCAAAGACTAAGTTAAAAAGCAGATTATCTGTCAATAAATGGTTTTACATGAGAAATGTGGTGTAAACCTTTACTCTTCCTAGTACGCAGAGTTTCAACTTCAACGCAATTATCATGTGGTATACGTCGGATTCTGTAAGGTCCATTGTAAACTAGAAAGAATTTGTGACTCAAGTGTTTCTTCTTATGTGACAATGAATGAGCTTTAATGAGAACTTTCTGACCAATATATAATTTCTTTGCATTTGCTTTACCGTGTAGTTTTCTCCTTTTGTCTGCTGCAGATTTTATATTTTTAAGAGCCAAATCAATTATGTCTTTGTGTCGAAGTTTACGTGTATTCGGGAAAGGTACAAGCTCTCTGATTCTGTTCGGTGGTTCTTCATTCTTCAGTACAAGAGTAGGTGGTAAAGTAGTGGAGTCGTGAGGCATTTCATTCAGCACGTTTTGAAATAAGTGTAAATATCTGTCCCAATGCTGATGCTTTCTGTGACAATAAAGTCTGCAAAGCTTATTGATTTCTTTCATAATCCGTTCAGACGGGTTGCAATGTGGTGAGTACAATGAAATAAAAACGGGTTTGATTTTATGGTTGCGAAGCATGCGTGACCAAACAGCAGATCTGAATTGCGGTCCGTTATCTGAAATGACTTTACTAACGTGTCCAACTTCACGTAAGAAATTTTTAACAAAGGCGTTGGATACAGATCGTCCAGTGGCTTTACGTAACGGAGTGAAAGAAACAAATTTTGAAGTAAGTTCAACAGCGACTAGAACGTACGAAAATCCATTAGATGTTCTGACAAGCGGTCCCAAGAGATCAACAGCAGCAAATTCTTTTAATTTAGAAGGAATGATAGGAAACAACGGAGCACGATGTGAGACAGTAGATGGTTTCGCCTTTTGACAAAGTTTACAAATAGACAAGACTCTTCGAATTCGCTTTTCCATATTGTTAAAATAACAAGTCGTTCGAAGAATATGATAACATTTTCGTGGGCCAAAATGTACGTAGCTGAAATGAATGTACCAAATGAGCTTATTAACAAAATCGTCTGGAATGCAAAGTACCCATAGCTTGTCATCAACAGTGCAGCGTTTGAAGAGTATGTTGTTTCTAACCAGGTAATAATGCCGAATCTGTGTGTGTGTCTTTTCATGCCATTTGCTCTTGATGTCTTTCCAAATCGGATCTTTATCTTGTTCATGAGCAATGTCCTTTAAAGATGTGGTGATGAAGTTTTCAAAGGCGACTTTCTGAATGTAAAGAATACTGAAATTTTTCTCAATGTTGCCTTCTGTGTTACTTTTCTCAAGCCCAGCCGGTGCGCGTGACAGTGCGTCCGCAACAATGTTCTCCTTGCCGGGAATGTAGACTACTGTGAAGCGGAATTCTTGCAGAAACAATGCCCAACGTTTTAACCTGTCATGATTTAATTTTGAAGACATAAGAAATTGTAATGCACGATGATCACTGTATACTTTTACGTGCTTACCAGAAAGAAACGGAATTTGTTAAATGCCCAAACGATTGCTAAAGCTTCTAATTCAGTAACGGAATAATTTATTTCAGATTTTGTTAGCACTCGGCTAGCAAAAGCAATGGTTTTCTGAACAGTAATGTCATTTTCTATGGCTTCTTGAAATAAATGGGCACCAAGACCGACTTTAGAAGAATCCGTGCTAAGGCAGAAATCTTGTGATAGATCTGGATGAGCTAATATTGGCGCATGAAGTAACGCTTCTTTTAAAGAATCGAATTCCAACTGTGCTTGTTCGTCCCAGTTCCAAATAGTATTTTTTCCAGTGAGAGAACAAAGTTTTGGTGTAACAAGAATTTGCATATTCAGAAAACGACGGTAAAAATTTACGAGACCTAGAAAACTGCGGACTTGTCTTTTTGTGGATGGAACTGGAATGGCTCTGATTGCTTCTAACTTTTCAGGATCCGGCTGAATGCCTTTAGAAGAAATACTATGTCCCAAAAACTTCACCTTTGTCCGACCGAATTCAGACTTTTCCAAGTTAACTGTAATTCCAGATTCTGCAAAAATGCGTAACAAACTGTTAAGGATGCGATTATGTTGTTCCCATGAAGCTTCTGCTATTAGAATATCGTCCACATATAAGGTGACGTGACGTTTTAAGAACTCAGGTAATATGGAATTTAACCCACGAATGAATGCTGCCGAAGAAATGTTCAAACCAAAAGGAAGTTTCCGGAACTGATAACAAACGCCGAAACAAAGGAAAGCTGTGTATTTTCTGCATTCTGGATGAAGTTCGATCTGATAAAAGCTGGATCTGAGATCAATGGAAGACAACACTTTTACACCATTAAAATTTTGAAGAAGTTCTTCCATCGTCTGCGGTCTGTCTGTTTCAGGAATAATGATAGTATTGATTTGTCTCGAATCTAAGACAAGTCTGATCGATCCATTTTTCTTCTCAACAACATGTAATGGGTTGTTGTATGAGCTTACTGCAGGCTCAATAATGCCCTCATTAAGCATAGATTGTATTTCTGTTCTAACACGGTCCCTATAATGTGCTGGAATTACGTATGGTCTTACACAAAATTTAGTATGCTCACGAACACGAAATTGGTATTGAAATCCCTTGATTGTTCCTGTTTTGTGAGTAAAAACTGTGGAATGTGCTTGTAAAATCTCAAAAAGGTCCTGCCTATCAGTTTCATTACAATTCTCAATTGTTTGAATTTTATTCTGAATTAACTCATTAATTTCAAACATGCCGTCGATATCATCCCTGTCAGTACTTGCAGAGTGATTGTTAGTGTCTAGTTCCGTAGAAAATTCCGAACTGTTATCTAACAGAAGGTAAAGCCGATTAATTTCCTCATCATGGTTTGAGAGCCAGTCTTCAAATTTCAAAGCTATTGACTTACCTTCTTTCTCTAAACTTATTTCAGCATCGTGAAAGCTTAAGATTGCTTTGTATTCATTCAAAAAGTCTACTCCCAGTATAATTTCCGTCGACAATAATGGAACAATAAGAAAGTTCATAGAGAAGCTGTGGCTTTGGCAAAAGAATTCTAAGTTGGTTTGTTGGCGTACATCTACACTTTTTCCAAAGATTGCACCTTGTAATTTAATCTTACGTAACGGAAGTGTGGGGCAATCGTTCGATTTGTTGCATTTGCTAAAAGCTGTTTCACTAATTACTGAAATGGGACTGCCAGAGTCAAGTACTGCCGTAAATTTTACGTCATTTACAGTAATGTGAATCACAGGATATGCAATGTTGTTATGTTTTACGTCGTGTTCCTGTAGTAAGATGTCCCTAATGTTTTCCATTTTTACGTAATTACTAGCTACGGCAGCTGCGTCGTCAGTTTCATAAGTACGTATTGTGGCTGCCAGCAGTGTGAGTCATTGCCTATTGTCTCTTTGTTGGCGCGCGTCGTTATTGGGATTTGGAGAGCTAACTTCTACAAATTCACCGTGACGAGAGGGCCCTGCTCTGTTTAAATCTCGCCAGTTCTGATGCAGTTCAGGTCTGTCATTACGATCATATCGTCTGTTGTCATGTCGGTAGATTCGATAGTTTCTTTCTTGTCGGTCACGTGGTGGAGAATTTCTCCCTGAATCGTAACTGCGCGCTGGACCGTTGCGTCTAAAGTTATTCTGTCTCCCTTGATAATAGTTATTTTGGTTCCCATATTGTCTGTTTCTCTGATTGTCTCTGTGATAGTCATTACTGCGGAGAGGTGATCTTTCCCTGTAATTATGACTACTCTGCCAACGGTTGTCATACGGGTGGTGTCTATTTTGGTCACGATTTGTGTGGTGAGAATAGCCTTGTCGCGTCCAGTTATCGTTTCTGTCGTCACGGAATTGTGACGGATGTGACCTGTAGTGATTGTTTTCCTGTTTTCGCATCCCGCGACTGTCTGTGTCAATTTCTAATTCTTGTAACAGTCCCTGAAAAGCTTCAATGTCGTCTTTGCAACGTCCTGCTAAAATAATATGTCGTAAATGTTCAGGCAGTTTGATTAAGCAAATGCGGATGAGTTCTGAGGGGCTGTATGGGTTTGACAGGTATTGATTCTTGTGCAACATGTCTTCAAAATATTTCACAAGACTGGAAAATTCAGATTGTTCGAAATGTTTCATCATTATGATGCTATGTTTTACGCGGTCTTGTGTGGCTTGAGACCAATATGCTGAGAGGAAGGCATGGTAAAATTCTCCTTCACTGTGGCAATCGTGAATGACCGATCGCATTCTTACAGCTGGTTCATTCTCTAAGTAGCCACACATAAATTCTAACCTGTGCTCCAATGACCAGTTGGGAGGGAAACAATGAGAGAATTGATGGAGCCACGCTTGTGGATGAATGTCGTTGGCAGAATTCATAAACGTTTTGAATTTACGTGTAGTAATGAACAGCTTATAGTCAAAATCATCGTGTCGGCGAGTGGCATATCGGTCATTGTTACGTCGTGTCGGCGGTTCCATCTCAAAATTCGGTGTACCTTGCCAATTTCTTTCATAATTACCGAAATCCCCTGTGTTATTATTTTGCGGCTGTTCCGTATTTCTATGTCCCTCTTCCCTTATTGGGGCGCGAGTGTCCTCTGAAATACGTAATTCTTGTATTATCTGTGTCAGCTGATCTTGTACTTCCCGCATTTCTCTTTTGTATTGCGTATTAATTTGATTCTGATTTTGTTTGAATTTTCTTATTTGTTCATACTCTTCTGTGTCAGTGAAGGCTACGGGTCTTGTGTCATTCAGATCATCATCTACCTTTGTAGATAAGTTAGTGACCTGATCCGAAAGTTCGGCTACTTTCTCCGATAGTGAACACATTTCCTCAGTGTGTTTTTCTGAACCAAGTTTCAGAGTGTCCATTTGTGTTGAAATCGAATCTACTGTGTTCTTTAAGTTTTCGTGAGTTTTTGCCAGTTGCGTAACCGAATCGGTAGATGCAACTGAGTCAATTTTAGCCCACAAGGTCTCATGATTTTCATGAACAATGGTTTGCAGCTCTTTTATGGCTGCTTCGTGATTCTGTAATGCATTCTCATGACGCGAAAAAATAGGTTGGAAATGCTCACAAATTTGTGTTTTTACGTCATTACAGACTTTTTGACATTTCGATTCAATGTTATGTAACTCAGTAGTTAAATCTTCACGCGTTTGTTCAAGTGTGGTGTCTAACTTCCGAAGATTTTGTTCCATTGTGCCTAACTTCTGAAGCTTTTGCTGTGTTTGTCTCTGATTTTGTTCCATTGTGTCTAACTTTTGCAGCTTTTGCTGTGTTTGTCTCTGATTTTGTTCCATTGTGTCTAACTTTTGCAGCTTTTGCTGTGTTTGTCTCTGATTTTGTTCCATTTGTTGCATTAGTTGTAATAACAATGCATTAGTGTCTGGAATCTGTTCCTCTACTCTTTTCGGCAGTGCATTTGCACCGGCAAAATTCACATTTTGACAAGCTGAAAATGTGTCTTGACTTATTTGAGAAAACGGTGAGGACGCAAAACCTGAATCTACAGTATTTGCAAAATTGTGTCCTATCATTTCGGCTTCCTGAGGCGAGCTATTGCCGACCGATCGATCGATAATGCTTCCCTCTTCACTAATTGTTTCACTGTCCACGCCATTGTTTGACGCCCGCTCCATTTCCCTATGCACAATTACCAAATTACTACTTTGAACATCAGTTAATTCATTACTCGGTGGCGCTAACACACTGCTTTCATTTGCACTGTCATTTCTCAGTTTACTTTGGAGCCTAGTATTACGTTTTTCACACGCCATTATTGTCACAGTATTTCACACGACAACACAGAAAAACACAATTTGAAGATCAAAAATAAGAGAACACATTAACATAGCACTGAAAATAATATCTAGTTAATTGCAGCTGCGAAATACTTGGTGCAAATCTACATGCATGCCACAACTGTTTTACAGTACGACAATGAAAGACTGCAACTACAAAGGAGATTTTCTCTACAATTACGCGCTAGCAATAAACAAAATCTACACTAATAACACAAACTACAACAAAAAATCAGAAGATTCCAGTGAGAAATCCTAGGCTAAGGGTCGACATATGAAACGTCCCCTTTGAACAATTATTCAAGACTGTCCTTAAACTGACACACAATATTTTGTTAGCGCAACGCAATCTGACTTTCAAAATTCCCTACAAAAGAATGGCCCTGACTAACATTAAACTATACCTTTCACAAATCACTTACCTCACAAAAATCTTCGCTGCTCAAGCTACTGCAATACAGCGAGCGCCACTACTGCCAGCTAAATAAAAGATTCAAACTATGGAAGGCACTAACTACTGATAGGGATAGTTAGCAAATGAAAGATATTAATAGAGAACAAACAATGTATTTACCTTGATATCATCATACATAAATATAGCAGTTCATGACAAATTACAAAACTCCGCCATCTCTCTCCCCACATCCACCACTGCTGGCGGCTCACCTCCAACTGCGCAACGCTACGCGCTGTTCACAGCCAGCTGCCTAACACTACAATGGCGAGTATTACAACAATGCAAAGCAGCCACAGACTGCACACAGCACAGCCAGTGATTTTCATACAGAGGTGGCATTACCAATAAAAAAACCTAAACAGCCTACATACATAGAGAAAACATAAACAGCCTACTTACAAAGTCGGCAGGAGGACGATGTATTGGATCGCGACGCAATTTGAGTTTTCCATCGTCATTAGGAGGCCATGAATGTTACAATTAACTATCAGTTTTTCGTCGGATTCGAAAATCTAGACTCACTGGAGACGGACCATTAGGTGCCCTAGGCAGCAATATCCCCTTGGAGACCAGTCCGCTGGAGGACGGTGTATTGAATCGCGACGCAATTTGAGGGCTCCATCGTCATTAGGAGGCCCTGAACGTAAACAATTAACTATCAGTTTTGCGTCGGATTCGAAAACGTAGAATCACCGGTCACGGACCATGTGGTGCCCGAGGCAGCGATATCCCCTTGGAGACAAGTCGGCTGGTGGACGATGTAGTGAATCTCGACGCAATTTGAGTGTTCCTTCGTCATTAGGAGGCCCCGAACGTTTCAATTAACCATCTGTTTTGCGTCGGATTCGAAAATCTAGACTCACAGGAGAACGACCATAAGGTGCCCGAGGCAGCAGCAGACCCTTGGAGACAAGACGGCTCGAGGCCGATGTTTTGAATCTCGACGCAATTTGAGTGTTCCATCGTCATTAGGAGACCCTGAACGTTACAATTAACTATCTGTTCTGCATCGGATTCGAAAATCTAGACTCAAAGGAGAACCACCATAAGGTACCCGAGGAAGCAATAGACTCTTGGAGACAAGTTGGCTGAATGCCGAAGTATTGAATCACGACGCAATTTGAGTGTTCCATCGTCATTAGGAGGCCCTGAACGTTACAATTAACTATCAGTTTCGCGTCGGATTCGAAAATCTAGACTCACAGGAGACGGACCACATGATGCCCGAGGCAGCAATATCCCCTTGTAGACAAGTCGGCTGGAGATCGATGTGTTGACTGTCGACGCAATTTGAGTGTTCCATCGTCATTAGGAGGCGCTGAACGTTACAATTAACTATCATTTTAGCGTCGGATTCGAAAATCTAGACTCACAGGAGAACGACCATACGGTGCCCGAGGCAGCAATAGACCCTTGGAGACAAGTCGGCTGGAGGACGATGTACTGAATCTCGACGCAATATGAGTGTTCTATCGTCATTAGGAGGCGCTGAACGTTACAATTCACTATCAGTTTTGCGTCGGTTTCGAAAACGTAGAATCACCGGTGACGGACCATGTGGTGCCCGAGGCAGCGATATCCCCTTGGAGACAAGTCGGCTGGAGGACGATGTAGTGAACCTCGACGCAATTTGAGTGTACCTTCGTCATTAGGAGGCCATGAGCGTTACAATTAACTATCTGTTTTGCGTCGGATTCGAAAATTTAGACTCACAGGAGAACGACCATAAGGTACCTGAGGCAGCAATAGACCCTTGGAGACTAGACGGCTCGAGGCCAATGTTTTGAATCTCGACGCAATTTGAGTGTTCCATCGTCACTAGGTGGCCCTGAACGTTACAATTAACTATCTGTTTTGCGTCGGATTCGAAAATCTAGACTCACAGGAGAACGACCATAAGGTGCCCGAGGCAGCAATAGACTCTTGGAGACAAGTTGGCTGAATGCCGAAGTATTGAATCTTGACGCAATTTGAGTGTTCCATCATCTTTAGGAGGCCCTGAACCTTACAATTAACTATCAGTTTTGCGTTGGATTCGAAAATCTAGACTCACAGGAGAACGATCATAAGGTGCCCCAGGCAGCAATAGACCCTTAGAGACAAGTCGGCTGGAGTACGATGTATTGACTCTCGACGCAATGTGAGTGTTCCATCGTCATTAGGAGGCGCTGAACGTTACAATTAACTATCACTTTAGCGTCGGATTCGAAAATCTACTCACAGGAGAAGGATCATATTGTGCCGGAGACAGCAATATCCCCTTGGAGACATGTCGGCTGGATGCCGATGTATTGAATCTCGACGCAATTTGAGTGTTCCATCGTCAGTAGGTGGCCCTGAGCGTTACAATTAACTATCAGTTTTGCGTCGGGTTCGAAAATCTAGACTCACAGTTGAAAGATCATACGGTGCCCGAGGCTATATCCCCTTGGAGACCAGTCATCTGGAGGATGATGAAATGAATCGCGACGCAATTTGAGTGCTCCATCGTCATTATGAGGCCCTGAACGTTACAATTAACTATCTGTTTTGCGTCGGATTCGAAAATCTAGACTCACAGGAGAACGACCATAAGGTGCCCGAGGCAGAAATAGACTCTTGGAGACAAGTTGGCTGAATGCCGAAGTATTGAATCTCGACGCAATTTGAGTGTTCCATCGTCATTAGGAGGCGCTGAACGTTACAATTAACTATCATTTTAGCATCGGATTCGAAAATCTACTCACATTAGAAGGATCATTTGGCGCCCGAGACAGCAATATCCCCTTGGAGACAAGTCGGCTGAAGGACGATGTATTGAATCTCGACGCAATTTGAGTGTACCATCGTCGTTAGGAGGCGCTGAACATTTTAATTAACTATCAGTTTGGCGTCAAATTCAAAAATCTAGACTCATAGGAGACGCACCATTTGGTGCCCGAGGCAGCAATAATCCCTTGGAGACAAATCGGCTGGAGGACGATGTATTGAATCTCGACGCAATTTGAGTGTTCTATCGTCATTAATAGGCGCTGAACGTTACAATTCACTATCATTTTTGCGTCGGATTCGAAATTCTAGACTCACAGGAGAAGGCTCATATGGTGCCCGATACAGCAATATCCCCTTGGTGACAAGTCGGCTTGGGGGGGATGTATTGAATCACGACGCAATTTGAGTGCTCCATCGTCATTAGGAGGCCCTGAGCGTTACAATTCACTATCAGTTTTGCGTCGGATTCGAAAATCTAGACTCACATGAGAACAATCATAAGGTGCCCGAGGCAGCAATAGACCCATGGAGACAAGTCGGCTCGAGGCCGATGTATTGAATCTTGACGCAATTTGAGTGTTCCATCGTCATTTGGAGGCCCTGAACGTTACAATTAACTATCATTTTTGCGTCGGATTCGAAAATCAAGAGTCACAGGAGAAGGAACATATTGTGCCGGAGACAGCAATATCCCCTTGGAGACATGTCGGCTGGATGCCGATGTATTGAATCTCGACGCAATTTGAGTGTTCCACCGTCATTAGGTGGCCCTGAGCGTTACAATTAACTATCAGTTTTGCGTCGGGTTCGAAAATCTAGACTCACAGGTGAACGATCATAAGGTGCCCGAGGCTATATCCCCTTGGAGACCAGTCTTCTGGAGGACGATGAATTGAATCGCGACGAGATTTGAGTGCTCCATCGTCATTAGGAGGCCCTGAACGTTACAATTAACTATCAGTTTCGCGTCGGATTCGAAAATCTAGACTCACAGGAGACGGACTACATGGAGCCCGGGGCAGCAATACCCCCTTGTAGACAAGTCGGCTGGAGATCGATGTATTGACTCTCGACGCAATTTGAGTGTTCCATCGTCATTAGGAAGCGCTAAACGTTACAATTAACTATCATTTTTGCGTCGGATTCGAAAATCTAGAATCGCAGGAGACGGACCATATGGTGCCCGAGGCAGCAATATCCCCTTGGAGACAAGTCGGCTGGAGGCCGATGTATTGAATCGCGACGGAATTTGAGTGTTCCATCGTCATTAGGTGGCCCCGAAAGTTTTAATTAACTATCAGTCTTGCGTCGGATTCGAAAACGTAGAATCACCGGTGACGGACCATGTGGTGCCCGAGGCAGCGATATCCCCTTGGAGACTAGACGGCTCGAGGCCGATGTTTTGAATCTCGACGCAATTTGAGTGTTCCATCGTCATTAGGAGGCCCTGAACGTTACAATTAACTATCTGTTTTGCGTGGGATTCGAAAATCTAGACTCACAGGAGAACGACCATAAGGTGCCCGAGGCAGCAATAGACTCTTGGAGACAAGTTGGCTGAATGCCGAAGTATTGAATCTCGACGAAATTTGAGTGTTCCATCGTCATTAGGAGGCGCTGAACGTTACAATTAACTATCATTTTAGCGTCGGATTCGAAAATCTACTCACAGGCGAAGGATCATTTGGTGCCCGAGACAGCAATATCCCCTTGGAGACAAGTCGGCTGAAGGACGATGTATTGAATCTCGACGCAATTTGAGTGTTCCATCGTCATTAGGAGGCGCTTAACGTTACAAATAACTATCATTTTTGCGTCGGATTCGAAAATCTAGAGTCACAGGAGACGGACAATATGGTGCCCGAGGCAGCAATATCCCCTTGGAGACAAGTCGGCTGGAGGCCGATGTATTGAATCTCGACGCAATTTGAGTGTTCCATCGTCATTAGGAGGCGCTTAACGTTACAATTAACTATCATTTTTGCGTCGGATTCGAAAATCTAGAGTCGCAGGAGACGGACCATATGGTGCCCGAGGCAGCAATATCCCCTTGGAGACAAGTCGGCTGGAGGCCGATATACTGAATCTCGACGCAATTTGAGTGTTCCGTCGTCTTTAGGAGGCCCTGAACGTTACAATTAATTACCAGTTTTGCGTCGGATTCGAAAATCTAGACTCACAGGAGAACAATCATAAGGTGCAACAGGAAGCAATAGACCCTTGGAGACAAGTCGGCTGGAGGACGATATATTGGATCGCGACGCAATTTGAGTGTTCCATCGTAACTAGGAGGCCCTGAATGTTACAATTAACTATCAGTTTTTCGTCGGATTCGAAAATCTAGACTCACTGGAGACGGACCAGAAGGTGCCCGAAGCAGAGATATCCCCTTGGGGACAAGTCCGCCGGCGGCCGATGTATTGAATCTCGACGCAATTTGAGTGTTCCATCGTCATTAGGAGGCGCTTAACGTTACAAACAACTATCATTTTTGCGTCGGATTCGAAAATCTAGACTCACAGGATAGGGCCATATGGTGCCCGAGGCAGCAATATCCCTTTGGACACAAGTCGGCTCGAGGACGATGTATTGAATCTCGACGCAATTTGAGTGTTCCATCGTCATTAGGAGGCGCTGACCGTTACAATTAACTATCAGTTTCGCGTCAGATTCAAAAATCAAGACTCACAGGAGACGCACCATTTGGTGCCCGAGGCAGCAATATCCCCTTGAAGACAAATCGGCTGGAGGACGACGTATTGAATCTCGACGCAATTTGAGTGTTCTATCGTCATTAGGAGGAGCTGAACGTTACAATTCACTATCATTTTTGCGTCGGATTCGAAATTCTAGACACACAGGAGAAGGCTCAAATGGTGCCCGAGACAGCAATATCCCCTTGGAGACAAGTCGGCTGGAGGCCGATGTATTGAATCACGACGCAATTTGAGTGCTCCATCGTCATTAGGAGGCCCTGAACGTTACAAATAACTATCAGTTTTGCGTCGGATTCGAAAACGTAGAATAACCGGTGACGGACCATGTGGTGCCCGAGGCAGCAATATCCTCTTGGAGACAAGTCGGCTGATGGACGATAAATTGAATCTCGACGCAATTTGAGTGTTCTATCGTCATTAGGAGGCGCTGAACGTTACAATTCACTATCATTTTTGCGTCGGGTTCGAATATCAAGACTCACAGGAGAAGGATCATATTGTGCCGGAGACAGCAATATCCCCTTGGAGACATGTCGGCTGGATGCCGTTGTGCTGAATCTCGACGCAATTTGAGTGTTCCAATGTCATTAGGTGGCCCTGAGCGTGACAATTAACTATCAATTTTGCGTCGGGTTCGAAAATCTAGACTCACAGGTGAACGATCATAAGGTGCCCGAGGCTATATCCCCTTGGAGACCAGTCCTCTGGAGGACGATGAATTGAATCGCGACGCAATTTGATTGCTCCATCGTCATTAGGAGGCCCTGAACGTTACAATTAACTATCAGTTTCGCGTCGGATTCGAAAATCTAGACCACAGGAGACGGACCACATGAAGCCCGGGGCAGCAATATCCCCTTGTAGACAAGTCGGCTGGAGATCGATGTATTGACTCTCGACGCAATTTGAGTGTTGCATCGTCATTAGGAGGCGCTTAACGTTACAATTAACTATCATTTTTGCGTCGGATTCGAAAATCTAGAGTCGCAGGAGACGGACCATATGGTGCCCGAGGCGACAATATCCCCTTGGAGACAAGTCGGCTAGAGGCCGATGTATTGAATCGCGACGGAATTTGAGTGTTCCATCGTCATTATGTGGCCCTGAACGTTATAATTACCTATCAGTTTTGTGTCGGTTTCGAAAATCTTGACTCACAGCAGAATGATCATAAGGTGCCCGAGGCAGCAATAGACCCTTGCAGACAAGTCGGCTGGAGGACGATGTATTGGATCGCGACGCAATTTGAGTGTTCCATCGTCATTAGGAGGCCCTGAATGTTACAATTAACTATCAGTTTTTCGTCGGATTCGAAAATCTAGACTCACTGGAGACGGACCATTAGGTGCCCGAGGGAGCATTATCCCCTTGGAGACCAGTCCGCTGGAGGACGATGTATTGAATCGCGACGGAACTTGAGTGCTCCATCGTCATTAGGAGGCCCTGAACGTTACAATTAACTATCAGTTTTGCGTCGGATTCGAAAACGTAGAATCACCGGTGACGGACTATGTGGTGCCCGAGGCAACGATATCCCCTTGGAGACAAGTCGACTGGAGGCCGATGTATTGAATCGCGACGGAATTTGAGTGTTCCATCGTCATTAGGTGGCCCTGAACGTTATAATTACCTATCAGCTTTGTGTCGGTTTCGAAAATCTAGACTCACAGAAGAATGATCATAAGGTGCCCGAGGCAGCAATAGACCCTTGCAGACAAGTCGGCTGGAGGACGATGTATTGGATCGCGACGCAATTTGAGTGTTCCATCGTCATTAGGAGGCCCTGAATGTTACAATTAACTATCAGTTTTTCGCCGGATTCGAGAATCTAGACTCACTGGAGACGGACCAGTAGGTGCCCGAGGCAGCATTATCCCCTTGGAGACCAGTCCGCTGGATGACGATGTATTGAATTGCGACGCAATTTTAATGCCCCATCGTCATTAGGAGGCCCTGAACGTTACAATTAACTATCAGTTTTGCGTCGGATTCGATAACGTAGAATCACCGGTGACGGACCATGTGGTGCCCGAGGCAATGATATCCCCTTGGAGACAAGTCGGCTATAGGACGATGTAGTGAATCTCGACGCAATTTGAGTGTTCCCTCGTCATTAGGAAGCCCTGAACGTTACAATTAACTATCTGTTTTGCGTCGGATTCGAAAATCTAGACTTACAGGAGAACGACCATAAGGTGCTCGAGGCAGCAATAGACCCGTGGAGACTAGACGGCTCGAGGCCGATGTTTTGAATCTCGACGCAATTTGAGTGTTCCATCGTCATTAGGAGGCCCTGAACGTTACAATTAACTATCAGTTTCGCGTCGGATTCGAAAATTTATACTCACAGGAGACGGACCACATGAAGCCCGAGGCAGCAATATCCCCTTGTAGACAAGTCAACTGGAGACCGATGTATTGACTCTCGACGCAATTTGAGTGCTCCATCGTCATTAGGAGGCCCTGAACGTTACAATTAACTATCTGTTTTGCGTCGGATTCGAAAATCTAGACTCACCGGAGAACGACCATAAGGTGCCCGAGGCAGCAATAGACTCTTGGAGACAAGTTGGCTGAATGCCGAAGTATTGAATCTCGACGCAATTTGAGTGTTCCATCGTCAATAGGAGGCCCTGAACGTTACAATTAACTATCAGTTTCGCGTCATATTCGAAAATCTATACTCACAGGAGACGGACCACATGAAGCCCGAGGCAGCAATATCCCCTTGTAGTCAAGTCGGCTGGAGATCGATGTATTGACTCTCGACGCAATTTGAGTGTTGCATCGTCATTAGGAGGCGCTTAACGTTACAATTAACTATCATTTTTGCGTCGGATTCGAAAATCTAGAGTCGCAGGAGACGGACCATATGGTGCCCGAGGCAGCAATATCCCCTTGGAGACAAGTCGGCTGGAGGCCGATGTATTGAATCGCGACGGAATTTGAGTGTTCCATCGTCATTAGGTGGCCCTGAACGTTATAATTACCTATCAGTTTTGTGTCGGTTTCGAAAATCTAGACTCACAGCAGAATGATCATAAGGTGCCCGAGGCAGCAATAGACCCTTGCAGACAAGTCGGCTGGAGGACGATGTATTGGATCGCGACGCAATTTGAGTGTTCCATCGTCATTTGGAGGCCCTGAATGTTACAATTAACTATCAGTTTTTCGTCGGATTCGAAAATCTAGACTCACTGGAGACGGACCATTAGGTGCCCGAGGCAGCATTATCCCCTTGGAGACCAGTCCGCTGGAGGACGATGTATTGAATTGCGACGCAATTTGAGTGCTCCATCGTAATTAGGAGGCCCTGAACGTTACAATTAACTATCAGTTTTGCGTCGGATTCGAAAGCGTAGAATCACCGGTGACGGACCATGTGGTGCCCGAGGCAACGATATCCCCTTGGAGACAAGTCGGCTGGAGGACGAAGTAGTGAATCTCGACGCAATTTGAGTGTTCCCTCGTCATTAGGAAGCCCTGAACGTTACAATTAACTATCTGTTTTGCGTCGGATTCGAAAATCTAGACTCACAGGAGAACGACCATAAGGTGCCCGAGGCAGCAATAGACCCTTGGAGACTAGACGGCTCGAGGCCGATGTTTTGAATCTCGACGCAATTTGAGTGTTCCATCGTCATTAGGAGGCCCTGAACGTTACAATTAACTATCTGTTTTGCGTCGGATTCGAATATCTAGACTCACAGGAGAACGACCATTAGGTGCCCGAGGCAGTAATAGACTCTTGGAGACAAGTGGGCTGAATGCCGAAGTATTGAATCTCGACGCAATTTGAGTGTTCCATCGTCAGTAGGAGGCCCTGAACGTTACAATTAACTATCAGTTTCGCGTCGGATTCGAAAATCTATACTCACAGGAGACGGACCACATGAAGCCCGCTGCAGCAATATCCCCTTGTAGACAAGTCGGCTGGAGATCGATGTATTGACTCTCGACGCAATTTGAGTGCTCTATCGTCATTAGGAGGCCCTGAACGTTACAATTAACTATCTGTTTTGCGCCGTATTCGTAAATCTAGACTCACAGGAGAACGACCATAAGGTGCCCGAGGCTATATCCCCTTGGAGACCAGTCCTCTGGAGGACGATGAATTGAATCGCGACGCAATTTGAGTGCTCCATCGTCATTAGGAGGCCCTGAACGTTACAATTAACTATCAGTTTCGCGTCGGATTCGAAAATCTAGACTCACAGGAGACGGACCACATGAAGCCCGGGGCAGCAATATCATCTTGTAGACAAGTCGGCTGGAAATCGATGTATTGACTCTCGACGCAATTTGAGTGTTGCATCGTCATTAGGAGGCGCTTAACGTTACAATTAACTATCATTTTTGCGTCGGATTCGTAAATCTAGAGTCACAGGAGACGGACCATATGGTGCTCGAGGCAACAATATACCCTTGGAGACAAGTCGGCTGGAGGGCGATGTATTGAATCGCGACGGAATTTGAGTCTTCCATCGTCATTAGGTGGCCCTGAACGTTATAATTACCTATCAGTTTTGTGTCGGTATCGAAAATCTAGACTCACAGCAGAATGATCATAAGGTGCCCGATGCAGCATTATCCCCTTGGAGACCAGTCCGCTGGAGGACGATGTATTGAATCGCGACGCAATTTGAGTGCTCCATCGTCATTAGGAGGCCCTGAATGTTACAATTAACTATCAGTTTGGGTCGGATTCGAAAACGTAGAATCACCGGTGACGGACCATGTGGTGCCCGAGGCAACGATATCCCCTTGGAGACAAGTCGGCTGGAGATCGATGTATTGACTCTCGACGCAATTTGAGTGCTCCATCGTCATTAGGAGGCCCTGAACGTTACAATTAACGATAAGTTTCGCGTCGGATTCGAAAATGTAGTCTCACAGCAGAATGACAATATGGTGCCCGAGTCAGCAATATCCCCTTGGACACAAGTCGGCTGGAGGACCATGTATTGAATCTCGACGCAATTTGAGTGTTCCATCGGCATTAGGAGGAGCTGAACGTTACAATTAAATATCTGTTTAGCGTCGGATTCGAAAATCTGTGCTCACAGGAGAACGACCATAAGGTGCCCGAGGCAGCAATAGACCCTTAGAGACAAGTCGGCTGGAGTACGATGTATTGACTCTCGACGCAATTTGAGTGTTCCATCGTCATTAGGAGGAGCTGGACGTTACAATTAACTATCACTTTAGCGTCGGATTCGAAAATATACTCAGAGGAGAAGGATCATTTGGTGCCCGAGACAGCAATATCCCCTTGGAGACAAGTCGGCTGGAGGACGATGTATTGAATCTCGACGCAATTTGAGTGTTCTATCGTCATTAGGAGGCGCTGAACGTTACAATTCACTATCATTTTTGCGTCGGATTCGAAATTCTAGACTCACAGGAGAAGGCTCAAATGGTGCCCGAGACAGCAATATCCCCTTGGAGACAAGTCGGCTGCAGGCCGATGTATTGAATCACGACGCAATTTGAGTGCTCCATCGTCATTAGGAGGCCCTGAGCGTTAGAATTAACTATCAGTTTTGCGTCGGGTTCGAAAATCTAGACTCACAGATGAACGTTCATAAGGTGCCCGAGGCTATATCCCCTTGGAGACCAGTCCTCTGGAGGACGATGAATTGAATCGCGACGCAATTTGAGTGCTCCATCGTCATTAGGAGGCCCTGAACGTAACAATTAACTATCAGTTTCGCGTCGGATTCGAAAATCTAGACTCACAGGAGACGGACCACATGAAGCCCGGGGCAGCAATATCATCTTGTAGACAAGTCGGCTGGAGATCGATGTATTGACTCTCGACGCAATTTGAGTGTTGCATCGTCATTAGGAGGCGCTTAACGTTACAATTAACTATCATTTTTGCGTCGGATTCGAAAATCTAGAGTCACAGGAGACGGACCATATGGTGCCCGAGGCAACAATATACCCTTGGAGACAAGTCGGCTGGAGATCGATGTATTGAATCGCGACGGAATTTGAGTCTTCCATCGTCATTAGGTGGCCCTGAACGTAATAATTACCTATCAGTTTTGTGTCGGTTTCGAAAATCTAGACTCACAGCAGAATGATCATAAGGTGCCCGATGCAGCATTATCCCCTTGGAGACCAGTCCGCTGGAGGACGATGTATTGAATCGCGACGCAATTTGAGTGCTCCATCGTCATTAGGAGGCCCTGAATGTTACAATTATCTATCAGTTTGGGTCGGATTCGAAAACGTAGAATCACCGGTGACGGACCATGTGGTGCCCGAGGCAACGATATCCCCTTGGAGACAAGTCGGCTGGAGGACGATGTAGTGAATCTCGACGCAATTTGAGTGTTCCCTCGTCATTAGGAAGCCCTGAACGTTACAATTAACTAGCTGTATTGCGTCGGATTCGAAAATCTAGACTCACAGGAGAACGACCATAAGGTGCCCGAGGCAGCAATAGACCCTTGGAGACTAGACGGCTCGAGGCCGATGTTTTGAATCTCGCCGCAATTTGAGTGTTCCATCGTCATTAGGAGGCCCTGGACGTTACAATTAACTGTCTGTTTTGCGTCGGATTCGAAAATCTAGACTCACAGGAGAACGACCGTAAGGTGCCCGAGGCAGCAATAGACTCTTGGAGACAAGTTGGCTGAATGCCGAAGTATTGAATCTCGACGTAATTTGAGTGTTCCATCGTCAGTAGGAGGTCCTGAACGTTACAATTAAATATCAGTTTCGCGTCGGATTCGAAAATCTATACTCACAGAAGACGGACCACATGAAGCCCGAGGCAGCAATATCCCCTTGTAGACAAGTCGGCTGGAGATCGATATATTGACTCTCGACGCAATTTGAGTGCTCCATCGTCATTAGGAGGCCCTGAACGTTACAATTAACGATCAGTTTCGCGTCGGATTAGAAAATCTAGACTCACAGGAGAAGGACCATATGGTGCCCGAGTCAGCAATATCCCCTTGGACACAAGTCGGCTGGAGGACCATGTATTGAATCTCGACGCAATTTGAGTGTTCCATCGGCATTAGGAGGAGCTGAACGTTACAATTAACTATCAGTTTCGCGTCATATTCGAAAATCTATACTCACAGGAGACGGACCACATGAAGCCCGAGGCAGCAATATCCCCTTGTAGACAAGTCAGCTGGAGATCGATGTATTGACTCTCGACGCAATTTGAGTGCTCCATCGTCATTAGGAGGCCTTGAACGTTACAATTAACGATCAGTTTCGCGTCGGATTCGAAAATCTAGACTCACAGGAGAAGGACAATATGGTGCCCGAGTCAGCAATATCCCCTTGGACACAAGTCGGCTGGAGGCCGATGTATTGAATCGCGACGGAATTTGAGTTTTCCATCGTCATTAGGAGACCCTGAATAGTACAATTAACTATCAGTTTTTCGTCGGATTCGAAAATCTAGACTCACTGGAGACGGACCATTAGGTGCCCGAGGCAGCATTATCCCCTTGGAGACCAGTCCGCTTTAGGACGATGTATTGAATCGCGACGCAACTTGAGTGCTCCATCGTCATTAGGAGGCCCTGAATGTTACAAATAACTATCAGTTTTGCGTCGGATTCGAAAACGTAGAATCACCGGTGACGGACCATGTGGTGCCCGAGGCAACGATATCCCCTTGGAGACAAGTCGGCTCGAGGACGATGTAGTGAATCTCGACGCAATTTGAGTGTTCCCTCGTCATTAGGAAGCCCTGAACGTTACAGTTAACTATCTGTTTTGCGTCGGATTCGAAAATCTAGACTCACAGGAGAACGACCATAAGGTGCCCGAGGCAGCAATAGACCATTGGAGACTAGCCGGCTCGAGGCCGATGTTTTGAATCTCGACGCAATTTGAGTGTTCCATCGTCATTAGGAGGCCCTGAACGTTACAATTAACTATCTGTTTTGCGTCGGATTCGAAAATCTAGACTCACAGGAGAACGACCATAAGGTGCCCGAGGCAGCAATAGACTCTTGGAGACAAGTTGGCTGAATGCCGAAGTATTGAATCTCGACGCAATTTGAGTGTTCCATCGTCAGTAGGTGGCCCTGAACGTTACAATTAACTATCAGTTTCGCGTCGGATTCGAAAATCTATACTCACAGGAGACGGACCACATGAAGCCCGAGGCAGCAATATCCCCTTGTAGACAAGTCGGCTGGATATCGATGTATTGACTCTCGACGCAATTTGAGTGCACCATCGTCATTAGGAGGCCCTGAACGTTACAATTAACGATCAGTTTCGCGTCGGATTCGAAAATCTAGACTCACAGGAGAAGGACCATATGGTGCCCGAGTCAGTAATATCCCCTTGGACACAAGTCGGCTGGAGGACCTTGTATTGAATCTCGACGCCATTTGAATGTTCCATCGGCATTAGGAGGAGCTGAACGTTACAATTGACTATCATTTTAGCGTCGGATTCGAAAATCTATGCTCACAGGAGAACGACCATAAGGTGCCCGAGGCAGCAATAGACCCTTAGAGACAAGTCGGCTGGAGTACGATGTATCGACTCTCGACGCAATTTGAGTGTTCCATCGTCATTAGGTGGCGCTGAACGTTACAATTAACTACCATTTTAGCGTCGGATTCGAAAATCTACTCAGAGGAGAAGGATCATTTGGTGCCCGAGACAGCAATATCCCCTTGGAGACAAGTCGGCTGAAGGACGATGTATTGAATCTCGACGCATTTTGAGTGTTCTATCGTCATTAGGAGGCGGTGAACGTTACAATTCACTATCATTTTTGCGTCGGATTCGAAATTCTAGACTCACAGGAGGGGGCGCATATGGTGCCCGAGACAGCAATATCCCCTTGGAGACAAGTCGGCTGGAGGCCGATGTATTGAATCACGATGCAATTTGAGTGTTCCATCGTCATTAGGTGGCCCTGAGCGTTACAATTAACTATCAGTTTTGCGTCGGGTTCGAAAATCTAGACTCACAGATGAACGATCATAAGGTGCTCGAGGCTATATCCCCTTGGAGACCAGTCCTCTGGAGGGCGATGAATTGAATCGCGACGCAATTTGAGTGCTCCATCGTCGTTAGGAGGCCCTGAACGTTACAATTAACTATCAGTTTCGCGTCAGATTCGAAAATCTAGACTCACAGGAGACGGACCACATGAAGCCCGGGGCAGCAGCATCCCCTTGTAGACAAGTCGGCTGGAGATCGATGTTTTGAATCTCGACGCAATTTAAGTGTTCCATCGTCATTAGGAGGCCCTGAACGTTACAATTAACTATCTGTTTTGCGTCGGATTCGAAAATCTAGACTCACAGGAGAACGACCATAAGGTGCCCGAGGCAGCAATAGACTCTTGGAGACAAGTTGGCTGAGTGCCGAAGTATTGAATCTCGACGCAATTTGAGTGTTCCATCGTCAGTAGGAGGCCCTGAACGTTACAATTAACTATCAGTTTCGCGTCGGATTCGAAAATCTATACTCACAGGAGACGGACCACATGAAGCCCGAGGCAGCAATATCCCCTTGTAGACAAGTCGGCTGGAGATCGATGTATTGACTCTCGACGCAATTTGAGTGCTCCATCGTCATTAGGAGGCCCTGAACGTTACAATTAACTATCAGTTTTGCGTCGGATTCGAAAACGTAGAATCACCGGTGACGGACCATGTGGTGCCCGAAGCAGCAATATCCCCTTGGAGACAAGTCGGCTGATGGACGATAAATTGAATCTCGACGCAATTTGAGTGTTCTATCGTCATTAGGAGGCGCTGAACGTTACAATTCACTATCATTTTTGCGTCGGATTCGAAAATCAAGACTCACAGGAGAAGGATCATATTGTGCCGGAGACAGCAATATCCCCTTGGAGACATGTCGGCTGGATGCCGTTGTATTGAATCTCGACGAAATTTGAGTGTTCCATCGTCATTAGGTGGCCCTGAGCGTTACAATTAACTATCAGTTTTGCGTCGGGTTCGAAAATTTAGACTCACAGATAAACGATCATAAGGTGCCCGAGGCAGCAATAGACCCTTGGAGAGAAGTTGGCTGAATGCCGAAGTATTGAATCTCGACGCAATTTGAGTGTTCCATCGTCAGTAGGAGGCCCTGAACGTTACAATTAACTATCAGTTTTGCGTCGGGTTCGAAAATCTAGACTCACAGATGAACGATCATAAGGTGCTCGAGGCTATATCCCCTTGGAGACCAGTCCTCTGGAGGGCGATGAATTGAATCGCGACGCAATTTGAGTGCTCCATCGTCGTTAGGAGGCCCTGAACGTTACAATTAACTATCAGTTTTTCGTCGGATTCGAAAATCTAGACTCACTGGAGACGGACTATTAGGTGCCCGAGGCAGCATCATCCCCTTGGAGACCAGTCCGCTGGAGGACGATGTATTGAATCGCGACGCAATTTGAGTGTTCCATCGTCATTTGGAGGCTCTGAACGTTACAATTAACTATCAGTTTCGCGTCGGATTCAAAAATCTAGACGCACAGGAGACAGACCATTCGGTGCCCGAGGCAGTAATATCCCCTTGGAGACAAGTCGGCTGATGGACGATGAATTGAATCTCGACACAATTTGAGTGTTCTATCGTCATTAGGAGGCGCTGAACATTACAATTCACTATCATTTTGGCGCCGGATTCTAAAATCAAGACTCACAGGAGAAGGATCATATTGTGCCGGAGACAGCAATATCCCCTTGGAGACAAGTCGGCTGGATGCCGATGTATTGAATCTCGACGCAATTTGAGTGTTCCATCGTCATTAGGTGGCCCTGTGCGTTACAATTAACTATCAGTTTTGCGTCGGGTTCGAAAATCTAGACTCACAGGTGAACGATCATAAGGTGCCCGAGGCTATATCCCCTTGGAGTCCAGTCCTCTGGAGGACGATGAATTGAATCGCGACGCAATTCGAGTGCTCCATCGTCATTACGAGGCCCTGAACGTTACAATTCACTATCATTTTTGTGTCGGATTCGAAAATCTAGACTCACAGGAGAAGGATCATATGGTGCCCGAGACAGCAATATCCCCTTGGAGACAAGTCGGCTGGAGGCCGATGTATTGAATCGCGACGCAATTTGAGTGTTCCATCGTCATTAGGTGGCCCTAAAAGTTATAATTAACTATCAATTTTGTGTCGGGTTCGAAAATCTAGACCCACAGGAGAACGATCATAAGGTGCCCGAGGCAGCAATAGACCCTTGGAGAGAAGTCGGCTGGTGGACGATGTATTGGATCGCGACGCAATTTGAGTGTTCCATCGTCATTAGGAGGCCCTGAACGTTACAATTAACTATCTGTTTTGCGTCGGATTCGAAAATCTAGACTCACAGGAGAACGACCATAAGGTGCCCGAGGCAACAATAGACTCTTGGAGACAAGTTGGCTGAATGCCGAAGTATTGAATCTCGACGCAATTTGAGTGTTCCATCGTCAGTAGGAGGCCCTGAACGTTACAATTAACTATCAGTTTCGCGTCGGATTCGAAAATCTATACTCACAGGAGACGGACCACATGAAGCCCGAGGCAGCAATATCCCCTTGTAGACAAGTCGGCTGGAGATCGATGTATTGACTCTCGACGCAATTTGAGTGCACCATCGTCATTAGGAGGCCCTGAACGTTACAATTAACGATCAGTTTCGCGTCGGATTCGAAAATCTAGACTCACAGGAGAAGGACCATATGGTGCCCGAGTCAGTAATATCCCCTTGGACACAAGTCGGCTGGAGGACCATGTATTGAATCTCGACGCCATTTGAGTGTTCCATCGGCATTAGGAGGAGCTGAACGTTACAATTGACTATCATTATAGCGTCGGATTCGAAAATCTATGCTCACAGGAGAACGACCATAAGGTGCCCGAGGCAGCAATAGAGCCTTAGAGACAAGTCGGCTGGAGTACGATGTATCGACTCTCGACGCAATTTGAGTGTTCCATCGTCATTAGGAGGCGCTGAACGTTACAATTAACTATCATTTTAGCGTCGGATTCGAAAATCTACTCAGAGGAGAAGGATCATTTGGTGCCCGAGACAGCAATATCCCCTTGGAGACAAGTCGGCTGAAGGACGATGTATTGAATCTCGACGCATTTTGAGTGTTCTATCGTCATTAGGAGGCGGTGAACGTTACAATTCACTATCATTTTTGCGTCGGATTCGAAATTCTAGACTCACAGGAGGGGGCGCATATGGTGCCCGAGACAGCAATATCCCCTTGGAGACAAGTCGGCTGGAGGCCGATGTATTGAATCACGATGCAATTTGAGTGTTCCATCGTCATTAGGTGGCCCTGAGCGTTGCAATTAACTATCACTTTTGCGTCGGGTTCGAAAATCTAGACTCACAGGTGAACGATCATAAGGTGCCCGAGGCTATATCCCCTTGGAGACCAGTCCTCTGGAGGACGATGAATTGAATCGCGACGCAATTTGAGTGCTCCATCGTCACTAGGAGGCCACAACTAACTATCAGTTTCGCGTCGGATTCGAAAATCCGGACTCACAGGAGACGGACCACATGAAGCCCGAGGCAGCAATATCCCCTTGTAGACAAGTCGGCTGGAGATCGATGTATTGACTCTCGACGCAAATTCAGTGTTCCATCGTAATTAGGAGGCGCTTAACGTTACAATTAACTATCATTTTTGCGTCGGATTCGAAAATCTAGTCTCACAGGAGAACGACCATAAGGTGCCCGAGGCAGCAATAGACCCTTAGAGACAAGTCGGCTGGAGTACGATGTAATGACTCTCGACGCAATTTGAGTGTTCCATCGTCATTAGGAGGCGCTGAACGTTACAATTAACTATTATTTTAGCGTCGAAATCGAAATTCTACTCACAGGAGAAGGATCATATTGTGCCGGAGACAGCAATATCCCCATGGAGACATGTCGGCCGGATGCCGTTGTATTGAATCTCGATGCAATTTGAGTGTTCCATCGTCATTAGGTGGCCCTGAGCGTTACAATTAACTATCTGTTTTGCGTCGGATTCGAAAATCTAGACTCACAGGAGAACGACCATAAGGTGCCCGAGGCAGCAATAGACTCTTGGAGACAAGTTGGCTGAGTGCCGAAGTATTGAATCTCGACGCAATTTGAGTGTTCCATCGTCAGTAGGAGGCCCTGAACGTTACAATTAACTATCAGTTTCGCGTCGGATTCGAAAATCTATACTCACAGGAGACGGACCACATGAAGCCCGAGGCAGCAATATCCCCTTGTAGACAAGTCGGCTCGAGATCGATATATTGACTCTCGACGCAATTTGAGTGCTCCATCGTCATTAGGAGGCCCTGAACGTTACAATTAACTATCAGTTTTGCGTCGGATTCGAAAACGTAGAATCACCGGTGACGGACCATGTGGTGCCCGAGGCAACGATATCCCCTTGGAGACAAGTCGGCTGGAGGACGATGTAGTGAATCTCGACGCAATTTGAGTGTTCCATCGTCTTTAGGAGGCCCTGAACGTTACAATTAACTATCAGTTTTGCGTCGGGTTCGAAAATCTAGACTCACAGATGAACGATCATAAGGTGCTCGGGGCTATATCCCCTTGGAGACCAGTCCTCTGGAGGGCGATGAATTGAATCGCGACGCAATTTGAGTGCTCCATCGTCGTTAGGAGGCCCTGAACGTTACAATTAACTATCAGTTTCGCGTCGGATTCGAAAATCTAGACTCACAGGAGAACGACCATAAGGTGCCCGAGGCAGCAATAGACTCTTGGAGACAAGTTGGCTGAGTGCCGAAGTATTGAATCTCGACGCAATTTGAGTGTTCCATCGTCAGTAGGAGGCCCTGAACGTTACAATTAACTATCAGTTTTGCGTCGGATTCGAAAACGTAGAATCACCGGTGACGGACCATGTGGTGCCCGAAGCAGCAATATCCCCTTGGAGGCAAGTCGGCTGATGGACGATAAATTGAATCTCGACGCAATTTGAGTGTTCTATCGTCATTAGGAGGCGCTGAACGTTACAATTCACTATCATTTTTGCGTCGGATTCGAAAATCAAGACTCACAGGAGAAGGATCATATTGTGCCGGTGACAGCAATATCCCCTTGGAGACATGTCGGCTGGATGCCGTTGTATTGAATCTCGACGAAATTTGAGTGTTCCATCGTCATTAGGTGGCCCTGAGCGTTACAATTAACTATCAGTTTTGCGTCGGGTTCGAAAATCTAGACTCACAGATGAACGATCATAAGGTGCCCGAGGCAGCAATAGACCCTTGCAGACAAGTCGGCTGGAGGACGATGTATTGGATCGCGACGCAATTTGAGTGTTCCATCGTCATTAGGAGGCCCTGAATGTTACAATTAACTATCAGTTTTTCGTCGGATTCGAAAATCTAGACTCACTGGAGACGGACCATTAGGTGCCCGAGGCAGCATTATCCCCTTGGAGACCAGTCCGCTGGAGGACGATGTATTGAATCGCGACGCAATTTGAGTGCTCCATCGTCATTAGGAGGCCCTGAACGTTACAATTAACTATCAGTTTTGCGTCGGATTCGAAAACGTAGAATCACCGGTCACGGACCATGTGGTGCAGGAGGCAACGATATCGCCTTGGAGACAAGTCGGCTGGATTACGATGTAGTGAATCTCGACGCAATTTGAGTGTTCCCTCGTCATTAGGAAGCCCTGAACGTTACAATTAACTATCTGTTTTGCGTCGGATTCGAAAATCTAGACTCACAGGAGAACGACCATAAGGTGCCCGAGGCAGCAATAGACCCTTGGAGACTAGACGGCTCGAGGCCGATGTTTTGAATCTCGACGCAATTTGAGTGTTCCATCGTCATTAGGACCCCCTGAACGTTACAATTAACTATCTGTTTTGCGTCGGATTCGAAAATCTAGACTCACAGGAGAACGACCATAAGGTGCCCGAGGCAGCAATAGACTCTTGGAGACAAGTTGGCTGAATGCCGAAGTATTGAATCTCGACGCAATTTGAGTGTTCCATCGTCATTAGGAGGCCCTGAATGTTACAATTAACTATCAGTTTTGCGTCGGATTCGAAAATCTAGACTCACATGAGAACAATCATAAGGTGCCCGAGGCAGCAATAGACACATGGAGACAAGTCGGCTCGAGGCCGATGTATTGAATCTCGACGCAATTTGAGTGTTCCATCGTCATTTGGAGGCTCTGAACGTTACAATTAACTATCAGTTTCGCGTCGGATTCAAAAATCTAGACGCACAGGAGACGGACCATTCGGTGCCCGAGGCAGTAATATCCCCTTGGAGACAAGTCGGCTGATGGACGATGAATTGAATCTCGACACAATTTGAGTGTTCTATCGTCATTAGGAGGCGCTGAACATTACAATTCACTATCATTTTGGCGCCGGATTCTAAAATCAAGACTCACAGGAGAAGGATCATATTGTGCCGGAGACAGCAATATCCCCTTGGAGACAAGTCGGCTGGATGCCGATGTATTGAATCTCGACGCAATTTGAGTGTTCCATCGTCATTAGGTGGCCCTGTGCGTTACAATTAACTATCAGTTTTGCGTCGGGTTCGAAAATCTAGACTCACAGGTGAACGATCATAAGGTGCCCGAGGCTATATCCCCTTGGAGACCAGTCCTCTGGAGGACGATGAATTGAATCGCGACGCAATTTGAGTGCTCCATCGTCATTACGAGGCCCTGAACGTTACAATTCACTATCATTTTTGTGTCGGATTCGAAAATCTAGACTCACAGGAGAAGGATCATATGGTGCCCGAGACACCAATATTCCCTTGGAGACAAGTCGGCTGGAGGCCGATGTATTGAATCGCGACGCAATTTGAGTGTTCCATCGTCATTAGGTGGCCCTAAAAGTTATAATTAACTATCAATTTTGTGTCGGGTTCGAAAATCTAGACCCACAGGAGAACGATCATAAGGTGCCCGAGGCAGCAATAGACCCTTGGAGAGAAGTCGGCTGGTGGACGATGTATTGGATCGCGACGCAATTTGAGTGTTCCATCGTCATTAGGAGGCCCTGAATGTTACAATTAACTATCAGTTTTTCGTCGGATTCGAAAATCTAGGCATACTGGAGACGGACCATTTGGTGCCCGAAGCAGCAATATCATCTTGGAGACCAGTCCGCTGGAGGACGATGTATTGAATCGCGACGCAATTTGAGTTTTCCATCGTCATTAGGAGGCCCTGAACGTTACAGTTAACTATCAGTTTTGCGTCGGATTCGAAAACGTAGAATCACCGGAGACGGACCATGAGGTGCCCGAGGCAGCGATATCCCGTTGGAGACAAGTCGGCTGGAGAACGATGTAGTGAATCTCGACGCAATTTGAGTGTTCCATCGTCATTAGGAGGCCCTGAACGCTACAATTAACTATCTGTTCTGCGTCGGATTCGAATATCTAGACTCACAGGAGAACGACAATAAGGTGCCCGAGGCAGCAATAGATTCTTGGAAACGAGTTAGCTGAATGCCGATGTATTGAGTCTCGATGCAATTTGAGTGTTCCATCGTCATTAGGAGGCCCTGAACGTTACAATTAACTATCAGTTTCGTGTCGGATTCGAAAATCTAGACTCACAGGAGAGGGACCACATGAAGCCCGAGGCAGCAATATCCCCTTGTAGACAAGTCGGCTGGAGATCGATGTATTGACTCTCGACGCAATTTGAGTGTTCCATCGTAACTAGGAGGCCCTGAATGTTACAATTAACTATCAGTTTTTCGTCGGATTCAAAAATCTAGACTCACAGGAGACGGACCATTTGGTGCCCGAGGCAGCAATATCCCCTTGGACACAAGTCGGCTGGAGGACGATGTATTGATTCTCGACGCAAAATGAGTGTTTCATCGTCATTAGAAGGCGCTGAACGTTACAATTAAATATCAGTTATGCGTCGGTTTCGAAAATCTAGACTCACAGGAGAACGACCATAAGGTGCCAGAGGCAGCAAAAGACCATTGGAGACAATTCGGCTGGAGGCCGATGGATTGAATCTCGACGCAATTTGAGTGTTCCATCGTCATTGGGAGGCCCTGAACGTTGCAATTAACTATCATTTTTGCGTCGGATTCGAAATTCTAGACTCACAGGAGAACGACCATAAGGTGCATGAGGCAGCAATAGACCCTTGGAGACAAGTCTGCTGGAGGACGATGTATTGAATCTCGACGCAATTTGAGTGTTCCATCGTCAATGGAGGCCTCTGAACGTTACAATTAACAATCAGTTTTGCGTCGGGTTCGAAATTCTAGACTCACTGGAGACGGACCATTAGGTGCCCGAGGCTGCAATATCCCCATGGAGACCAGTCTGCTGGAGGTCGATGTATTGAATCACGACGCAATTTGAGTGCTCCATCGTAATTAGGAGTCCCTGAACTTTACAATTAATTATCAGTTTTGCGTCGGATTCGAAAATCTAGACTCACAGGAAACGGACCATTTCGTGCCCGTGGCAGCAATAGACCCTTGGAGACAAGTCGGCTGAAGGACGATGTATTGAATCTCGACGCAATTTGAGTGTTCCATCGTCATTAGGAGGCCCTGAACGTTACAATTAACTATCAGTTTCGCGTCGGATTCGAAAATCTAGACTCACAGGAGAACGACCATAAGGTGCCCGAGGCAGCAATAAATTTTTGGAGACGAGTTAGCTGAATGCCGATGTATTGAATCTCGACGTAATTTGAGTGTTCCATCGTTATTAGGAGGCCCTGAACGTTACAATTAACTATCAGTTTCGCGTCGGATTCGAAAATCTAGGCTCACAGGAGAGGGACCACATGAAGCCCGAGGCAGCAATATCCCCTTGTAGACAAGTCGGCTGGAGGACGATGTTTTGATTCTCGACGCAAATTGAGTGTTCCATCGTCATTAGGAGGCGCTGAACGTTACAATTAAATATCAGTTATGCGTCGGTTTCGAAAATCTAGACTCACAGGAGAACGACCATAAGGTGCCAGAGGCAGCAACAGACCCTTGGAGACAAGTCGGCTGGAGGCCGATGTATTGAATCTCGACGCAATTTGAGTGTTCCATCGTCATTGGGAGGCCCTGAAAAATACAATTAACTATCATTTTTGCGTCGGATTCGAAATTCTAGACTCACAGGAGAACGACCATAAGGTGCCCGAGGCATCAATAGACAGTTGGAGACAAGTCGGCTGGAGGACGATGTATTGAATCTCGACGCAATTTGAGTGTTCCATCGTCAATAGGTGCCCCTGAACGTTACAATTAACAATCAGTTTTGCGTCGGGTACGAAATTCTAGACTCACTGGAGACGGACCATTAAGTGCCCGAGGCAGCAATATCCCCATGGAGACCAGTCCGCTGGAGGACGATGAATTGAATCGCGACGCAATTTGAGTGTTCCATCGTCATTAGGAGGCCCTTAAATGATACAATTAACTATCAGTATTGCGTCGGATTTGAAATTCTAGACTCACTGGAGGCCGACCTCATCGAGCCCGAGGCAACAATATCCCCTTGTAGACAAGTCGGTTGGAGGTCGATGTATTGACTCTTGACGCAATTTGAGTGTTCCATCGTCTTTAGGAGGCCCTGAACGTTACAATTAACTATCAGTTTTGCGTCGGATTCGAAAATCTAGACTCACAGGAGGACGATCATAAGGTGCCCCAGGCAGCAATAGACCCTTGGAGACAAGTCGGCTGGAGGACGATATATTGGATCGCGACGCAATTTGAGTGATCCATCGTAACTAGGAGGCCCTGAATATTACAATTAACTATCAGTTTTTCGTCGGATCCGAAAATCTAGACTCACTGGAGACGGACCATAAGGTGCCCGAAGCAGAAATATCCCTTTGGGAACCAGTCCGACGGAGGCCGATGTATTGAATCTCGACGCAGTTTGAGTGTTCCATCGTCATTAGGAGGCGCTTAACGTTACAATTAACTATCATTTTTGCGTCGGATTCGAAAATCTAGAGTCACAGGAGACGGACCATATGTTGCCCGAGGCAGCAATATCCCTTTGGAGACAAGTCGGCTGGAGGCCGATGTATTGAATCTCGACGCAATTTGAATGTTCCATCGTCTTTAGGAGGCCCTGAACGTTACAATTAACGATCAGTTTCGCGTCGGATTCGAAAATCTAGACTCACAGGAGAAGGACCATATGGTGCCCGAGGCAGCAATATCCCTTTGGACACAAGTCGGCTGGAGGACGATGTATTGAATTTCGACGCAATGTGACTGTTCCATCGTCATTAGGAGGCACTGAACGTTACAATTAAATATCAGTTATATGTCGGATTCGAAAATCTAGACTCACAGGAGAACGACCATAAGGTGCCAGAGGCAGCAACAGTCCCTTGGAGACAAGTCGGCTGAAGGACGATGTATTGAATCTCGACTCAATTTCAGTGTTCTGTCGTCATTAGGAGGCGCTGAACGTTACAATTAACTATCATTTTTGTGTCGGATTCGAAAATCTAGACTCACAGGAGAGGGATCATATGGTGCCCGAGACAGCAATATCGCCTTGGAGACAAGTCGGCTGGAGGCCGATGTATTGAATCGCGACGCAATTTGAGTGTTCCATCGTCATTAAGTGGCCCTGAAACTTCTAATTAACTATCAATTTTGTGTCGGGTTCGAAAATCTAGACCCACAGGAGAACGATCATGAGGAGGCCGAGGCAGCAATAGACCCTTGGAGACAAGTCGGCTGGAGAACGATGTAGTGAATCTCGACGCAATTTGAGTGTTCCTTCGTCATTAGGAGGCCCTGAACGTTACAATTAACTATCTGTTTTGCGTCGGATTCGAATATCTAGACTCACAGGAGAACGACCATAAGGTGCCCGAGGCAGCAATAGATTCTTGGAGACGAGTTAGCTGAATGCCGATGTATTGAGTCTCGACGTAATTTGAGTGTTCCATCGTCATTAGGAGGCCCTGAACGTTACAATTAACTATCAGTTTCGCGTCGGATTCGAAAATCTAGACTCACAGGAGAGGGACCACATAAAGCCCGAGGCAGCAATATCCCCTTGTAGACAAGTCGGCTGGAGATCGATGTATTGACTCTCGACGCAATTTGAGTGTTCCATCGTATCTAGGAGACCCTGATTGTTACAATTAACAATCAGTTTTTCGTCGGATTCAAAAATCTAACCTCACAGGAGACGGACCAATTGGTGCCCAAGGCAGCAATATCATCTTGGAGACCAGTCCGCTGGAGGACGATGTATTGAATCGCGACGCAAAATGAGTATTCCATCGTCATTAGGAGGCGCTGAACGATACAATTAAATATCAGTTATGCGTCGGTATCGAAAATCTAGACTCACAGGAGAACGACCATAAGGTGCCCGAGACAGCAATACACCCTTGGAGACAAGTCGCCTGGAGGACGATGTATTGAATCTCGACGCAATTTGAGTGGTCCATCGTCAATAGGTGCCCCTGAACGTTACAATTAACAATCAGTTTTGCGTCGGGTTCGAAATTCTAGACTCACTGGAGACGGACCATTAGGTGCCCGAGGCAGCAATATCCCCATGGAGACCAGTCCGCTGGAGGACGATGTATTGAATTACGACGCAATTTGAGTGCTCTATCGTCATTAGGAGGCCCTTAAATGATACAATTAACTATCAGTTTTGCGTCGGATTTGAAAAACTAGACTCACAGGAGGCGGACCACATCGAGCCCGAGGCAGCAATATCCCCTTGTAGACAAGTCGGTTGGAGGTCGATGTATTGACTCTCGACGCAATTTGAGTGTTCCATCGTCATTAGGAGGCCCTGAATGTAACAATTAACTATCAGTTTTACGTCGGATTCGAAAATCTAGACTCGCAGGGGTGCCCGATGCAGCAATATCCCCTTGGAGACCAGTCCGCTGGAGGACGATGTATTGAATCGCGACGCAATTTGAGTGCTCCATCGTCATTAGGAGGCCCTGATCGTCACAATTAACAATGTGTTTTCCGTCGGATTCGAAAATCTAGACTCACAGGAGAACGATCATATGGTGCCCCAGGCATCAATAGACCCTTGGAGACAAGTCGGCTAGGGGACGTTGTATTGGATCGCGACGCAATTTGAGTGTTCCATCGTAACTAGGAGGCCCTGAATGTTACAATTAACTATCAGTTTTTCGTCGGATTCGAAAATCTAGACTCACTGGAGTCGGACAATAAGGTGCCCGACGCAGCAATATCTACTTGGGGACCAGTCCGCTGGAGGACGATGTATTGAATCGCGACGTAAGTAGAGTGCTACATCGTCATTAGGAGGCCATGAACGTTACAATTAACTATCAGTTTCGCGTCGGATTCGAAAATCTAGACTCACAGCAGAAGGACCATATGGTGCCCGACGCAGCAATATCCCCTTGGACACAAGTCGGCTGGATGACGATGTATTGAATCTCGACGCAATGTGAGTGTTCAATCGTCATTAGGAGGCGCCGAACGTTACAATTAACTATCAGTTATCCTACGGATTCGAAAATCTAGACTCACAGGAGAACGGCCATAAGGTGCCCGAGGCAGCAATGGACCCATGGAGACAAATCGGCTCGAGGACGATGTACTGAATCTCGACGCAATTTGAGTGTTCCACCGTCATTAGGAGCCGCTGAACGTTACAATTAACTATCTGTTTTGCGCCGGATTCGAAAATCTAGACTCACCGGAGAACGACTACAAGGTGCCCGAGGCAGCAATAGACTCTTGGAGACAAGTCGGCTGAAGGACGATGTATTGAATCTCGACGCAATTTGAGTGTTCCATCGTCATTAGGAGGCCTTGAACGTTACAATTAACTATCAGTTTCGCGTCGGATACGAAAATGTAGACTCACAGGAGACGGTACACATGGAGCCCGAGGCAGCAATATCCCCTTGTAGACAAGTCGGTTGGAGGTCGATGTATTGACTCTCGACGCAATTTGAGTGTTCCATAGTCATTAGGAGGCGCTGAACGTTACAATTAATTATCTGTTTTGTGCCGGATTCAAAAATCTAGACACACCGGAGAGCGACCATAAGATGCAAGAGGCAGCAATAGACTCTTGGTGACAAGTCGGCTGAAGGACGATGTATTGAACCTTGACGCAATTTGAGTGTTCCATCGTCATTAGGAGGCCCCGAATGTTACAATTAACTATCAGTTTTGCGTCGGATTCGGTAATCTAGACTCACATGAGAACAATCATAAGGTGCCCGAGGCAGCAATAGACACATGGAGACAAGTCGGCTCGAGGCCGATGTATTGAATCTCGACGCAATTTGAGTGTTCCATCGTCATTTGGAGTTTCTGAACGTTACAATTAACTATCAGTTTCGCGTCGGATTCAAAAATCTAGACGCACAGGAGACGGACCATTCGGTGCCCGAGGCAGTAATATCCCCTTGGAGACAAGTCGGCTGATGGACGATGAATTGAATCTCGACACAATTTGAGTGTTCTATAGTCATTAGGAGGCGCTGAACATTACAATTCACTATCATTTTGGCGCCCGATTCTAAAATCAAGACTCACAGGAGAAGGATCATATTGTGCCGGAGACAGCAATATCCCCTTGGAGACAAGTCGGCTGGATGCCGATGTATTGAATCTCGACGCAACTTGAGTGTTCCATCGTCATTAGGTGGCCCTGTGCGTTACAATTAACTATCAGTTTTGCGTCGGGTTCGAAAATCTAGACTCACAGGTGAACGATCATAAGGTGCCCGAGGCTATATCCCCTTGGAGACCAGTCCTCTGGAGGACGATGAATTGAATCGCGACGCAATTTGAGTGCTCCATCGACATTACGAGGCCCTGAACGTTACAATTCACTATCTTTTTTGTGTCGGATTCGAAAATCTAGACTCACAGGAGAAGGATCATATGGTGCCCGAGACAGCAATATCCCCTTGGAGACAAGTCGGCTGGAGGCCGATGTATTGAATCGCGACGCAATTTGAGTGTTCCATCGTCATTAGGTGGCCCTAAAAGTTATAATTAACTATCAATTTTGTGTCGGGTTCGAAAATCTAGACCCACAGGAGAACGATCATAAGGTGCCCGAGGCAGCAATAGACCCTTGGAGAGAAGTCGGCTGGTGGACGATGTATTGGATCGCGACGCAATTTGAGTGTTCCATCGTCATTAGGAGGCCCTGAATGTTACAATTAACTATCAGTTTTTCGTCGGATTCGAAAATCTAGGCATACTGGAGACGGACCATTAGGTGCCCGAAGCAGCAATATCATCTTGGAGACCAGTCCGCTGGAGGACGATGTATTGAATCGCGACGCAATTTGAGTTTTCCATCGTCATTAGGAGGCCCTGAACGTTACAGTTAACTATCAGTTTTGCGTCGGATTCGAAAACGTAGAATCACCGGAGACGGACCATGAGGTGCCCGAGGCAGCGATATCCCGTTGGAGACAAGTCGGCTGGAGAACGATGTAGTGAATCTCGACGCAATTTGAGTGTTCCATCGTCATTAGGAGGCTCTGAACGCTACAATTAACTATCTGTTCTGCGTCGGATTCGAATATCTAGACTCACAGGAGAACGACAATAAGGTGCCCGAGGCAGCAATAGATTCTTGGAAACGAGTTAGCTGAATGCCGATGTATTGTGTCTCGATGCAATTTGAGTGTTCCATCGTCATTAGGAGGCCCTGAACGTTACAATTAACTATCAGTTTCGTGTCGGATTCGAAAATCTAGACTCACAGGAGAGGGACCACATGAAGCCCGAGGCAGCAATATCCCCTTGTAGACAAGTCGGCTGGAGATCGATGTATTGACTCTCGACGCAATTTGAGTGTTCCATCGTAACTAGGAGGCCCTGAATGTTACAATTAACTGTCAGTTTTTCGTCGGATTCAAAAATCTAGACTCACAGGAGACGGACCATTTGGTGCCCGAGGCAGCAATATCCCCTTGGACACAAGTCGGCTGGAGGACGATGTATTGATTCTCGACGCAAAATGAGTGTTCCATCGTCATTAGAAGGCGCTGAACGTTACAATTAAATATCAGTTATGCGTCGGTTTCGAAAATCTAGACTCACAGGAGAACGACCATAAGGTGCCAGAGGCAGCAAAAGACCATTGGAGACAATTCGGCTGGAGGCCGATGGATTGAATCTCGACGCAATTTGAGTGTTCCATCGTCATTGGGAGGCCCTGAACGTTGCAATTAACTATCATTTTTGCGTCGGATTCGAAATTCTAGACTCACAGGAGAACGACCATAAGGTGCATGAGGCAGCAATAGACCCTTGGAGACAAGTCGGCTGGAGGACGATGTATTGAATCTCGACGCAATTTGAGTGTTCCATCGTCAATGGAGGCCTCTGAACGTTACAATTAACAATCAGTTTTGCGTCGGGTTCGAAATTCTAGACTCACTGGAGACGGACCATTAGGTGCCCGAGGCTGCAATATCCCCATGGAGACCAGTCTGCTGGAGGTCGATGTATTGAATCACGACGCAATTTGAGTGCTCCATCGTAATTAGGAGTCCCTGAACTTTACAATTAATTATCAGTTTTGCGTCGGATTCGAAAATCTAGACTCACAGGAAACGGACCATTTCGTGCCCGTGGCAGCAATAGACCCTTGGAGACAAGTCGGCTGAAGGACGATGTATTGAATCTCGACGCAATTTGAGTGTTCCATCGTCATTAGGAGGCCCTGAACGTTACAATTAACTATCAGTTTCGCGTCGGATTCGAAAATCTAGACTCACAGGAGAACGACCATAAGGTGCCCGAGGCAGCAATAAATTTTTGGAGACGAGTTAGCTGAATTCCGATGTATTGAATCTCGACGTAATTTGAGTGTTCCATCGTCATTAGGAGGCCCTGAACGTTACAATTAACTATCAGTTTCGCGTCGGATTCGAAAATCTAGACTCACAGGAGAGGGACCACATGAAGCCCGAGGCAGCAATATCCCCTTGTAGACAAGTCGGCTGGAGATCGATGTATTGACTCTCGACGCGGTTTGAGTGTTCCATCGTAACTAGGAGGCCCTGAATGTTACAATTAACAATCAGTTTTTCGTCGGATTCAAAAATCTAGACTCACAGGAGACGGACCAATTGGTGCCCGAGGCAGCAATATCCCCTTGGACACAAGTCGGCTGGAGGACGATGTTTTGATTCTCGACGCAAATTGAGTGTTCCATCGTCATTAGGAGGCGCTGAACGTTACAATTAAATATCAGTTATGCGTCGGTTTCGAAAATCTAGACTCACAGGAGAACGACCATAAGGTGCCAGAGGCAGCAGCAGACCCTTGGAGACAAGTCGGCTGGAGGCCGATCTATTGAATCTCGACGCAATTTGAGTGTTCCATCGTCATTGGGAGGCCCTGAAAAATACAATTAACTGTCATTTTTGCGTCGGATTCGAAATTCTAGACTCACAGGAGAACGACCATAAGGTGCCCGAGGCATCAATAGACAGTTGGAGACAAGTCGGCTGGAGGACGATGTATTGAATCTCGACGCAATTTGAGTGTTCCATCGTCAATAGGTGCCCCTGAACGTTACAATTAACAATCAGTTTTGCGTCGGGTACGAAATTCTAGACTCACTGGAGACGGACCATTAAGTGCCCGAGGCAGCAATATCCCCATGGAGACCAGTCTGCTGGAGGACGATGAATTGAATCGTGACGCAATTTGAGTGTTCCATCGTCATTAGGAGGCCCTTAAATGATACAATTAACTATCAGTTTTGCGTCGGATTTGAAATTCTAGACTCACTGGAGGCCGACCTCATCGGGCCCGAGGCAACAATATCCCCTTGTAGACAAGTCGGTTGGAGGTCGATGTATTGACTCTTGACGCAATTTGAGTGTTCCATCGTCTTTAGGAGGCCCTGAACGTTACAATTAACTATCAGTTTTGCGTCGGATACGAAAATCTAGACTCACAGGAGGACGATCATAAGGTGCCCCAGGCAGCAATAGACCCTTGGAGACAAGTCGGCTGAAGGACGATATATTGGATCGCGACGCAATTTGAGTGATCCATCGTAACTAGGAGACCCTGACTGTTACAATTAACAATCAGTTTTTCGTCGGATTCAAAAATCTAACCTCACAGGAGACGGACCAATTGGTGCCCGAGGCAGCAATATCATCTTGGAGACCAGTCCGCTGGAGGACGATGTATTGAATCGCGACGCAATTTGAGTTTTCCATCGTCATTAGGAGGCCCTGAACGTTACAATTGACTATCAGTTTTGCGTCGGATTCGAAAACGTAGAATCACCGGAGACGGACCATGTGGTGCCCGAGGCAGCAATATCCCCTTGGACACAAGTCGGCTGGAGGACGATGTATTGATTCTCGACGCAAAATGAGTATTCCATCGTCATTAGGAGGCGCTGAACGTTACAATTAAATATCAGTTATGCGTCGGTATCGAAAATCTAGACTCACAGGAGAACGACCATAAGGTGCCCGAGACAGCAATACACCCTTGGAGACAAGTCGGCTGGAGGACGATGTATTGAATCTCGACGCAATTTGAGTGGTCCATCGTCAATAGGTGCCCCTGAACGTTACAATTAACAATCAGTTTTGCGTCGGGTTCGAAATTCTAGACTCACTGGAGACGGACCATTAGGTGCCCGAGGCAGCAATATCCCCATGGAGACCAGTCCGCTGGAGGACGATGTATTGAATTACGACGCAATTTGAGTGCTCCATCGTCATTAGGAGGCCCTTAAATGATACAATTAACTATCAGTTTTGCGTCGGATTTGAAAAACTAGACTCACAGGAGGCGGACCACATCGAGCCCGAGGCAGCAATATCCCCTTGTAGACAAGTCGGTTGGAGGTCGATGTATTGACTCTCGACGCAATTTGAGTGTTCCATCGTCATTAGGAGGCCCTGAATGTAACAATTAACTATCAGTTTTACGTCGGATTCGAAAATCTAGACTCGCAGGGGTGCCCGATGCAGCAATATCCCCTTGGAGACCAGTCCGCTGGAGGACGATGTATTGAATCGCGACGCAATTTGAGTGCTCCATCGTCATTAGGAGGCCCTGATCGTCACAATTAACTATGTGTTTTCCGTCGGATTCGAAAATCTAGACTCACAGGAGAACGATCATATGGTGCCCCAGGCATCAATAGACACTTGGAGACAAGTCGGCTAGGGGACGTTGTATTGGATCGCGACGCAATTTGAGTGTTCCATCGTAACTAGGAGGCCCTGAATGTTACAATTAACTATCAGTTTTTCGTCGGATTCGAAAATCTAGACTCACTGGAGTCGGACAATAAGGTGCCCGACGCAGCAATATCTACTTGGGGACCAGTCCGCTGGAGGACGATGTATTGAATCGCGACGTAAGTAGAGTGCTACATCGTCATTAGGAGGCCATGAACGTTACAATTAACTATCAGTTTCGCGTCGGATTCGAAAATCTAGACTCACAGCAGAAGGACCATATGGTGCCCGACGCAGCAATATCCCCTTGGACACAAGTCGGCTGGAGGACGATGTATTGAATCTCGACGCAATGTGAGTGTTCAATCGTCATTAGGAGGCGCCGAACGTTACAATTAACTATCAGTTATCCTACGGATTCGAAAATCTAGACTCACAGGAGAACGGCCATAAGGTGCCCGAGGCAGCAATGGACCCATGGAGACAAATCGGCTCGAGGACGATGTACTGAATCTCGACGCAATTTGAGTGTTCCACCGTCATTAGGAGCCGCTGAACGTTACAATTAACTATCTGTTTTGCGCCGGATTCGAAAATCTAGACTCACCGGAGAACGACTACAAGGTGCCCGAGGCAGCAATAGACTCTTGGAGACAAGTCGGCTGAAGGACGATGTATTGAATCTCGACGCAATTTGAGTGTTCCATCGTCATTAGGAGGCCTTGAGCGTTACAATTAACTATCAGTTTCGCGTCGGATACGAAAATGTAGACTCACAGGAGACGGGCCACATGGAGCCCGAGGTAGCAATATCCCCTTGTAGACAAGTCGGTTGGAGGTCGATGTATTGACTCTCGACGCAAGTTGAGTGTTCCATAGTCATTAGGAGGCGCTGAACGTTACAATTAATTATCTGTTTTGTGCCGGATTCAAAAATCTAGACACACCGGAGAGCGACCATAAGATGCAAGAGGCAGCAATAGACTCTTGGTGACAAGTCGGCTGAAGGACGATGTATTGAATCTTGACGCAATTTGAGTATTCCATCGTCATTAGGAGGCCATGAACGTTACAATTAACTATCAGTTTCGCGTCGGATTCGAAAATGTAGAGTCACAAGAGACGAACCACATGGAGCCCGAGGCAGCAATATCCCCTTGTAGACAAGTCGGCTGGAGGTCGATGTATTGACTCTCCACGCAATTTGAGTGTTCCATCGTCATTAGGAGGCGCTGAACGTTACAATTAGCTATCATTCTTGCGTCGGATTCGAAAATCTAGACTCACAGGAGAACGACCATAAGGTGCCCGAGGCCGCAATAGACCCTTGGAGACAAGTCGACTGCTGGACGATGTATTGACTCTCGACGCAATTTGAGTGTTCCATCGTCATTAGGAGGCCCTGAACGTTACAATTAACTATTATTTTAGCGTTGGTTTCGAAAATCCACACACAGGAGAGGGATCATATGGTGCCCGAGACAGCAATATCCCCTTGGAGACAAGTCGGCTGAAGGACGATCTATCGAATCTCACCGCAATATGAGTGTTCCATCGACATTAGGAGGCCCTGAACGTTACAATTAACTATCAGTTTCCCGTCGGATTTGAAAATCTAGACTTACAGGAGACGGTCCATTTGGTGCCCGAGGCAGGAATATCCCCTTGGAGACAAATCGGCTGGAGGACAATGTATTCAATCTCGACGCAATTTGAGTGTTCTATCGTCATTAGGAGGCGCTGAACGTTACAATTCACTATCATTTTTGCGTCGGATTCGAAAATCAAGACTCACAGGAGAAGCAGCAATAGACTCTTGGAGACACGTCGGCTGAATGCCGATGTATTGAATCTCGACGCAATTTGAGTGTTCCATCGTCATTAGGAGGCCCTGAACGTTACAATTAACTATCAGTTTCGCCTCGGATTCGAAAATCTAGACTCACAGGAGACGGACCACATTTAGCCCGAGGCAGCAATATCCCCTTGTAGACAAGTCGGCTGGAGATCGATGTATTGACTCTCGACGCAATTTGAGCGTTCCATCGTCATTAGGAGGCGCTGAACGTTACAATGAACTATCATTTTTGCGTCGGATTCGAAAATCTAGTCACAGGAGACGGACCATATGGTGCCCGAGGCAGCAATATCCCCTTGGAGACAAGTTTCCTGGAGGCCGATGTATTGAATCTCGACGCAATTTGAGTGTTCTATTGTCATTAGGAGGCCCTGAATGTTACAATTAACTGTCAGTTTTTCGCCGGATTCGAAAATCTAGACTCACTGGGGACGGACCATAGGGTGCCCGAAGCAGCATTATCCCCTTGGAGACCAGTCCGCTGGAGGACGATGTACTGAATCGTGACGTACTTAGAGTTCTCCATCGTCATTAGGAGGCCCTGAACGTTACAATTAACTATCAGTTTTGCGTCTGATTCGAAGATCTAGACTCACAGGATACGGACCACATCGAGCCCGAGGCAGCAATATCCCCTTGTAGACAAGTCGGCTGGAGGTCGATGTATTGAATCTCGACGCGATTTGAGCGAACCTTCGTCGTTAGGAGGCCCTGAACGTAACAATTAACCATCTGTTTTGCGTCGGATTCGAAAATCTAGAGTCACAGTAGAACGACCATAAGGTGCCCGAGGCCGCAATAGACCCATGGTGACAAGGCTGCTCGAGGCCGATGTATTGAATCTCGACGCAATTTGAGTGTTCCATCGTCATTAGGAGGCCTTGAGCGTTACAATTAACTATCAGTTTAGCGTCGGATTCGAAAATCTAAACTCACAGGAGACGGACCACATCGAGCCCGAGGCAGCAATATCCCCTTGTAGACCAGTCGGCTCTAGGTCTATGTATTAAATCTCGACGCGATTTGAGTGTTCCTTCGTCAATAGGAGGCCCTGAACGTCACAATTAACCATCTGTTTTGCGTCGGATTCGAAAATCTAGACTCACAGGAGAACCACCATAAGGTGCCCGCGGCAGCAATAGAACCATGGAGACAAGTCGGCTCGAGGCCGATGTATTGAATCTCGACGCAATTTGAGTGCTCCATCGTCATTAGGAGACCCTGAACGTTACAATTAACTATAAGTTTTGCGTCGGATTCGAAAACGTAGAATCACCGGAGACGGACCATGTGGTGCCCGAGGCAGCGATATCCCCTTGGAGACAAGTCAGCTGGAGGACGATGTAGTGAATCTCGACGAATTTGAGTGTCCCTTCGTCATTAGGATGCCTTGAACGTTACAATTAACTATCTGTTTTGCGTCGGATTCGAAAATCTAGACTCACAGGAGAACGACCATCAGGTGCCCGAGGCAGCAATAGACCCTTGGACACAAGTCGGCTCGAGGCCGCTGTTTTGAATCTCGACACAATTTGAGTGTTCCATCGTCATTAGGAGACCCTGAACGTTACAATTAACTATCTTTTTTGCGTCGGATTCGAAAATCTAGACTCACAGGAGAACGACAAGAAGGTGCCCGAGGCAGCAATAGACTCTTGGAGACAAGTCGGCTTAATGCCGATGTATTGAATCTCGACGCAATTTGAGTGTTCCATCGTCATTAGGAGGCCCTGAACGTTACAATTAACTATCAGTTTCGCATCGGATTCGAAAATCTAGACTCACAGGAGACGGACCATAAGGTGCTCGAAGCAGCAATATGCCCTTGGGAACCAGTCCGCTGGAGGACGATGTATTGAATCGCGACGTTATTAGAGTGCTCCATCGTCATTAGGAGGCCCTGAACGTTACAATTAACTATCAGTTTCACGTCGGATTCGAAAATCTAGACTCACAGGAGACGGTCCATTTGGTGCCCGAGGCAGGAATATCCCCTTGGAGACAAATCGGCTGGACGACGATGTATTCAATCTCGACGCAATTTGAGTGTTCTATCGTCATTAAGAGGCGCTGAACGTTACAATTCACTATCATTTTTGCGTCGGATTCGAAAATCTAGACTCACAGGAGAAGCAGCAATAGACTCTTGGAGACAAGTCGGCTGAATGCCGATGTATTGAATCTCGACGCAATTTGAGTGTTCCATCGTCATTAGGAGGCCCTGAACGTTACAATTAACTATCAGTTTCGCGTCGGATTCGAAAATCTAGACTCACAGGAGACGGACCACATGAAGCCCGAGGCAGCAATATCCCCTTGTAGACAAGTCAGCTGGAGATCGATGTATTGACTCTCGACGCAATTTGAGCGTTCCATCGTCATTAGGAGGCGCTGAACGTTACAATGAACTATCTGTTTTGCGTCGGATTCGAAAATCTAGACTCATAGGAGAACGACCAGAAGGTGCCCGAGGCAGCAATAGACTCTTGGAGACAAGTCGGCTGAATGCCGATATATTGAATCTCGACGCAATTTGAGTGTTCCATCGTCATTAGGAGGCCCTGATCGTTACAATTAACTACCAGTTTCGCGTCGGATTCGAAAATCTACACTCACGGGAGACGGACCACATCGAGCCCGAGGCAGCAATATCCCCTTGTAGACAAATCGGCTGGAGGTCGATGTATTGAATCTCGACGCGATTTGAGTGTTCCTTCGTCATTAGGAGGCCCTGAACGTCACAATTAACCAACTGTTTTGCGTCGGATTCGAAAATCTAGACTCACAGGAGAACCACCATAAGGTGCCCGAGGCAGCAATAGACCCATGGAGACAAGTCGGCTCGAGACCGCTGTTTTGAATCTTGACACAATTTGAGTGTTCCATCGTCATTAGGATGCCCTGAACGTTACAATTAACTATCATTTTAGCGTCGGATTCGAAAATCTACTCACAGGAGGAGGATCAAATGGTGCACGAGACAGCAATATGCCCTTGGAGAAAAATCGGCTGAAGGACGATATATATCTCGACGCGATTTGAGTGTTCCTTCGTCATTAGGAGGCGCTGAGCGTTACAATTAACTATCATATTTGCGTCGGTTTCGAAAATCTACCCACAGGAGAAGGATCATATGGTGCCCGAGACGGCAATATCCCCTTGGAGACAAGTCGGCTAAAGGACGATGTATTGATACTCACCGCAATTTGAGTTTTCCATCATCATTAGGAGGCCCTGAACGTTACAATTAACTATCAGTTTCGCGTCGGATTCAAATATCTAGACACACAGGAGACGGACCATTTGGTTGCCGAAGCAGCAATATCCCCTTGGAGAAAAATCGGCTGGAGGACGATGTATTGAATCTCGACGGAATTTGAGTGCTCCATCGTCATTAGGAGGCCCTGAACGTTACAATTATATATAAGTTTTGCGTCGGATTCGAAAACGTAGAATCACCGGAGACGGACCATGTGGTGCCCGAGGCAGCGATATCCCCTTGGAGACAAGTCAGCTGGAGGACGATGTAGTGAATCTCGACGAATTTGAGTGTTCCTTCGTCATTAGGATGCCCTGAACGTTACAATTAACTATCTGTTTTGCGTCGGATTAGAAAATCTAGACTTACAGGAGAACGACCATCAAGTGCCCGAGGCAACAATAGACCCTTGGAGACAAGTCGGCTCGAGGCCGCTGTTTTGAATCTCGACACAATTTGAGTGTTCCATCGTCATTAGGAGGCCCTGAACGTTACAATTAACTATCTGTTTTGCGTCGGATTCGAAAATCTAGACTCACAGGAGAACGACAAGAAGGTGCCCGAGGCAGCAATAGACTCTTGGAGACAAGTCGGCTTAATGCCGATGTATTGAATCTCGACGCAATTTGAGTGTTCCATCGTCATTAGGAGGCCCTGAACGTTATAATTAACTATCAGTTTCGCATCGGATTCGAAAATCTAGACTCACAGGAGACGGACCACATGAGGCCCGAGGCAACAAAATCCCCTTGGAGACAAGTTGGCTGAATGACGATGTATTGAATCTAGACGCTTCGTGAGTGTTCCATCGTCATTAGGAGGCCTGAACGTTACAATTAACTATCAGTTTCGCGTCGGATTCGAAAATGTAGACTCACAGGAGATGGACCTCATGGGGCCCGAGGCAGCAAAATCCCCTTGTAGACAAGTCAGCTGGAGGTCCATGAATTGACTCTCGACGCAATTTGAGTGTTGCATCGTCATTAGGAGGCCCTGAATGTTACAATTAACTGTCAGTTTTTCGTCGGATTCGAAATTCTAGACTCACTGGAGACGGACCACACGGTGCTCGAAGCAACAATAGACTCTTGGAGACAAGTCGGCTGAATGCCGATGTATTGAGTCTCGACGCAATTTGAGTGTTCCATCGTCATTAGGAGGCCCTGAACGTTACAATTAACTATCAGTTTCGCGTCGGATTCGAAAATCTAGACTCACAGGAGACGGACCACATGAAGCCCGAAGCATCAATATCCCCATGTAGACAAGTCGGCTGGAGATCGATGTATTGACCCTCGACGCAATTTGAGTGTTCCATCGTCATTAGGAGGCTCTGAACGTTACAATGAACTATCATTTTTGCGTCGGATTCGAAAATCTAGACTCTCAGGATAAGGCTCATATGGTGCCCGAGACAGCAATATCCCCTTGGAGACAAGTCGGCTGAAGGACGATGTATTGAATCTAGACGCGATGCGAGTGTTCTATCGTCATTAGGAGGCCCTGAACGTTAAAATTAACTACCAGTTTCGCGTCGGATTCGAAAATGTAGACTCACAGGAGACGGACCACATGGAGCCGGAGGCAGCAAAATCCACTTGTAGACAAGTCAGCTGGAGGTCGACGAATTGACTCTCGACGCAATTTGAGTGTTCCATCGTCATTAGGAGGCCCTGATCGTTACAATTAACTATCAGTTTCGCGTCGGATTCGAAAATCTAGACTCACAGGAGACGGACCACATGAAGCCCGAGGCAGCTATATTCCCTTGGAGACAAGTTGGCTGGAGGCCGATGTATTGATTCTCGACGCAATTTGAGTGTTCCATCGTCATTAGGAGGCCCTGAATGTTACAATTAACTGTCAGTTTTTCGTCGGATTCGAAAATCTAGACTCACTGGAGACGGACCATAGGGTGCCCGAAGCAGCAATGTCCCCTTGGAGACCAGTCCGCTGGTGGACGATGTATTGAATCGCGACGTAATTAGAGTTCTCCATCGTCATTAGGAGGCCCTTAACGTTACAATTAACTATCAGTTTCGCGTCGGATTCAAATATCTAGACACACAGGAGACGGACCATTTGGTTGCCGAAGCAGCAATATCCCCTTGGAGAAAAATCGGCTGGAGGACGATGTATTGAATCTCGACGGAATTTGAGTGCTCCATCGTCATTAGGAGGCCCTGAACGTTACAATTATATATAAGTTTTGCGTCGGATTCGAAAACGTAGAATCACCGGAGACGGACCATGTGGTGCCCGAGGCAGCGATATCCCCTTGGAGACAAGTCAGCTGGAGGACGATGTAGTGAATCTCGACGAATTTGAGTGTTCCTTCGTCATTAGGATGCCCTGAACGTTACAATTAACTATCTGTTTTGCGTCGGATTAGAAAATCTAGACTTACAGGAGCACGACCATCAAGTGCCCGAGGCAACAATAGACCCTTGGAGACAAGTCGGCTCGAGGCCGCTGTTTTGAATCTCGACACAATTTGAGTGTTCCATCGTCATTAGGAGGCCCTGAACGTTACAATTAACTATCTGTTTTGCGTCGGATTCGAAAATCTAGACTCACAGGAGAACGACAAGAAGGTGCCCGAGGCAACAATAGACTCTTGGAGACAAGTCGGCTGAATGCCGATGTATTGGGTCTCGACGCAATTTGAGTGTTCCATCGTCATTAGGAGGCCCTGATCGTTACAATTAACTATCAGTTTCGCGTCGGATTCGAAAATCTAGACTCACAGGAGACGGACCACATGAAGCCCGAGGCAGCTATATTCCCTTGTAGACAAGTCGGCTGGAGGTCGATGTATTGAATCTCGACGAGATTTGAGTGTTCCTTCGTCATTAGGAGGCCCTGAACGTCACAATTAACCATCTGTTTTGCGTCGGATTCGAAAATCTAGACTCACAGGAGAACCACCATAAGGTGCCCGAGGCAGCAATAGACCCATGGAGACAAGTCGGCTCGAGGCCGATGTATTGAATCTCGACGCAATTTGAGTGCTCCATCGTCATTAGGAGGCCCTGAACGTTACAATTAACTATAAGTTTTGCGTCGGATTCGAAAACGTAGAATCACCGGAGACGGACCATGTGGTGCCCGAGGCAGCGATATCCCCTTGGAGACAAGTCAGCTGGAGGACGATGTAGTAAATCTTGACGAATTTGAGTGTTCCTTCGTCATTAGGATGCCCTGAACGTTACAATTAACTATCTGTTTTGCCTCGGATTCGAAAACATAGACTCACAGGAGAACGACCATCAGGTGCCCGAGGCAGCAGTAGACCCTTGGAGACAAGTCGGCTCGAGGCCGCTGTTTAGAATCTCGACACAATTTGAGTGTTCCATCGTCATTAGGAGGCCCTGAACGTTACAATTAACTATTTGTTTTGCGTCTGATTCGAAAATCTAGACTCACAGAACGACAAGAAGGTGCCCGAGGCAGCAATAGACTCCTGGAGACAAGTCGGCTTAATGCCGATGTATTGAATCTCGACGCAATTTGAGTGTTCCATCGTCATTAGGAGGCCCTGAACGTTATAATTAACTATCAGTTTCGCATCGGATTCGAAAATCTAGACTCACAGGAGACGGACCACATGAAGCCCGAGGCAACAATATCCCCTTGGAGACAAGTTGGCTGGAATCCGACGTATTGATTCTCGACGCAATTTGAGTTATCCATCGTCATTTGGAGGCCATCAATGTTACAATTAACTGTCAGTTTTTCGTCGGATTCGAAAATCTAGACTCACTGGAGACGGACCATAAGGTCCCCGAAGCAGCAATATCCCCTTGGAGACCAGTCCGCTGGAGGACGATGTATTGAATCGCGACGTAATTAGAGTTCTCCATCGTCATTAGGAGGCCCTGAACGTTACAATTAACTATCAGTTTCGCGTCGGATTCGAAAATCTAGACTCACAGGAGAAGGACCATATGGTGCCCGAGGCAGCAATATCCCCTTGGACACAAGTCGGCTGGAGGCCGATGTATTGAATCTCGACGCAATTTGAGTGTTCTATCGTCATTAGGAGGCGCTGAACGTTACAATTCACTATCATTTTTGCGTCGGATTCGAAAATCTAGACTCACAGGAGAAGGACCATATGGTGCCCGAGGCAGCAATATCCCCTTGGACACAAGTCGGCTGGAGGCCGATGTATTGAATCTCGACGCAATTTGAGTGTTCTATCGTCATTAGGAGGCCCTGAACGTTACAATTAACTATCGGTTTCGCGTCGGATTCAAGAATCTAGACTCACAGGAGACGGACCTTTTGTTGCCCGAGGCAGCAATGTCCCCTTGGACGCAAGTCGGCTGGAGGACGATGTATTGAATCTCGACGCAATGTGAGTGTTCCATCGTCATTAGGAGGCGCTGAACGTTACAGCTAACTATCATTTTTGCGTCGCATTCGAAAATGTAGACTCACAGAAGAACGACCATAAGGTGCCCGAGTCAGCAATAGACCCTTGGAGACAAGTCGGCTGGAGGACGATGTATTGACTCTCGACGCAATTTGAGTGCTCCATCGTCATTAGGAGGCGCTGAACCTTACAATTAACTATCGTTTTAGCCTCGGATTCGAAAATCTACTCATAGGAAAAGGATCATATGATGCCCGAGACAGCAATTTCCCCTTGGAGACAAGTCGGCTGAAGGACGATGTATTGAATCTCGACGCAATTTGAGTGTTCCATCGTCATTAGGACGCCCTGATCGTTACAATTAACCATCAGTTTCGCGTCGGATTCGAAAATCTAGACTCACAGGCGACGGACCACATGAAGCCCGAGGCAGCAATATCCCCTTGGAGACAAGTTGGCTGGAGGCCGATGTATTGATTCTCGACGCAATTTGAGTGTTCCATCGTCATTAGGAGGCCCTGAATGTTACAATTAACTGTCAGTTTTTCGTCAGATTCGAAAATCTAGACTCACTGGAGACGGACCATAAGGTGCCCGAAGCAGCAATATCCCCTTGGAGACCAGTCCGCTGGAGGACGATGTATTGAATCGCGACGTAATCAGAGTTCTCCATCGTCATTAGGAGGCCCTGAACGTTACAATTAACTATCAGTTTCGCGTCGGATTCGAAAACCTAGACTCACAGGAGACGGACCACATGAAGCCCGAGGCAGCAATATCCCCATGTAGACAAGTCGGCTGGAGATCGATGTATTGACCCTCGACGCAATTTGAGTGTTCCATCATCATTAGGAGGCGCTGAACGTTACAATGAACTATCATTTTTGCGTCGGATTCGAAAATCTAGACTCACAGGAGAAGGCTCATATGGTGCCCGAGACAGCAATATCCGCTTGGAGACAAGTCGGCTGGAAGACGATGTTTTGAATCTCAACGCAATTTGAGTGTTCTATTGTCATTAGGAGGCGCTGAACGTTACGATTCACTATCATTTTTGCGTCGGATTCGAAAATCTAGACTCTCAGGATAAGGCTCATATGGTGCCCGAGACAGCAATATCCCCTTGGAGACAAGTCGGCTGAAGGGCGATGTATTGAATCTAGACGCAATGCGAGTGTTCTATCGTCATTAGGAGGCCCTGAACGTTACAATTAACTACCAGTTTCGCGTCGGATTCGAAAATGTAGACTCACAGGAGACGGACCACATGGAGCCCGAGGCAGCAAAATCCACTTGTAGACAAGTCAGCTGGAGGTCGATGAATTGACTCTCGACGCAATTTGAGTGTTCCAACGTCATTAGGAGGCCCTGAACGTTATAATTAACTATCAGTTTTGCGTCGGATTCGAAAATCTGGACTCACAGGAGAACGACCATAAGGTGCCCGAGGCAGCAATAGACCTTTGGAGAAAAGTCGGCTCGAGGCCGATGTTTTGAATCTCGACGAAATTTGAGTGTTCCATCGTCATTAGGAGGCCCTTAATGTTACAATTAACTATCTGTTTTGCGTCGGAATCGAAAATCTAGACTCATAGGGAAACGACCAGATCGTGCCCGAGGTAGCAATAGACTCTTGGAGACAAGCCGGCTGAATACCGATGTATTGAATCTCGACGCAATTTGAGTGTTCCATCGTCATTAGGAGGCCCTGATCGTTACAATTAACTATCAGTTTCGCGTCGGATTCGAAAATCTAGACTCACAGGAGACGGACCACATGAAGCCCGAGGCAGCAATATTCCCTTGGAGACAAGTTGGCTGGAGGCCGATGTATTGATTCTCGACGCAATTTGAGTGTTCCATCGTCATTAGGAGGCCCTGAATGTTACAATTAACTGTCAGTTTTTCTTCGGATTCGAAAATCTAGACTCACTGGAGACGGACCATAGGGTGCCCGAAGCAGCAATATCCCCTTGGAGACCAGTCCGCTGGAGGACGATGTATTGAATCGCGACGTAATTAGAGTTCTCCATCGTCATTAGGAGGCCTTGAACGTTACAATTAACTATCAGGTTTGCGTCGGATTCGAAAATCTAGACTCACAGGATACGGACCACATCGAGCCCGAGGCAGCAATATCCCCTTGTAGACAAGTCGGCTGGAGGTCGATGTATTGAATCTCGACACGATTTGAGTGTTCCTTCGTCATTAGGAGGCCCTGAACGTAACAATTAACCACCTGTTTTGCGTCGGATTCGAAAATCTAGACTCACAGGAGATCGACCATAAGGTGCCCGAGGCAGCAATAGACCCATGGTGACAAGGCGGCTCGAGGCCGATGTATTGAAGCTCGACGCAATTTGAATGTTCCATCGTCATTAGGAGGCCCTGAGCGTCACAATTAACTATCAGTTTTGCGTCGGATTCGAAAATCTAGACTCACAGGAGACGGACCACATCGAGCCCGAGGCAGCAATATCCCCTTGTAGACAAGTCGGCTGGAGGTCGATGTATTGAAGCTCGACGCAATTTGAGTGTTCCTTCGTCATTAGGAGGCCCTGAAGGTCACATTTAACCATCTGTTCTGCGTCGGATTCGAAAATCTAGACTCACAGGAGAACCACCATAAGGTGCCCGAGGAAGCAATATCCCCTTGGAGACAAGTCGGCTCGAGGCCGATGTATTGCCTCTCAGCGCAATTTGAGTGTTCCATCGTCATTAGGAGGCGCTGAACGTTACAATTAACTATCATTTTAGCGTCGGTTTCGAAAATCTTCCCACAGGAGAAGGATCATATGGTGCCCGAGACACCAATATCCCCTTGGAGACAAGTCGCCTGAAGGACGATGTATTGATACTCACCGCAATTTGAGTGTTCCATCGTTATTAGGAGGCCCTGAACGTTGCAATTAACTATTAATTTCGCGTCGGATTCAAATATCTAGACTCGCAGGAGACGGACCATTTGGTTGCCGAAGCAGCAATATCCCCTTGGAGACAAATCGGCTGGAGGACGATGTATTGAATCTCGACGCAATTTGAGTACTCCATCGTCATTAGGAGGCCCTGAACGTTACAATTAACTATAAGTTTTGCGTCGGATTCGAAAACGTAGAATCACCGGAGACGGACCATGTGGTGCCCGAGGCAGCGATATCCCCTTGGAGACAAGTCAGCTGGAGGACGATGTAGAAAATCTTGACGAATTTGAGTGTTCCTTCGTCATTAGGATGCCCTGAACGTTACAATTAACTATCTGTTTTGCGTCGGATTCGAAAATCTAGACTCACAGGAGAACGACCATCAGGTGCCCGAGGCAGCAATAGACCCTTGGAGACAAGTCGGCTCGAGGCCGCTGTTTTGAATCTCGACACAATTTGAGTGTTCCATCGTCATTAGGAGGCCCTGAACGTTACAATTAGCTATCTGTTTTGCGTCTGATTCGAAAATCTAGACTCACAGAACGACAAGAAGGTGCCCGAGGCTGCAATAGACTCCTGGAGACAAGACGGCTTAATGCCGATGTATTGAATCTCGACGCAATTTGAGTGTTCCATCGTCATTAGGAGGCCCTGAACGTTATAATTAACTATCAGTTTCGCCTCGGATTCGAAAATCTAGACTCACAGGAGACGGACCACATGAAGCCCGAGACAGCAATATCCCCTGGAGAAAAGTCGGCTGGAGGCCGATGTATTGAATCACGACGCAATTTGAGTGTTCCATCGTCATTAGGTGCCCCTGAACGTTACAATTAACTATCATTTTAGCGTCGGATTCGAAAATCTACTGACAGGAGGAGGATCATATGGTGCCCGAGACAGCAATATCCCCTTGGAGACAAGTCGGCTGAAGGACGATGTATTGAATCTAGACGCAATGTGAGTGTTCCATCGTCATTAGGAGGCGCTGAACGTTACAGCTAACTATCATTTTTGCGTCGCATTCGAAAATGTAGACTCACAGAAGAACGACCATAAGGTGCCCGAGTCAGCAATAGACCCTTGGAGACAAGTCCGCTGGAGGACGATGTATTGACTCTCGACGCAATTTGAGTGCTCCATCGTCATTAGGAGGCGCTGAACCTTACAATTAACTATCATTTTAGCCTCGGATTCGAAAATCTACTCACAGGAAAAGGATCATATGATGCCCGAAACAGCAATTTCCCCTTGGAGACAAGTCGGCTGAAGGACGATGTATTGAATCGCGACGCAATTTGAGTGTTCCATCATCATTAGGAGGCCCTGAACGTTACAATTAACTATCACTTTCGCGTCGGATTCAAGAATCTAGACTCACAGGAGACGGACCATTTGGTGCCCGAGGCAGCAATATCCCCTTATGGACCAGTCCGCTGGAGGACGTTGTATTGAATCGCGACGTTATTAAAGTGCTCCATCGTCATTAGGAGGCCCTGAACGTTACAATTAACTATCAGTTTCGCATCGGATTCGAAAATCTAGACTCACAGGAGAACGACCAAAAGGTGCCCGAAGCAGGGATAGACTCTTGGAGACAAGTCGGCTGAATGCCGATGTATTGAGTCTCGACGCAATTTGAGTGTTCCATCGTCATTAGGAGGCGCTGAACGTTACAATGAACTATCATTTTTGCGTCGGATTCGAAAATCTAGACTCACAGGAGAAGGCTCATATGGTGCCCGAGACAGCAATATCCCCTTGGAGACAAGTCGGCTGGAAGACGATGTATTGAATCTCGACGCAATTTGAGTGTTCTATCGTCAGTAGGAGGCGCTGAACGTTACAATTCACTATCATTTTGCGTCGGATTCGAAAATCTGGACTCTCAGGATAAGGCTCATATGGTGCCCGAGACAGCAATATCCCCTTGGAGACAAGTCGGCTGAAGGACGATGTATTGAATCTAGACGCAATGCGAGTGTTCTATCGTCATTAGTAGGCCCTGAACGTTACAATTAACTATCAGTTTCGCGTCGGATTCGAAAATGTAGACTTACAGGAGACGGACCACATGGAGCCCGAGGCAGCAAAATCCACTTGTAGAAAAGTCAGCTGGAGGTCGATGAATTGACTCTCGACGCAATTTGAGTGTTCCATCGTCATTAGGAGGCCCTGAACGTTATAGTTAAATATCAGTTTTGCGTCGGATTCGAAAATCTAGACTCATAGGAGAACGACCAGAAGGTGCCCGAGGCAGCAATAGACTCTTGGAGACAAGTCGGCTGAATGCCGATGTATTGAATCTCGACGCAATTTGAGTGTTCCATCGTCATTAGGACGCCCTGATCGTTACAATTAACCATCATTTTCGCGTCGGATTCGAAAATCTAGACTCACAGGAGACGGACCACATGAAGCCCGAGGCAGCAATATCCCCTTGGAGACAAGTTGGCTGGAGGCCGATGTATTGATTCTCGACGCAATTTGAGTGTTCCATCGTCATTAGGAGGCCCTGAATGTTACAAATAACTGTCAGTTTTTCGTCGGATTCGAAAATCTAGACTCACTGGAGACGGACCATAAGGTGCCCGAAGCAGCAATATCCCCTTGGAGACCAGTCCGCTGGAGGACGATGTATTGAATCGCGACGTAATTAGAGTTCTCCATCGTCATTAGGAGGCCCTGAACGTTACAATTAACTATCAGTTTCGCGTCGGATTCGAAAATCTTGACTCACAGGAGAAGGACCATATGGTGCCCGAGGCAGCAATGTCCCCTTGGACACAAGTCGGCTGGAGGACGATGTATTGAATCTCGACGCAATGTGACAGTTCCATCGTCATTAGGAGGCGCTGAACGTACAGCTAACTATCAGTTATGCGTCGGATTCGAAAATTTAGACTCACAGGAGAACGACCATAAGGTGCCAGAGGCAGCAACGGACACTTGGAGACAAGTCGGCTGGAGGCCGATGTATTGGATCTCGACGCAATTTGAGTGTTCCATCATCATCAGGACGCCCTGACCGTTACCATTAACTATCATTTTTGCGTCGGATTCGAAAATCTAGACTCACAGAAGAACGACCGTAAGGTGCCCGAGTCAGCAATAGACCCTTGGAGACAAGTCGGCTGGAGGACGATGTATTGACTCTCGACGCAATTTGAGTGCTCCATCGTCATTAGGAGGCGCTGAACCTTACAATTAACTATCATTTTAGCGTCGGATTCGAAAATCTACTCACAGGAAAAGGATCATATGATGCCCGAGACAGCAATTTCCCCTTGGAGACAAGTCGGCTGAAGGACGATGTATTGAATCTAGACGCAATGCGTGTGTTCTGTCGTCATTAGGAGGCCCTGAACGTTACAATTAACTATCGGTTTCGCGTCGGATTCGAAAATGTAGACTCAAAGGAGACGGACCACATGGAGCCCGAGGCAGCAAAATCAACTTGTAGACAAGTCAGCTGGAGGTCGATGAATTGACTCTCGACGCAATTTGAGTGTTCCATCGTCATTAGGAGGCCCTGAACGTTATAATTAACTATCAGTTTTGCGTCGGTTTCGAAAATCTGGCCTCACAGGAGAACGACCATAAGGTGCCCGAGGCAGCAAGAGATCCTTGGAGACAAGTCGGCTCGATGCCGATGTTTTGAATCTCGACGCAATTTGAGTGTTCCATCGTCATTAGGAGGCCCTGAACGTTATAATTAACTACCAGTTTTGCGTCGGATTTGAAAATCTGGACTCACAGGAGAACGACGATAAGGTGCCCGAGGCAGCAATAGACTCTTGGAGACAAGTCGGCTGAATGCCGATGTATTGATTCTCGACGCAATTTGACTGTTCCATCGTCATTAAGAGTCCCTGATCGTTACAATTAACTATCAGTCTTGCGTCGGATTCGAAAATCTAGACTCACAGGAGACGCACCACATCGAGCCCGAGGCAGCAATATCCCCTTGTAGACAAGTCGGCTGGAGGTCGATGTATTGAATCTCGACGCGATTTGAGTGTTCCTTCGTCATTAGGAGGCCCTGAACGTCACAATTAACCACCTGTTTTGCGTCGGATTCGAAAATCTAGACTCACAGGAGAACCACCATAAGGTGCCGGAGGCAGCAATAGACCCATGGAGACAAGTCGGCTCGAGGCCGATGTATTGAATCTCGACGCAATTTGAGTGCTCCATCGTCATTAGGAGGCCCTGAACGTTACAATTAACTATCATTTTTGCTTCGGATTCGAAATTCATGACTCACAGGTGAACGACCCTAAGGTGCCCGAGGCAGCAATACACCCTTGGAGACAAGTCGACTGGAGGACGATGTATTGCCTCTCGACGCAATTTGAGTGTTCCATCGTCATTAGGAGGCGTTAAACGTTACAATTAACTATCATTTTAGCGTCGGTTTCGAGAATCTACCCACAGGAGAAGGATCATATGGTGCCCGAGACAGCAATATTCCCTTGGAGACAAGTCGGCTAAAGGACGATGTATTGATACTCTCCGCAATTTGAGTGTTCCATCGTCATTAGGAGGACCTGAACGTTACAATTAACTATAAGTTTTGCGTCGGATTCGAAAACGTAGAATCACCGGAGACGGACCATGTGGTGTCCGAGGCAGCGATATCCCCTTGGAGACACGTCAGCTGGAGGTCGATAAGTTGACTCTCGACGCAATTTGAGTGTTGCATCGTCATTAGGAGGCCCTGAATGTTACAATTAACTGTCAGTTTTTCGTCGGATTCGAAAATCTAGACTCACTGGAGACGGACCAAAAGGTGCCCGAAGCAGCAATATCCCCTTGGAGACCAGTCCGCTGGAGGACGATGTATTGAATCGCGATGTAATTTGAGTTCTCCATCGTCATTAGGAGGCCCTGAACGTTACAATTAACTATCAGTTTCGCGTCGGATTCGAAAATCTAGCCTCACAGGAGAAGGACCATATGGTGCCCGAGGCTGCGATATCCCCTTGGACACAAGTCGGCTGGAGAACGATGTATTGACTCTCGACGCAATTTGAGTGCTCCATCGTCATTAGGAGGCGCTGAACCTTACAATTAACTATCACTTTCGCGTCGGATTCAAGAATCTAGACTCTTAGGAGACGGACCATTTGGTGCCCGAGGCAGCAATATACCCTTGGAGACAAATCTGCTGGAGGACGATGTATTCAATCTCGACGCAATTTGAGTGTTCTATCGTCATTAGGAGGCGCTGAACGTTACAATTCACTATCATTTTTGCGTCGGATTCGAAAATCTAGACTGTCAGGAGAGGGCTCATATGGTGCCCGAGACAGCAATATCCCCTTGGAGACAAGTCGGCTGAAGCACGATGTATTGAATCTAGACGCAATGCGAGTGTTCTATCGTCATTAGGAGGCCCTGAACGTTACAATTAACTATCAGTTTCGCGTCGGATTCGAAAATGTAGACTCACAGGAGACGGACCACATGGAGCCCGAGGCAGCAAAATCCACTTGTAGACAAGTCAGCTGGAGGTCGATGAATTGACTCTCGACGCAATTTGAGTGTTCCATCGTCATTAGGAGGCCCTGAACGTTATAATTAACCATCAGTTTTGCGTCGGATTCGAAAATCTGGACTCACAGGAGAACGACCATAAGGTGCCCGATGCAGCAATAGACCCTTGGAGACAATTCGGCTCGAGGCCGATGTTTTGCATCTCGACGCAATTTGAGTGTTCCATCGTCATTAGGAGGCCCTGAACGTTACAATTAACTATCTGTTTTGCGTCGGATTCGAAAATCAAGACTCATAGGAGAACGACCAGAAGGTGCCCGAGGCAGCAATAGACTCTTGGAGACAAGTGGGCTGAATGCCAATGTATTAAATCTCGACGCAATTTGAGTGTTCCATCGTCATTAGGAGGCCGTGATCGTTACAATTAACTATCAGTTTCGCGTCGGATTCAAAAATCTAGACTCACAGGAGACGCACCATTTGGTGCCCCAGGCAGCAATATCCCCTTGGAGACAAGTTGGCAGGAGGCCGATGTATTGATTCTCGACGCAATTTGAGTGTTCCATCGTCATTAGGAGGCCCTGAATGTTACAATTAACTGTCAGTTTTTCGTCGGATTCGAAAATCTAGACTCACAGGAGAACGACCATAAGGTGCCCGAGGCAGCAATAGACACTTGGAGACAAGTCGGCTGGAGGCCGATGTATTGGATCTCGACGCAATTTGAGTGTCCCATCGTCATTAGGACGCCCTGACCGTTACCATTAACTATCATTTTTGCGTCGGATTCGAAAATCTAGACTCACAGGAGAACGACCATAAGGTGCCCGAGTGTGCAATACACCCTTGGAGACAAGTCGGCTGGAGGACGATGTATTGACTCTCGACGCAATTTGAGTGCTCCATCGTCATTAGGAGGCCCTGAACCTTACAATTAACTATCATTTTAGCGTCGGATTCGACAATCTACTCACAGGAGAAGGATCATATGATGCAGGAGACAGCAATATCCCCTTGGAGCGAAGTCGGCTGAAGGACGATGTATTGAATCGCGACGCAATTTGAGTGTTCCATCATCACTAGGAGGCCATGAACGTTACAATTAACTATCACTTTCGCGTCGGATTCAAGAATCTAGACTCACAGGTGACGGAACATTTGGGGCCCGAGGCAGCAATATCCCCTTGGAGACAAATCTGCTGGAGGACGATGTATTCAATATCGACGCAATTTGAGTGTTTTATCGTCGTTAGGAGGCGCTGAACGTTACAATTCACTATCATTTTTGCGTCGGATTCGAAAATTTAGACTCTCAGGAGAAGGCTCATATGGTGCCCGAGACAGCAATATCCCCTTGGAGACAATTCGGCTGAAGCACGATGTATTGAATCTAGACGCAATGCGAGTGTTCTATCGTCATTAGGAGGCCCTGAACGTTACAATTAACTATCTGTTTTGCGTCGGATTCGAAAATCTAGACTCACAGGAGAACGACCATGAGGTTCCCGAGGCAGCAATAGACCCTTGGAGACAAGTCGGCTCGAGGCCCGCTGTTTTGAATCTCGACACATTTTGTGTGTTCCATCGTCATTAGGAGGCCCTGAACGTTACAATTAACTATCAGTTTCGCGTCGGATTCAAAAGGGACGCACCATTTGGTGCCCCAGGCAGCAATACCCCTTGGAGACAAATCGGCTGGAGGACGATGTATTCAATCTCGACGCAATTTGAGTCTTCTATCGTCATTAGGAGGCGCTGAACGTTACAATTCACTATCAGTTTTGCGTCGGATTCGAAAATCTGGACTCACAGGAGAACGACCATAAGGTGCCCGAGGCAGCAATAGACCCTTGGAGACAAGTCGGCTCGAGGCCGATGTTTTGAATCTCGACGCAATTTGAGTGTTCCATCGTCATTAGGAGTCCCTGAACGTTACAATTAACTATCTGTTTTGTGTCGGATTCGAAAATCTAGACTCATAGGAGAACGACCAGAAGGTGCCCGAGGCAGCGATAGACTCTTGGAGACAAGTCGGCTGAATGCCGATGTATTGAATCTCGACGCAATTTGAGTGTTCCATCGTCATTAGGAGGCTCTGATCGTTAACAATTAACCATCAGTTTCGCGTCGGATTCGAAAATCTAGACTCACAGGAGACGGACCACATGAAGCGCGAGGCAGCAATATCCCCTTGGAGACAAGTTGGCTGGAGGCCGATGTATTGATTCTCGACGCAATTTGAGTGTTCCATCGTCATTAGGAGGCCCTGATCGTTACAATTAACCATCATTTTTGCGTCGGATTCGAAATCTAGACTCACAGGAGAACGACCATAAGGTGCCCGAGGCAGCAATAGACCCTTGGAGACAAGTCGGCTGAAGGACGATGTATTGAATCTAGACGCAATGCGAGTGTTCTATCGTCATTAGGAGGCCCTGAACGTTACAATTAACTATCAGTTTCGCGTCGGATTCGAAAATGTAGGACTCACAGGAGACGGACCACATGGAGCCCGAGGCAGCAATATCCACTTGTAGACAAGTCAGCTGGAGGTCGATGAATTGACTCTCGACGCAATTTGAGTGTTCCATCGTCATTAGGAGGCCCTGAACGTTATAATTAACCATCAGTCTTTCGTCGGATTCGAAAATCTGGACTCACAAGGGAACGACCATAAGGTGCCCGAGGCAGCAATAGACTCTTGGAGACAAGTCGGCTTAATGCCGATGTATTGAATCTCGACGCAATTAGAGTGTTCCATCGTCATTAGGAGGCCCTGAACGCTACAATTAACTATCATTTTCGCATCGGATTCGAAAATCTAGACTCACAGGAGACGGACCACATGAAGCCCGAGGCAACAATATCCCCTTGGAGACAAGTTGGCTGGAGGCCGATGTATTGACTCTTGACGCAATTTGAGTGTTCCATCGTCATTAGGGGGCGCTGAACGTTAATATTTACTACCATTTTAGCGTCGGATTCGAAAATCTGCTCACAGGAGAAGGATCATCTGATGCCCGAGACAGAAATATCCCCTTGGAGTCAAGTCGGCTGAAGGACGATGTATTGAATCGTGACGCAATTTGAGTGTTCCATCGTCATTAGGAGGCCCTGAACGTTACAATTAACTATCAGTTTCGCGTCGGATTCAAGAATCTAGACTCACAGGAGACGGTCCATTTGGTGCTCGAAGCAGGAATATCCCCTTGGAGACAAATCGGCTGGAGTACGATGTATTCAATCTCGACGCAATATGAGTGTTCCATCGTCATTAGGTGCCCCTGAACGTTACAATTAACTATCATTTTAGCGTCGGATTGAAAAATCTACTCACGGGAGGAGGATCATTTGGTGCCCCGAGACAGCAATATCCCCTTGGAGACAAGTCGGCTGAAGGACGATGTATTGAATCTAGACGCAATGTGAGTGTTCCATTGTCATTAGGAAGCCCTGAACGTTACAATTCACTATCAGTTTCGCGTCGGATTCGAAATTGTAGACTCACAGGAGACGGACCACATGGGGCCCGAGGCAGCAAAATACCCTTGTAGACTAGTCAGCTGGAGGTCGATGAATTGACTCTCGACGCAATTTGAGTGTTGCATCGTCATTAGCAGGCCCTGATTGTTACAATTAACTGTCAGTTTTTCGTCGGATTCGAAAATCTAGACTCACTGGAGACGGACCATAAGGTGCTTAAGCAGCAATATCCCCTTGGGGACCAGTCCGATGGAGGACGATGTATTGAATCGCGACGTTATTAGAGTGCTCCATCGTCATTAGGAGGCACTGAACGTTACAATTAACTATCAGTTTCGCGTCGGATTCGAAAATCTAGACTCACAGGAGAACGACCAGAAGGTTACCGAAGCAGCAATATCCCCTTGGAGACAAGTTGGCTGGAGGCCGATGTATTGAATCTCGACGCAATTTTAGTGTTCCATCGTCATTAGGAGGCCCTGAACGTTACAATTAACTATCAGTTTCGCGTCGGATTCGAAAATCTAGACTCACTGGAGACAGACCATAAGGTGCCCGAAGCAGCAATATCCCCTTGGGGACCAGTCCGATGGAGGACGATGTATTGAATCGCGACGTAATTAGAGTGCTCCATCGTCATTAGGAGGCCCTGAACGTTACAATTAACTATCAGTCTCGCGTCGGATTCGAAAATCTAGACTCACAGGAGAACGACCATAAGGTGCCCGAGGCTGCAACAGACCCTTGGAGACAAGTCGGCTGGAGGACGATGTATTGACTCACGTCGCAATTTGAGTGCTCCATCGTCATTAGCAGGCGCTGAACCTTACAATTAACTATCATTTTAGCGTCGGACTCGAAAATCTACTCACAGGAGAAGGACCATATGATGCCCGAGACAGCAATATCCCCTTGGAGACAAGTCGGCTGAAGGACGATGTATTGAATCGCGACGCAATTTCAGTGTTCCATCGTCATTAGGAGGCCCCGATCGTTACAATTAACTATCAGTTTCGCGTCGGATTCGAAAATCTAGACTCACAGGAGACGGACCACATGAAGCCCGAGGCAGCAATATCCCCTTGGAGACAAGTTGGCTGGAGGCCGATGTATTGATTCTCGACGCAATTTGAGTGTTCCATCGTCATTAGGAGGCGCTGAACGTTACAATTCACTATCATTTTTGCGTCGGATTCGAAAATCTAGACTCACAGGAGAAGGCTCATATGGTGCCCGAGACAGCAATATCCCCTTGGAGACAAGTCGGCTGGAAGACGATGTATTGAATCTCGACGCAATTTGAGTGTTTATCGTCATTAGGAGGCGCTGAACGTTACAATTCACTATCATTTTTGCGTCGGATTCGCAAATCTAGACTCTCAGGAAAAGGCTCATATGGTGCCCGAGACAGCAATATCCCCTTGGAGACAAGTCGGCTGAAGGACGATGTATTGAATCTAGACGCAATGCGAGTGTTCTATCGTCATTAGGAGGCCCTGAACGTTACAATTAACTATCAGTTTCGCGTCGGATTCGAAAATGTAGACTCACAGGAGACGGACCACATGGAGCCCGAGGCAGCAAAATCCACTTGTAGACAAGTCAGCTGGAGGTCGATGAATTGACTCTCGACGCAAATTGAGTGTTCCATCGTCATTAGGAGGCCCTGAACGTTATAATTAACTATCAGTTTTGCGTCGGATTCGAAAATCTGGACTCACAGGAGAACGACCGTAAGGTGCCCGAGGCAGCAATAGACCCTTGGAGACAAGTCGGCTCGAGGCCGATGTTTTGAAGATCGACGCAATTTGAGTGTTCCATCGTGTTTAGGAGGCCCTGAACGTTACAATTAGCGATCTGTTTTCCGTCGGATTCGAAAATCTAAACTCATAGGAGAACGACCAGAAGGTGCCCGAGGTAGCAATAGACTCTTGGAGACAAGTCGGCTGATTGCCGATGTATTGAATCTCGGCGCAATTTGAGTGTTCCATCGTCATTAGGAGTCCCTGATCGTTACAATTAACCATCAGTTTCGCGACGGATTCGAAAATCTAGACTCACAGTAGACGGACCACATGAAGCCCGAGGCAGCAATATCCCCTTGGAGACAAGTTGGCTGGAGACCGATGTATTGATTCTCGACGCAATTTGAGTCTTCCATCGTCATTAGGAGGCCCTGAATGTTACAATTAACTGTCAGTTTTTAGTCGGATTCGAAAATCTAGACTCTCAGGAGAACGACCATAAGGTGCCCGAGGCAGCAATAGACCCTTGGAGACATATCGGCTTGAGGCCGATGTATTGGATCTCGACGCAATTTGAGTGTTCCATCGTCATTAGGACGCCCTGACCGTTACCATTAACTATCATTTTTGCGTCGGATTCGAAAATCTAGACTCACAGGAGAACGACCATAAGGTGCCCGAGGCAGCAATAGACCCTTGGAGACAAGTCGGCTGGAGGACGATGTATTGACTCTCGACGCAATTTGAGTGTTCCATCGTCATTAGGAGGCCCTGAACGTTACAATTAACTATCTGTTTTGTGTCGGATTCGAAAATCTAGACTCACAGGAGAACGACCATAAGGTGCCCGAGGCAGCAATAGACCCTTGGAGACAAGTCGGCTCGAGGCCGCTGTTTTGAATCTCGACACAATTTGAGTGTTCCATCGTCATTAGGAGGCCCTGAACGTAACAATTAACTATCTGTTTTGCGTCGGATTCGAAAATCTAGACTCACAGGAGAACGACAAGAAGGTGCCCGAGGCAGCAATAGATTCTTCGAGACAAGTCGGCTTAATGCCGATGTATTGAATCTCGACGCAATTTGAGTGTTCCATCGTCATTAGGTGCCCCTGAACGTTACAATTAACTATCATTTTAGCGTCGGATTGAAAAATCTACTCACAGGAGGAGGATCATATGGTGCCCGAGACAGCAATATCCCCTTGGAGACAAGTCGGCTGAAGGACGATGTATTGAATCTAGACGCAATGTGAGTGTTCCATTGTCATTAGGAAGCCCTGAACGTTACAATTCACTATCAGTTTCGCGTCGGATTCGAAATTGTAGACTCACAGGAGACGGACCACATGGGGCCCGAGGCAGCAAAATCCCCTTGTAGACTAGTCAGCTGGAGGTCGATGAATTGACTCTCGACGCAATTTGAGTGTTGCATCGTCATTAGCAGGCCCTGATTGTTACAATTAACTGTCAGTTTTTCGTCGGATTCGAAAATCGAGACTCACTGGAGACGGACCGTAAGGTGCTTAAGCAGCAATATCCCCTTGGGGACCAGTCCGCTGGAGGACGATGTATTGAATCGCGACGTTATTAGAGTGCTCCATCGTCATTAGGAGGCACTGAACGTTACAATTAACTATCAGTTTCGCGTCGGATTCGAAAATCTAGACTCACAGGAGAACGACCAGAAGGTGCCCGAAGCAGCAATAGACTCTTGGAGACAAGTCGTCTGAATGCCGATGAATTGAATCTCGACGCAATTTGAGTGTTCCATCGTCATTAGGAGGCCCTGAACGTTACCATTAACTATCAGTTTCGCGTCGGATTCGAAAATCTAGACTCACAGGAGACGGACCACATGAAGCCCGAGGCAGCAATATCCCCATGTAGACAAGTCGGCTGGAGATCGATGTATTGACTCTCGATGCAATTTGAGTGTTCCATCGTCATTAGGAGGCGCTGAACGTTACAATGAACTATCATTTTTGCGTCGGATTCGAAAATCTAATCACAGGAGACCGACCATATGGTGCCCGAGGCAGCAATATCCCCTTGGAGACAAGTTGGCTGGAGGCCGATGTATTGAACCTCGACGCAATTTTAGTGTTCCATCGTCATTAGGAGGCCCTGAACGCTACAATTAACTATCAGTTTCGCGTCGGATTCGAAAACCTAGACTCACTGGAGACAGACCATAAGGTGCCCGAAGAAGCAATATCCCCTTGGGGACCACTACGATGGAGGACGATGTATTGAATCGCGACGTAATTAGAGTGCTCCATCGTCATTAGGAGGCCCTGAACGTTACAATTAACCATCATTTTAGCGTCGGATTCGAACATCTACTCACAGGAGAAGGATCATATGATGCCCGAGACAGCAATATCCCCTTGGAGACAAGTCGGCTGAAGGACGATGTATTGAATAGCGACGCAATTTGAGTGTTCCATCGTCATTAGGAGGCCCTGAACGTTACAATTAACCATCATTTTAGCGTCGGATTCGAACATCTACTCACAGGAGAAGGATCATATGATGCCCGAGACAGCAATATCCCCTTGGAGACAAGTCGGCTGAAGGACGATGTATTGAATAGCGACGCAATTTGAGTGTTCCATCGTCATTAGGAGCCCCTGAACGTTACAATTAACTATCAGTTTCGCGTCGGATTCAAAAATCTAGACTCACAGGAGACGGGCCATTTGGTGCCCCAGGCAGCAATATCCCCTTGGAGACAAGTCGGCTGGAAGACGATGTATTGAATGTCGACGCAATTTGAGTGTTCTATCGTCATTAGGAGGCGCTGAACGTTACAATGAACTATCATTTTTGCGTCGGATTCGAAAATCTAGTCACAGGAGACCGATCATATGGTGCCCGAGGCAGCAATATCCCCTTGGAGACAAGTTGGCTGGAGGCCGATGTATTGAATCTCGACGCAATTTTAGTGTTCCATCGTCATTAGGAGGCCCTGAACGTTACAATTAACTATCAGTTTCGCGTCGGATTCGAAAATCTAGACTCACTGGAGACAGACCATAAGGTGCCCGAAGCAGCAATATCCCCTTGGGGACCACTCCGATGGAGGACGATGTATTGAATCGCGACGTAATTAGAGTGCTCCATCGTCATTAGGAGGCCCTGAACGTTACAATTAACCATCATTTTAGCGTCGGATTCGAACATCTACTCACAGGAGAAGGATCATATGATGCCCGAGACAGCAATATCCCCTTGGAGACAAGTCGGCTGAAGGACGATGTATTGAATAGCGACGCAATTTGAGTGTTCCATCGTCATTAGGAGGCCCTGAACGTTACAATTAACTATCAGTTTCGCGTCGGATTCAAAAATCTAGACTCACAGGAGACGGACCATTTGGTGCCCCAGGCAGCAATATCCCCTAGGAGACAAATCGGCTGGAAGACGATGTATTGAATCTCGACGCAATTTGAGTGTTCTATCGTCATTAGGAGGCGCTGAACGTTACAATTAACTATCAGTCTCGCGTCGGATTCGAAAATCTAGACTCACAGGAGAACGACCATAAGGTGCCCGAGGCTGCAACAGACCCCTGGAGACAAGTCGGCTGGAGGCCGATGTATTGGATCTCGACGCAATTTGAGTGTTCCATCGTCATTAGGACGCCCTGACCGTTACCATTAACTATCATTTTTGCGTCGGATTCGAAAATCTAGACTCTCAGGAGAAGGCTCATATGGTGCCCGAGACAGCAATATCCCCTTGGAGACAAGTCGGCTGAAGGACGATGTATTGAATCTAGACGCAATGCGAGTGTTCTATCGTCATTAGGAGGCCCTGAACGTTACAATTAACTATCAGTTTCGCGTCGGATTCGAAAATGTAGACTCACAGGAGACGGACCACATGAAGCCCGAGGCAGCAATATCCCCATGTAGACAAGTCGGCTGGAGATCGATGTATTGACTCTCGATGCAATTTGAGTGTTCCATCGTCATTAGGAGGCGCTGAACGTTACAATGAACTATCATTTTTGCGTCGGATTCGAAAATCTAGTCACAGGAGACCGATCATATGGTGCCCGAGGCAGCAATATCCCCTTGGAGACAAGTTGGCTGGAGGCCGATGTATTGAATCTCGACGCAATTTTAGTGTTCCATCGTCATTAGGAGGCCCTGAACGCTACAATTAACTATCAGTTTCGCGTCGGATTCGAAAATCTAGACTCACTGGAGACAGACCATAAGGCGCCCGAAGCAGCAATATCCCCTTTTGGACCACTCCGATGGAGGACGATGTATTGAATCGCGACGTAATTAGAGTGCTCCATCGTCATTAGGAGGCCCTGAACGTTACAATTAACCATCATTTTAGCGTCGGATTCGAACATCAACTCACAGGAGAAGGATCATATGATGCCCGAGACAGCAATATCCCCTTGGAGACAAGTCGGCTGAAGGACGATGTATTGAATAGCGACGCAATTTGAGTGTTCCATCGTCATTAGGAGGCCCTGAACGTTACAATTAACTATCAGTTTCGCGTCGGATTCATAAATCTAGACTCACAGGAGACGGACCATTTGGTGCCCCAGGCAGCAATATCCCCTAGGAGACAAATCGGCTGGAAGACGATGTATTGAATCTCGACGGAATTTGAGTGTTCTATCGTCATTAGGAGGCCCTGAATGTTACAATTAACTGTCAGTTTTTCGTCGGATTCGAAAATCTAGACTCACTGGCGACGGATCATAAGGTGCTCGAAGCAGCAATATCCCCTTGGGGACCAGTCCGCTGGAGGACGATGTATTGAATCGCGACGTAATTAGAGTGCTCCATCGTCATTAGGAGGCCCTGAACGTTACAATTAACCATCATTTTAGCGTCTGATTCGAACATCTACTCAAAGGAGAAGGATCATATGATGCCCGAAACAGAAATATCCCCTTGGAGACAAGTCGGCTGAAGGACGATGTACTGAATCGCGACGCAATTTGAGTGTTCCATCGTCATTATGAGGCCCTGAACGTTACAATTAACTATCAGTTTCGCATCGGATTCGAAAATCTAGACTCACAGGAGACGGACCACATGAAGCCCGAGGCAACGATATCCCCTTGGAGACAAGTTGGCTGGAGGCCGATGTATTGACTCTTGACGCAATTTGAGTGTTCCATCGTCATTAGGGGGCGCTGAACACTACAATTTACTATCATTTTAGCGTCGGATTCGAAAATCTACTCACAGGAGAAGGATCATATGATGCCCGAAACAGAAATATCCCCTTGGAGACAAGTCGGCTGAAGGACGATGTATTGAATCGCGACGCAATTTGAGTGTTCCATCGTCATTAGGAGGCCCTGAACGTTACAATTAACTATCAGTTTCGCGTCGGATTCAAGAATCTAGACTCACAGGAGACGGTCCATTTGGTGCCCGAGGCAGGAATATCCCCTTGGAGACAAATCGGCTGGAGGACGATGTATTCAATCTCGACGCAATATGAGTGTTCCATCGTCATTAGGAGGCGCTGAACGTTACAATTCACTATCAGTTTTGCGTCGGATTCGAAAATCTAGACTCTCAGGAGAGGGCTCATATGGAGCCCGAGACAGCAATATCCCCTGGAGACAAGTCGGCTGGAGGCCGATGTATTGAATCTCGACGCAATTTGAGTTTTCCATCGTCGTTAGGTGCCCCTGAACGTTACAATTAACTATCATTTTACCGTCGGATTGAAAAATCTACTCACAGGAGAAGGATCATATGATGCCCGAAACAGAAATATCCCCTTGGAGACAAGTCGGCTGAAGGACGATGTATTGAATCTAGACGCAATGTGAGTGTTCCATTGTCATTAGGAAGCCCTGAACGTTACAATTAACTATCAGTTTCGCGTCGGATTCGAAAATCTAGACTCACAGGAGACGGACCACATGAAGCCCGAGGCAGCAATATCCCCATGTAGACAAGTCGGCTGGAGATCGATGTATTGACTCTCGATGCAATTTGAGTGTTCCATCGTCATTAGGAGGCGCTGAACGTTACAATGAACTATCATTTTTGCGTCGGATTCGAAAATCTAGTCACAGGAGACCGACCATATGGTGCCCGAGGCAGCAATATCCCCTTGGAGACAAGTTGGCTGGAGGCCGATGTATTGAATCTCGACGCAATTTTAGTGTTCCATCGTCATTAGGAGGCCCTGAACGTTACAATTAACTATCAGTTTCGCGTCGGATTCGAAAATCTAGACTCACAGGAGACGGACCACATGAAGCCCGAGGCAGCAATATCCCCATGTAGACAAGTCGGCTGGAGATCGATGTATTGACTCTCGATGCAATTTGAGTGTTGCATCGTCATTAGGAGGCGCTGAACGTTACAATGAACTATCATTTTTGCGTCGGATTCGAAAATCTAGTCACAGGAGACCGACCATATGGTGCCCGAGGCAGCAATATCCCCTTGGAGACAAGTTGGCTGAAGGCCGATGTATTGAATCTCGACGCAATTATAGTGTTCCATCGTCATTAGGAGGCCCTGAACGTTACATTTAACTATCAGTTTCGCGTCGGATTCGAAAATCTAGACTCACTGGAGACAGACCATAAGGTGCCCGAAGCAGCAATATCCCCTTGGGGACCACTACGATGGAGGACGATGTATTGAATCGCGACGTGATTAGAGTTCTCCATCGTCATTAGGAGGCCCTGAACGTTACAATTAACCATCATTTTAGCGTCGGATTCGAACATCTACTCACAGGAGAAGGATCATATGATGCCCGAGACAGCAATATCCCCTTGGAGACAAGTCGGCTGAAGGACGACGTATTGAATAGCGACGTAATTTGAGTGTTCCATCGTCATTAGGAGGCCCTGAACGTTACAATTAACTATCAGTTTCGCGTCGGATTCAAAAATCTAGACTCACAGGAGACGGACCATTTGGTGCCCCAGGCAGCAATATCCCCTAGGAGACAAATCGGCTGGAAGACGATGTATTGAATCTCGACGCAATTTGAGTGTTCTATCGTCATTAGGAGGCGCTGAACGTTACAATTAACTATCAGTCTCGCGTCGGATTCGAAAATCTAGACTCACAGGAGAACGACCATAAGGTGCCCGAGGCTGCAACAGACCCTTGGAGACAAGTCGGCTGGAGACCGATGTATTGGATCTCGACGCAATTTGAGTGTTCCATCGTCATTAGGACGCCCTGACCGTTACCATTAACTATCATTTTTGCGTCGGATTCGAAAATCTAGACTCACAGGAGAACGGCCATAAGGTGCCCGAGGCAGCAATAGACCCTTGGAGACAAGTCGGCTGGAGGACGATGTATTGACTCTCGACGCAATTTGAGTGCTCCATCGTCATTAGCAGGCGCTGAACCTTACAATTAACTATCATTTTAGCGTCGGATTCGAAAATCTACTCACAGGAGAAGGATCATATGATGCCCGAGATAGCAATATCCCCTTGGAGACAAGTCGGCTGAAGGACGATGTATTGAATAGCGACGCAATTTGAGTGTTTATCGTCATTAGGAGGCCCTGAACGATACAATTCACTATCATTTTTGCGTCGGATTCGAAAATCTAGACTCTCAGGAGAACGGCCGTAAGGTGCCCGAGGCAGCAATAGACCCTTGGAGACAAGTCGGCTCGAGGCCGATGTTTTGAAGATCGACGCAATTTGAGTGTTCCATCGTTATTAGGATGCCCTGAACGTTACAATTAGCGATCTGTTTTCCGTCGGTTTCGAAAATCTAAACTCATAGGAGAACGACCAGAAGGTGCCCGAGGTAGCAATAGACTCTTGGAGACAAGTTGGCTGATTGCCGATGTATTGAATCTCGACGCAATTTGAGTGTTCCATCGATATTAGGAGTCCCTGATCGTTACAATTAACCATCAGTTTCGCGACGGATTCGAAAATCTAGACTCACAGTAGACGGACCACATGAAGCCCGAGGCAGCAATATCCCCTTGGAGACAAGTTGGCTGGAGACCGATGTATTGATTCTCGACGCAATTTGAGTGTTCCATCGTCATTAGGAGGCCCTGAATGTTACAATTAACTGTCAGTTTTTAGTCGGATTCGAAAATCTAGACTCTCAGGAGAACGACCATAAGGTGCCCGAGGCAGCAATAGACCCTTGGAGACATATCGGCTTGAGGCCGATGTATTGGATCTCGACGCAATTTGAGTGTTCCATCGTCATTAGGACGCCCTGACCGTTACCATTAACTATCATTTTTGCGTCGGATTCGAAAATCTAGACTCACAGGAGAACGACCATAAGGTGCCCGAGGCAGCAATAGACCCTTGGAGACAAGTCGGCTGGAGGGCGATGTATTGACTCTCGACGCAATTTGAGTGTTCCATCGTCATTAGGAGGCCCTGAACGTTACAATTAACTATCAGTTTCGCATCGGATTCGAAAATCTAGACTCACAGGAGACGGACCACATGAAGCCCGAGGCAACAATATCCCCTTGGAGACAAGTTGGCTGGAGGCCGATGTATTGACTCTTGACGCAATTTGAGTGTTCCATCGTCATTAGGGGGCGCTGAACACTACAATTTACTATCATTTTAGCGTCGGATTCGAAAATCTACTCACAGGAGAAGGATCATATGATGCCCGAAACAGAAATATCCCCTTGGAGACAAGTCGGCTGATTGCCGATGTATTGAATCTCGACGCAATATGAGTGTTCCATTGTCATTAGGAAGCCCTGAACGTTACAATTCACTATCAGTTTCGCGTCGGATTCGAAATTGTAGACTCACAGGAGACGGACCACATGGGGCCCGAGGCAGCAAACTCCCCTTGTAGACTAGTCAGCTGGCGGTCGATGAATTGACTCTCGACGCAATTTGAGTGTTGCATCGTCATTAGCAGGCCCTGATTGTTACAATTAACTGTCAGTTTTTCGTCGGATTCGAAAATCTAGACTCACTGGAGAAGGACCATAAGGTGCCCGAAGCAGCAATAGACTCTTGGAGACAAGTCGTCTGAATGCCGATGTATTGAATCTCGACGCAATTTGAGTGTTCCATCGTCATTAGGAGGCCCTGAACGTTACAATTAACTATCAGTTTCGCGTCGGATTCGAAAATCTAGACTCACAGGAGACGGACCACATGAAGCCCGAGGCAGCAATATCCCCATGTAGACAAGTCGGCTGGAGATCGATGTATTGACTCTCGATGCAATTTGAGTGTTCCATCGTCATTAGGAGGCGCTGAACGTTACAATGAACTATCATTTTTGCGTCGGATTCGAAAATCTAGTCACAGGAGACCGACCATATGGTGCCCGAGGCAGCAATATCCCCTAGGAGACAAGTTGGCTGGAGGCCGATGTATCGACTCTCGACGCAATTTTAGTGTTCCATCGTCATTAGGAGGCCCTGAACGTTACAATTAACTATCAGTTTCGCGTCGGATTCGAAAATCTAGACTCACAGGAGACGGACCACATGAAGCCCGAGGCAGCAATATCCCCATGTAGACAAGTCGGCTGGAGATCGATGTATTGACTCTCGATGCAATTTGAGTGTTGCATCGTCATTAGGAGGCGCTGAACGTTACAATGAACTATCATTTTTGCGTCGGATTCGAAAATCTAGTCACAGGAGACCGACCATATGGTGCCCGAGGCAGCAATATCCCCTTGGAGACAAGTTGGCTGAAGGCCGATGTATTGAATCTCGACGCAATTATAGTGTTCCATCGTCATTAGGAGGCCCTGAACGTTACAATTAACTATCAGTTTCGCGTCGGATTCGAAAATCTAGACTCACTGGAGACAGACCATAATGTGCCCGAAGCAGCAATATCCCCTTGGGGGCCACTACGATGGAGGACGATGTATTGAATCGCGACGTGATTAGAGTGCTTCATCGTCATTAGGAGGCCCTGAACGTTACAATTAACCATCATTTTAGCGTCGGATTCGAACATCTACTCACAGGAGAAGGATCATATGATGCCCGAGACAGCAATATCCCCTTGGAGACAAGTCAACTGAAGGACGATGTATTGAATAGCGACGTAATTTGAGTGTTCCATCGTCATTAGGAAGCCCTGAACGTTACAATTAACTATCAGTTTCGCGTCGGATTCAAAAATCTAGACTCACAGGAGACGGACCATTTGGTGCCCCAGGCAGCAATATCCCCTAGGAGACAAATCGGCTGGAAGACGATGTATTGAATCTCGACGCAATTTGAGTGTTCTATCGTCATTAGGAGGCCCCGAACGTTTCAATTAACCATCAGTTTTGCGTAGGATTCGACAATCTAGACTCACAGGAGAACGACCATAAGGTGCCCGAGACAATTCGGCTGAAGGTAGACGAATTGAATTTCGACGCAATTTGAGTGTTCCATCGGTATTAGGAGGCCCTGGACGTTACAATCAACTATCAGTTTCGCGTCGGATTCGAAAATCTAGACTCACAGGAGACGGACCATATGGTTCCCGAGGCAGCAATATCCACTTGGAGACAAGTCGGCTGGTGGACGATGTATTGAATCTCGACGCAATTTGAGTGTTCCATCACATTAGGAGGCCCTGAACGTTGCAATTAACTATCATTTTGGCGTTGAATTCGAAAATCTACTCATAGGAGAAGGACCATTTGGTGCTTGAGGCAGCAATATCCCCTTGGGGAGAAGTCGGCTGGAGGACGATGTATTGAATCTCGACGCAATTCGAGTGTTCCATAGTCATTAGGAGGCCCTGACGTTACAATTATCTATCAGTTTCGCGTCGGATTCGAAAATCTAGACTCACAGGAGACGGACCATATGGCGCCCGAGGCAACAATTTCCCCTTGGAGACAAGTCGGCTGGACGACGATGTATTGAATCTCGACGCAATTAGAGTGTTCCATCATCATTAGGAGGCGCTGAACGTTACAATTAACTATCAGTCTCCCGTCGGATTCGAAAATGTAGACTCACAGTAGACGGACCATATAGTTCCCGAGGCAGCAATATCACTTGGAGACAAGTCGGCTGGAAAACGAAGTATTGAATCTCGACGCAATTTGAGTGTTCCATCGTCATTAGGAGGCTCTGAACGTTACAATTAACTATCGGTTTTGCGTCGGATTCGAAAATCTTGACTCAAAGGAGAACGACCATAAGGTGCCCGAGGCAGCAATATCCCCTTGGAGACAAGTCGGCTAAAGGACGATGTATTGAATCTCGACGCAATTTGAGTGTTCCATCGTCATTAGGAGGCCCTGAACGTTACAATTAACTATCAGTCTCCCGTCGGATTCGAAAATGTAGACTCACAGTAGACGGACCATATGGTTCCCGAGGCAGCAATATCACTTGGAGACAAGTCGGCTGGAAAACGAAGTATTGAATCTCGACGCAATTTGAGTGTTCCATCGTTATTAGGAGGCCCTGATCGTTACAAGTATCTATCAGTTTTCCGTCGGATTCGACAATCTAGACTTACAGTAGAACGACCATAAAGTGCCCGAGGCACCAATAGACCCTTGGAGACAAATCGGCTGGAGGACGATGCATTGAATCTCGACACAATTCGAGTGTTCCATCGTCATTAGGAGGCACTGAAAGTTTCAACTAACTATCAGTTTCGCGTCGGATTCGAAAATCTACACCTACAGGAGACGGACCATATGGTGCCCGAGGCAGCAATATCCCCTTATAGACAAGTCGGCTGAAGGACGATGTATTGAATCTCGACGCAATTTGAGTGTTCCATCGTCATTAGGAGGCCCTGAACGTTACAATTAATTATCGGTTTTGATTCGGATTCGAAAATCTTTACTCAAAGGAGAACGACCATAAGGTGCCCGAGGCAGCAATAGACCCTTGGAGACAAGTCGGCTGAAGGACGAAGTATTGAATCTCGACGCAATTTGAGCGTTCCATCGTCATTAGGAGGCCCTGAACGTTACAAGTATCTATCAGTTCTGCGTCGGATTCGACAATCTAGACTTACAGGTGAACGACCATAAAGTGCCCGAGGCAGCAATAGACCCTTGGAGACAAGTCGGCTGGAGGACGATGTATTGAATCTCGATGCAATTTGAGTGCTCCATCGTCATTAGGAGGAACTGAACGTTACAATTAACTATCAGATTTGCGTCGGATTCGAAAATCTTGACCCACAGGAGAAGGTGCCACCGGCAGCAATAGAAGCTATGAAACAATTCGGCTGGTGGCCGATGTATTGAATCTCGACGCAATTCGAGTGTTCCATCGTCATTAGGAGGTGCTTAACGTTACAATTAACTATCAGTTATCCGTCGGATTCGATAATCTAGACTCACTGGAAAACAATCATAAGGTGCCCGAGGCTGCAATAGACCCTTGGAGACAAGTCGGATGGAGGACGATGTATTGAATCTCGACGCAATTTGAGTGTTCCATCGTCATCAGGAGGCCCTGAACGTTACAATCAACTATCTGTTTTGCGTCGGATTCGAAAATCTAGACTCACAGGAGAACGACCATAAGGTCCCCGAGGCAGCAATAGACCCTTGGAGACAAGTTGGCTGAAGGACGATGTATTGAAACTCGACGCAATTTGAGTGTTCCATCGTTATTAGGAGGCCCTGAACGTTACAATTAACCATCAGTTTTGCATAGGATTCGAAAATCTAGACTCACAGGAGAACGACCATAAGGTGCCCGAGGCGGTAATAGACCCTTGGAGACAAGTCGCCTGAAGGACGACGTATTGAATCTCGTCGCAATTTGAGAGTTCCATCGTCATTACGAGGCCCTGATTGTTACAATCAACTAACAGTTATGCGTCGGATTCGAAAATCTAGACTCACAGGTGAACGACCATAAGGTGCCCGAGGCAGCTATAGACCCTTGGAGACAGGTCGGCTGAAGGTCGATGTACTGAATCTCGACGCAATATGAGTGTTCCATCGTCATTATTAGGCCCTGAACGTTACAATTAACTATCAGTTTCGCGTCGGATTCGAAAATCTAGACTCACAGGAGAATGACCATAAGGTGCCCGAGGCAGCAATATCCCCATGGAGACTAGTCGGCTGGAGAACGATGTATTGGATCTCGACGCAATTTGAGTGTTCCATCGGCATTAACAGGCCCTGAACGTTACAAGTATGTATCAGTTTTGCGTCGGAGTCGACAATCTAGACTTACAGGAGAACGCACATACAGTGCCCGATGCACCATAGACCCTTGGAGACTAGTCGGCTGGAAGACGATGTACTGAATCTCGACGCAATTTGAGTGTTCCATCGTCATTAGGAGGCCCTGAATGTTCCAATTAACTATCAGTTTCCGTCGGATTCGAAAATCTAGACTCACAGGAGACAGACCATACGGTGCCCGAGGCAGCAATATCCCCTTGGAGACAAGTCGGCTGATGGACGATGTATTGAATCTCGACGCTATTTGAGTGTTCCATTGTCATTAGGAGGCCCCGTACGTTACAATTAACTATCAGTCTTGCGTCGGATTCGAAAATCTAGACCCAAAAGAGAACGACCATAAGGTGCCCGAGGCAGCAATAGACCCTGGGAGACAAGTCGGCTAAAACACGAAGTATTGATTCTCGACGCAATTAGAATGTTCCATCGTCATTAGGAGGCCCTGAACCTTACAAATAACTATCAGTCTCGCGTCGGATTCGTAAATCTAGACTCACAGGAGACGGACCATATGGTTCCCGAGGCAGCAATATCCACTTGGAGACAAGTCGGCTGGAGGACGATGAATTGAATCTGGACGCAATTTGAGTGTTCCATCGTCATTAGGTGGCCCTGAACGTTACAATTAACCATCAGTTTTGCGTAGGATTCGACAATCGAGACTCACAGGAGAACGACCATAAGGTGCCCGAGACAAGTCGGCTGAGGGAAGATGAATTGAATTTCGACGCAATTTGAGTGTTCCATCGTCATTAGGAGGCCCTGGACGTTACAATTAACTATCAGTTTCGCGTCGGATTCGAAAATCTAGACTCACAGCAGACGGACCATATGGTTCCCGAGGCAGCAATATCCACTTGGAGACAAGTCGGCTGGTGGACGATGTATTGAATCTCGACGCAATTTGAGTGTTCCATCACATTAGGAGGCCCTGAACGTTACAATTAACTATCATTTTGGCGTTGGATTCGAAAATCTACTCATAGGAGAAGGACCATTTGGTGCCTGAGGCAGCAAATTCCCCTTGGAGAGAAGTCGGCTGGAGGACGATGTATTGAATCTCGTCGCAATTCGAGTGTTCCATAGTCATTAGGAGGCCCTGAATGTTACAATTAACTATCAGTCTCGCGTCGGATTCGTAAATCTAGACTCCCAGGAGACGGACCATATGGTTCCCGAGGCAGCAATATCGACTTGGAGACAAGTCGGCTGGTGGACGATGTATTGAATCTCGACGCAATTTGAGTGTTCCATCGTCATTAGGAGGCTCTGAACGTTACAATTAACCATCAGTTTTGCGTAGGATTCTAAAATCTAGACTCTCAGGAGAACGACCATAAGGTGCCCGAGGCAGCAATAGACCCTTGGAGACAAGTCGGCTGAAGGCGGATGTCTTGAATCTCGAAGCAATTTGAGTGTTCCATCGTCATTAGGAGGCCCTGAATGTTGCAATTAACTATCAGTTTCGCGTCGGATTCGAAAATCTAGACTCACAGGAGACGGACCATATGGTGCTCGAGGCAACAATATCCCCTTGGAGACAAGTCGGCTGGAGGACGATGTATTGAATCTCGACGCAATTTGAGTGTTCCATCGTCATTAGGAGGCCCTGAACGTTACAATTAACTATCAGTTATGCGTCGGCTTCGAAAATCTAAACTCACCGGAGAATCACCATAAGGTGCCCGAGGCAGCAATATCCCTATGGAGACAAGTCGGCAGGAGGCCGAGGTATTGAATCTCGACGAAATTTGAGTGTTCCATCGTCATTAGGAGGCCCTGAACGTTACAAGTATCTATCAGTTTTGCGTCGGATTCGACAATCTAGACTTACAGGAGAACGACCATAAAGTGCCCGAGGCAGCAATAGACCCTTGGAGACAAGTCGGCTGGAGGACGATGTATTGAATCTCGACGCAATTCGAGTGTTCCATAGTCATTAGGAGGCCCTGAATGTTACAATTAACTATCAGTTTCGCGTCAGATTCGAAAATCTAGACTCACAGGAGACGGACCATATGGTGCCGGAGGCAACAATATCCCCTTGGAGACAAGTCGGCTGGAGGACGATGTACTGAATCTCGACGCATCTTGAGTGTTCCATCGTCATTAGGATGCCCTGCAAGTTACAATTAACTATCAGTTTTGCGTCGGATTCGAAAATCTAGACTGACATGAGAAAGTGCCACAGGCAGCAATAGACCCTATGAAACATGTCGTATGGTGGCCGATGTATTGAATTTCGTCGTAATTTGAGTGTTCCATCGTCATTAGGAGGCCCTGAACGTAACAATTAACCATCAGTTTTGCGTAGGATTCGAAAATCTAGACTCACAGTAGAACGACCATAAGGTGCCCGAGGCAGCAATAGACCCTTGGAGTCAATTCGGCTGGAGGACGATGTATTGAATCTCGACGCAATTTGAGTGTTCCATCGTCATTAGGAGGCCCTGAACGTTACAAGTATCAATCAGTTTTGCGTCGGATTCTACAATCTAGACTTACAGTAGAACGACCATAAAGTGCCCGAGGCACCAATAGACCCATGGAGACAAATCAGCTGGAGGCGGATGCATTGAATCTCGACGCAATTCGAGTGTTCCATCGTCATTAGGAGGCCCTGAAAGTTTCAACTAACTATCAGTTTCGCGTCGGATTCGAAAATCTAGACTCACTGGAGACGGACCATATGGTGCCCGAGTCAGCAACATCCCCTTGGAGACAAGTCGGCTGATGGACGATGTATTGAATCTCGACGCAATTTGAGTGTTCCATCGTCATTACGAGGCCCTGAACGTTACAATTAACTATCGGTTTTGCGTCGGATTCGAAAATCTCGACTCAAAGGAGAACGACCATAAGGTGCCCGAGGCTGCAATAGACCCTTGGAGACAAGTCGGCTGAATTACTACGAATTGTGCATGGGGGCTTAATTAAATATAAGTATAAGATTGATTGAAAATATTTTTTGTTTTAGTATGTCTGTCCGATTACGCAGTCTCGTAATCGGTTGGCCCTGACTAGAATTGTTACGCAATCTGACTGCAACAAACAATGTAAGAAAATTTTCGTAAACACAGTTAATTAATTAAGTCCCCAGCAACTATAAAACTTACAAAATCCAAGCACAAATGTAACTGTTCTGTATGTGGGAGTGTGACTCAACGTACGCATCTGGCACGGTTCTTTTTCAACAAGACAAGAATTTTGATACCAATTATACTGACGTGACAAAAGAAATTTAGAAAAACTATAATTACGCAAGAAAACCAGAATTCACTCTAATGCAAGAACACAAACCAGATGCTTTGTTGACTGAACCTGTAGTGATGCATTATTTCAGATACACAATTAATAAAAGAACATTGTAGTTTTTACCTTCATATATATTGACGAAATGCACACAATAACATCTGCTATCTCTCCCATCAAATAACTGCATAAAACATGGAACAACACTCTTTACTACTACATCTCACTCCGACTTCACGACAAGCAGTGCCCACTAGCACATCTCGGTACTAACTCTTAACACATACTGTCCTCTACGATCTCATAACAAGCACTGACTGCTACGAACTCCCAACAAGGACTGACTTCCACGAGCTCTCTACTAGCACTGACTGCCACGAACTCTTAACACGCACTGTGGAGGCGGCTTAATAGTACTCTTTGGCGCAATCTCTGGCGCAGTGGCACAGTGTAGCCACCTTTCATATGCCCCTCCTCCACAGGCCAGAATTTGATGGTATTTTTGCCAGCATTGGTGGTGAAAATACCACCAAATTCGTCCAGAAAAATACAGACAAAAATAAAAGATAATATTAATACCTAAATATCACATAATTACTTAAAAATTTTGCCTTTGCACTGACCTTTTACTAACCTAATATATGAAATACAGTAAGCAATACAACTTCTTTTCATACATGTGACTTTACATAATAGTTTACACAATATACAAAAAATCAGTTTATACAAATGTTCACATATAATGCTTTCAATGATTAGTTTATACAAAAAAAAAGACACTAACAGGTGACATCTTTTCAGTAGAAGCAGTCCATCAGAGGCACCCAGCAATGTTGAGTAGGTGCAGACAGCAACAAGTGACTTCATTTCAGTAAAAACAGTTCATCAGTTGCACCCAGCAATGTTGAGCAGGTGCAAACAGCAACAAGTGACTTCAGAGGCACCCAGCAATGTTGAGTAGGTGCAGACACCAACAAGTGACATCATTTCAGTAGAAGCAGTCCATCAGAGGCACCCAGCAATGTTGAGTAGGTGCAGACAGCAACAAGTGACTTCATTTCAGTAGAAACAGTTCATCAGTTGCACCCAGCAATGTTGAGTAGGTGCAGACAGCAACAAGTGACTTCATTTCAGTAAAAACAGTTCATCAGTTGCACCCAGCAATGTTGAGCAGGTGCAAACAGCAACAAGTGACTTCAGAGGCACCCAGCAATGTTGAGTAGGTGCAGACAGCAAAAAGTCACATCTCTCAGCAGAAGCAGTTCGATAAAATTCACTAGCACTGATCACACTGTTCATCAGAGTTTATGAGCAGAAATTAAACATGTCCTAGTGGCACCAATCATGAAGGAAAGGTACAAATAACAGTCCATAATTTTTTAGAATCACTGATCACACAGTTCTTCAGCAGAAATTAAACATGACTAAATGTCACACATCATGTTGAAAAAGTGCAGGTAACAGTTCAGAATATTTATCTTCACTAATCAGACAGTTCAGGCATGAACAATAGTTTGAATACACATACAAATGCTTTTACAGTAACATACAAATCATAACAAACACACAAATGATATCAGATAATTGTCCTATTAACTATTACAATACACAAATACCAGTAAACCTATAATATTTATGGGTGTCAGTGCAAGCCACTACCAACAAATAAAATAATATTTAGGAGATAGGTGGGTAGGATTAGGAAAGGAAAACACACAAAACACACTCACTCATCTTTCAACCACATTAAGTACTACTGTGTAATTGAATAGTGTTAACTGTGTAAATGTAATTCTGTCAAAATCTGATGTTCATCATGTGTATCAAGTAGTAGTGGCAGCAATGTATAATAGTCAATAGTAGTTAGTCAACGTCATAGTCATCATGTCAAGACCAATGTTTGCCAAGCCAGATCAAAATGTACTGTTGTTGAACAACTGTCAGTGAGCCAAGATATGCAATTACTTCTTCTCTTCAAAAAAAAGTATATACTGCTTAGTGATTTAACAAAGTGTGTGTATAGACTATCTTCCTTCTACTTTAGTGTTCTAGTCTGCTATCTTCATCCTCCTTGTTCCATAAGACCAACAAAAAAAATATGCTCCTCACTTACTTTACCTCTTATACACCAAAACTCCAATAATCATCAGCATCACATAATCTCAATAATACCTTAAGAATACCTCTTCAATACGTCTTATCATCAATATCATTTACCTTACCTCTTGTCCACAAAAACTCCAATAATCATCTACTTCACATACTCTCAATACCTCAATAATACGTCGATAAATATAAACCTTATTGCCAATATCATCTCACTTCCAACACAACTTTTTCCTCTAGTCAGTCTCCTCGAACAAGTACAGATAAAATCCTAAAGCAACTTCAATTCAGCATCCCATACAATCCGAAGACACGGTGTCCACACACAACCTCTGTGTAATCCATCTGACCCAAATTTTCTACTCATTATAAATTATAAACAAAGAAATGCATACATGACCTCTAACAGACTTAGTTCGAATAACTCTCAGTAATTAAGTACGATTACGGAGTGTGAATAATCATAATGTTTCACAGTGTGTACACCACTTCAAGAATCATAGCAGAAGCAAACATGTGGAGTATTTTTTGCGTCAAGTGTCACTTCCTATTTCAATTGCTCACGAAAAATGCAGTGTAATAATTGTTAATGGTCTAAACCTAGTTTTGGTCTGTCATGTCGTTAGCATCCTTCCTATTAGCATAAATTTATACAGCTTCCATAAAACCTCAGCTCATGTGACTTCTATGACTTTCTTGTACTAATGTCGTTCGTCGAATTATAGCAGTTAATTTTCTTATCTTAAAATATAAGGCACTGAGCGTAAGCAAAACATGCAATAGCGAGTAAATATACCAGTAGAGAACAGAATGTCAACAAGTAGATGCAGCACAATCCCTACAACGAGGCTCTGCCAAGCGAACAATCTATAATTAATACAGTAGTGTGACCTAAACTCTATGTTCGTACACTGTACATCAGCATTGCTATATTCCAAATTGAAGAGTAGTTATGACAACAAAACAGAAATGTATAAATATACAATACATACGCATAGCAGTAAACATATATCTTACGTAATAAACAGGTCATTAGCAACATATCAGCATAAGCAAATAAATGTTCATATGTCAGCACAATTAATCAGATGACAATTATAATTCAAATAAATAAGCACAGCAGGCACATAATTAAAAAATATGACATCAGTGAAAAAGCAGTGCAGCCAAGCGATGCATAATATACGCAAGTTACAACCCAGTTCATTAATAATCATTGTCAAATTCAGTTAACGTACGCAAGCATGTCGCTTCACAAGTAAATTCATAGAACATGAAATTAGCACAAAGTATGAATCACGTAATCGCGAGAAGCAAATTACGTCTAAAGTACGTACCTAAGTGGAAATATGTTACCTGAAAAATAAACTCAATTAATAGTTACCTTTTTTTTTTAGTTAAATAGTTTCTTCTTCGAAATTACATTCTTCCTGAAAATTTCTCGATAGCAGGTCGTCTTAACGTCGGACACGCACAGAATTTACCTGAAGGTCTTAAATATTTTATACAACCGTATCCTGCAAAATACTGAATGTTAATAACAGAATTCATCAAGTCACTATAGCTTTATACTGAATTTAGTCGGAGAAATTAAACTGTGTATTTGTTTACGGCTGTCAGTGCATTCGCACTGAGCGCTCGATCAGCTGTGGGCGCGTGACGTAGGAAGCTATTGTTCGCGGTCAACGACTGCCTTGTGCGGCGCGCAGACTTGACTGTTGCTTTGAGTATGTGCCGCCGCCAAAACACAGCGCGGTATCCTTGTACTCTCCGCATGTTTACATCTAGCTGTTAGTTCTCTAAAGTATGTCATTCCATAAAAATTTTTCAAAAGTATATCGTTCCACAAAAATTTTGAAAACTACGAACCTCACGTTTTGTGGTAGGAACAGCATAATTACGAACAGCGTTTAATTTTTCTGGATCAGGAAGAATACCTTCTGTAGAAATAATGTGACCGAGAAATTTCACCTATGAACGACCAAATTCAGATTTTTCCAAGTTCACAGTAATGCCAACTCGTGCAAAAATACATAATAATGAATCCAAAATTTTGTTGTGTTCACTCCAAGAACATTTAGCAATAAGAATATCGGCAACATATGAAGTAATATTGTTACGAAGATAAACAGGTAAAATTTCATTTAAGTTACCAATGAATGCTGCTGAAGGTACAGTAACTCCACATGGTAATTTCCGAAACCACTTTTGGGTAAATTAGTTAAATCCGGTTATTATTTACTTACTCTCTAGATAGATTGATAGTCGAAGAGTTGTTTTGACAGATGCAAAGAATAGTAAAAGAGTAGGCAGCGGTACAGAAAACTAAAAGAGAAACAGCACCACTACAGCTCGGGGCCCTATGCTCGCTACGGCACATATTCACTTAGTGCAGTGAATCCCCTGAGGACACTAATAGCTGCACATAATTTCTAGTTTGTGACTTAGTGGCACATCTGGCGGAAGTGCGTACGTAAATTGATCTAACCATGCACATGGATGTATGTCATCCTCAGAATTACGAAAGATCTTAAATGTCCGAACAGTTAAGAAGTGTTTACAGTCAATATTTTCGCCTCGTGGCGACAAAGACCTACCGCGTCTGTCCCAGTCACAATGACGACTATTGTTAAACTCACGCGCCTGGCGCTCTCTTGTTGCTTCTCGTAAATGAAATAAATTACTTTCTTCATACCCTTCTGCTAAACTAACACTTGTCAATTTATCTGAGATCTCATCGACTCTTTCCGATGAGTCACTTAATTGTTCTTTCACTTTATTTACGTCTTCTGTAAATGTCGCGACTCGGGTTTCGGTGTTGTCACTTTTAATAGTTAAGTGTTCACACTGTTGCGTTAAGTTATTTATTCTGTCATTTGGTACGGATTCCTCGATTCTTTCAATTATTTCTTCCTTGTCTTGTGCACATTGTAAATTTAACTCTGAAAATTTCTGTACTATCACGCGATCTTTCTCTTCCCGTTCTCTGTCCTGTTCCTCTTGTCTGATTTCTGTTGAAATTAAACTATTATTGTGAGCCTTCAAAATAGGTTGTACTTCTTCTCTAATTTCTTTATTTGATTCGTCATTCATGTATTTAAAAAATGTCCCTGTTCGTGAGCCTAACTGAGTTTCCATTGTTCCCCTATCAGTTTCTAATTCAGATCGTAACTGTGATCCCACTGCTTTCATCTCGGTTTTAGTTGTTCCTATTTCTGTTTCAATTGTTCCTATTTTTGAGCATGAACGTGTTGTCATTGCTTTCATCTCAGTTCTAAATGTTTTTATCTCTGTTTTAATTGTTCCTAGTAGTGATTCAAACTGTGTTTCCATTCGTGATCCCAAATTTAATATAGCACCCATCAACTGCTCTATCTCTTCTGTCGTTAATCTCGTATTCTGTGAATTTTCTGATTGAGAAACATTTTGAACTGTTACCGGACTATTTTCCTTGCTTATTAAATTGTTTTCCACTACATTATTCATGACACTGTTTACCTCTGTTGGCGAGTTCGCCATGTTAACAATTTCGTTATTCTGACTATTCATCATTTTTGCCTTTTTCATAGATCGCGTAATCATTTGCAAAACATAAAAAAAAAATTCGTCACTGTTCGAAAATCACACACAATGACTCCTTATCTCCAACAATACTATTCACACGAGATGTTTCCCTCAAACACGATTAACGAACAATTGAAATAATTGCACAAAATTGTCAAACGCGTATACAAGGCAATAAAAATTAAATTTTGAAAAATACCATTAGAAGAATGCCAATTACCAAATCTACACATGCAAAATAGACTACAATTACTAACTACAAATTACTACAACAATACTACAGTCTACAATTTTCACAATCAGAAGAATCCAAGGGACGATCCTGGCAGGGTCGCCACGTGCATGGGGGCTTAATTAAATATAAGTATAAGATTGATTGAAAATATTTTTTGTTTTAGTATGTCTGTCCGATTACGCAGTCTCGTAATCGGTTGGCCCTGACTAGAATTGTTACGCAATCTGACTGCAACAAACAATGTAAGAAAATTTTCGTAAACACAGTTAATTAATTAAGTCCCCAGCAACTATAAAACCTACAAAATCCAAGCACAAATGTAACTGTTCTGTATGTGGGAGTGTGACTCAACGTACGCATCTGGCACGGTTCTTTTTCAACAAGACAAGAATTTTGATACCAATTATACTGATGTGACAAAAGAAATTTAGAAAAACTATAATTACGCAAGAAAACCAGAATTCACTCTAATGCAAGAACACAAACCAGATGCTTTGTTGACTGAACCTGTAGTGATGCATTATTTCAGATACACAATTAATAAAGGAACATTGTAGTTTTTACCTTCATATATATTGACGAAATGCACACAATAACATCTGCTATTTCTCGCATCAAATAACTGCATAAAACATGGAACAACACTCTTTACTACTACATCTCACTCCGACTTCACGACAAGCAGTGCCCACTAGCACATCTCGGTACCAACTCTTAACACATACTGTCCTCTACGATCTCATAACAAGCACTGACTGCTACGAACTCCCAACAAGGACTGACTTCCACGAGCTCTCTACTAGCACTGACTGCCACGAACTCTTAACACGCACTGTGGAGGCGGCTTAATAGTACTCTTTGGCGCAATCTCTGGCGCAGTGGCACAGTGTGGCCACCTTTCAATTGAATCTCGACAAAATTAGTGTGTTCCATCGTCATTAGGAGGCCCTGAACAATACAATTAACTATCAGTCTCGCGTCGGATTCGAAAATCTAGGCTCACAGGAGACGGACCATATGGTTCCCGAGGCAGCAATATCCACTTGGGGACAAGTCGGCTGGAGGACGATGTATTGAATCTCGACGCAATTTGAGTGTTCCATCGTCATTAGGAGGCCCTGAACGTTACAATTTACCATCAGGTTTGCGTAGGATTCGAAAATCTAGACTCACAGGAGAACGACCATAAGGTGCCCGACGCAGCAATAGACCCTTGGAGACAAGTCGGCTGAGGGAAGCTGTATTGAATCTCGACGCAATTTGAGTGTTCCAATGTTATTAGGATGCCCTGCACGTTACTATTAACTATCAGTTTCGCGTCTGTTTCGATAATCTAGACTCACAGGAGAACGACCATAAGGTGCCCGAAGCAGCAATTGACCCTTGGAGGCAAGTCGGCTGAATGACGATGTATTGTATCTCAACGCAATTAGAGTGTTCCATCGTGTTTAGGAGGCCCTGAACGTTACAATTAACTATCAGTTTCGCGTCTGATTCGAAAATCTAGACTCACAGGGAAGGACAATATAGTGCCCGAGGCAGCAATATCCCGTTGTAGACAAGTCGGCTGGAGGACGATGTATTGAATCTCGACACAATTTGAGTGTTCCACCGTCATTAGGAGGCGCTTAACGTTACAGTTAACTATCAGTTATCCGTCGGATTCGAAAATCTAGACCCAAAGGAAAACGATCATAAGGTGCCCGAGGCAGCAATAGACGTTGGAGACAGGTCTGCTGGTGGCCGATGTATTGAATCTCGACGCAATTTCTATCTAGACTCACAGGAGACGGACCATAAGGTGCCCGAGGCTGCAATAGACCCTTGGAGGCAAGTCTGCCGGTGGCCGATGAATTGGATCTCGACGCAATTTGAGTGTTCCATCGTCATTAGGAGGCCCTGAACGTTACAATTAACTATCAGTTTTGCGTCGGATTCTACAATCTAGTCTTACATGAGATCGACGGTAAGGTGCCCGAGGCAGCAATAGACCGTTGGAGACAAGTAGGCTGGAGGACGATGTATTGACTATCGACGCAATTTGAGCGTTCCATCGTCATTAGGAGGCCCTGAACGTTAAAATTGATTATCAGTTTTGCGTCGGATTCGATAATCTTGACTCACAGGAGAACGACCATAAGGTGCCCAAGGCAGCAATAGACACATGGAGACAAATCGGCTGGAGGACGATGCATTGAAACTCGACGCAATTTGAGCGTTCCATCGTCATTCGCAGGCCCTGAACGTTATAATTAACTATCAGGTTCGCGTCGGATTCCAAAATCTAGACTCACAGGAGACGGACCATAATGTGCCCGAGGTAGCAATATCCCCTTGGCGACAAGTAGGCTGGAGGACGATGTATTGAATCTCGACGCAATTTGAGTGTTCCATCGTCATTAGGAGGCCCTGGCGTTACAATTAACTATCCGTTTTGCGTCGGATTCGACAATCTAGACTTACAGGAGAACGACCACAAAGTGCCCGAGGCAGCAATAGACCCTTGGAGACAAGTCGGCTGGAGGACGATGTATTGAATATCGACGCAATTTGAGTGTTCCATCGTCATTAGGAGGCCCTGAACGTTACAATTAATTATCAGTTTTGCGTCGGAATCGAAAATCTAGACTCACAGGAGTCGGACCATACGGTGCCCGAGGCAGCAATATTCCCTTGGAGACTAGTCGGCTGGAGGACGATGTATTGAATCTCGGCGCAATTTGAGTGTTCCATCGTCACTAGGTGGCCCTGAACGTTACAATTAACTATCAGTTTCGCGTCTGTTTCGAAAATCTAGACTCACAGGGAAGGACAATATAGTGCCCGAGGCAGCTATATCCCGTTGTAGACAAGTCGGCTGGAGGACGATGTATTGAATCTCGACATAATTTGAGTGTTCCATCGTCATTAGGAGGCGCTAAACGTTACAATTAACTATCAGTTTTGCGTCGGATTCTACAATCTAGTCTTACAGGAGAACGACGATAAGGTGCCCGAGGCAGCAATAGACCCTTGGAGACAAGTAGGCTGGAGGACGATGTATTGAATATCGACGCAATTTAAGTGTTCCATCTTGATTAGGAGGCCAAGAACGTTACAATTAACTATCAGTTTTGCGTCGGATTCAAAAATCTAGACTCACAGGAGTCGGACCATACGGTGCCCGAGGCAGCAATATCCCCTTGTAGACTAGTCGGATGGAGGACGATGTATTGAATCTCGACGCAATTTGAGTGTCCATCGTCATTAGTAGGCCCTGACGTTACAATTAACTACCAGTTTTGCGTCGGATTCGACAATCTAGACTTACAGGAGAACGACGATAAGGTGCCCGTGCTGCAATAGACCCTTGGAGACAAGTCGGCTGGAGGGCGACTTATTGTATTTCGACGCAATTTGAGTGTTCCATCGTCATTAGGAGTCCCTGAACGTAACAATTAACTATCAGTTTTGCGTCCGATTTCTAAAATCTAGACTTACAGGAGAACGACGATAAGGTGCCCGAGGCTGCAATAGACCCTTGGAGACAAGTCGGCTGGAGGGCGACGTATTGTATTTCGACGCAATATGAGTGTTCCATCTTCATAAGGAGGCCCTATCTATCAGTTTCGCGTCGGATTCAAAAATCTAGACGCACAGGAGACGGACCATATGGTGCTCGAGGCAGCAATACCCCTTGGAGACAAATCCGCTGGAGGACGATGTATTGAATTTCGACGCAATTTGAGTGTTCCATCGTCATTAGGAGGCCCTGAACGTTAGAATTACCTATCAGTTTCGCGTCGGATTCGAAAATCTAGACTCACAGGAGACGGAACCTATGGTGCCCGAGGGAGAATTATCCCCTTGGAGACAAGACGGCTGGAGGACGATGTATTGAATCTCGACGCAATTTGAGAGTTCCATCGTCATTACGTGGCCCTGATTGTTACAATCAACTAACAGTTATGCGTCGGATTCGAAAATCTAGACTCACAGAAGAACGACCATAAGGTGCCCGAAGCAGCTATAGACCCTTGGAGACAGGTCGGCTGAAGGTCGATGTACTGAATCTCGACGCAATATGAGTGTTCCAACGTCATTAGGAGGCCCTGAACGTTACAATTACCTATCAGTTTCGCGTCGGATTCGAAAATCTAGACGCACAGGAGACGGACCATATGGTGCCCGAGGCAGCATTACCACCTTGGAGACAAATTGGCTGGAAGACGATGTATTGAATCTCGACGCAAATTGAGTGTTCCATCGTCATTAGGAGGCCCTGACGTTACAATTAAATATCTGTTTTGCGTCGGATTCGACAATCTAGACTTACAGGAAGACGAACATAAGGTGCCAGAGGCGGCAATAGACCCTTGGAGAGAAGTCGGCTGTATAACGATGTATTGAATCTCGACGCAATTTGAGTGTTCCATCGTCATTAGGAGGCCCTGAACGTGACAATTAACCACCAGTTTTGCGTCGGATTCAAAAATCTAGACTCACAGGAGGACGATCATAAGGTGCCCGAGGCTGCATTAGACCCTTGGAGACAAGTCGGCTGGAGGACGATGTATTGAATCAAGTCGGCTGGAGGACGATGTATTGAATCTCGACGCAATTTGAGTGTTCCATCGTCATTAGGAGGCCCTGACGTTACAATTAACTATCAGTTTTGCGTCGGATTCGACAATCTAGACTTACAGGAGGACGAACATAAGGTGCCAGAGGCAGCAATAGACCCTTGGAGACAAGTCGGCTGTAGGACGATGTATTGAATCTCGACGCAATTTGAGTGCTCCATCGTCATTAGGAGGCCCTGAACGTTACAATTAACTATCAGTTTTGCGTCGGATTCAAAAATCTAGACCCACAGGAGACGGACCATACGGTGCCCGAGGCAGCAATATACCCTTGGAGACAAGTCGGCTGGAGGACGATGTATTGAATCTCGACGCAATTTGAGTGTCCATCGTCATTAGTGGGCCCTGATGTTACAATTAACTATCAGTTTTGCGTCGGATTCGACAATCTAGACTTACAGGAGAACGACGATAGGGTGCCCGAGGCTGCAATAGACCCTTGGAGACAAGTCGGCTGGAGGGCGATGTATTGAATTTCGACGCAATTTGAGTGTTCCTTCGTCATTAGAAGTCCCTGAACGTAACACGTAAGTATCAGTTTTGCGTCGGATTCGAAAATCTAGACTCACAGGAGGACGACCATAAGGTGCCCGATGCAGCAATAGCCCTTTGTAGACAAGTCGGCTGGAGGACGATGTATTGAATCTCGACGCAATTTGAGAGTTCCATCGTCATTATGAGACCCTGATTGTTACAATTAACTATCAGTTTTGCGTCGGATTCGAAAATCTAGACTCACAGGAGAACGACCATATGGTGCCCGAGGCAGCAATACCCCCTTGGAGACAAATCGGCTGGAGGACGATTCATTGAATCTCGACGCATTTTGAGTGTTTCATCGTCATTAGGAGGCCCTGAACGTTACAATTAACTATCAGTTTCACGTCGGATTCGAAAATCTAGACTCAAAGGAGACGGACCATAAGATGCCCGAGGCAGCAATATCCCCTTGGAGACAAGTCGGCTGGAGGTCGATGTACTGAATCTCGACGCAATTTGAGTGTTCCATCGTGATTAGGAGGCCCTGAACGTTACAATAAACTATCAGTTTTGCGTCGGATTCGACAATCTAGACTTACAGGAGAACGACCATAAGGTGCCCGAGGCAACAATAGACCCTTGGAGACAAGTCGGCTGGAGGGCGATGTATTGAATATCGACGCAATATGAGTGTTCCATCGTCATTTGGAGGCCCTGAACGTTACAATTAACTATCAGTTTTGCGTCGGATTCGAAAATCTAGACTCACAGGAGAACGACCATAAAGTGCCAGAGGCAGCAATAGACCCTTGGAGACAAGTATGAAAGAGGACGATGTATTAGATCGCGACGCAATTTGAGTGTTCCATCGTCATTAGGAGGCCCTTAATACTACAATTAACTATCAGTTTTGCGTCGGATTCGAAAATGTAGACGCACAGGAGACAAGTCGGCTGGAGGACGATGTATTGAATCGCGACGCAATTTGAGTGTTCCATCGTCATTAGGATGCCCTGAAAGTTACAATTAACTATCAGTATTGCGTCGGATTCGAAAATCTAGACTCACAAGAGAACGATCATAAGGTGCCCGAGGCAGCAATTGACCCTTGGAGACAAGTCGGCTGGAAGACGATGTATTGGATCGCTACGCAATCTGAGTGTTCCATCGTCATTAGGAGGCCCTGAATGTTACAATTAACAAACAGTTTTTCGTTGGATTCGAAAATCTAGACTCACTGGAGACGGACCATTATGTGCCCGAGGCATCAATATCCCCTTGGAGACAAGTCCGCTGGAGGACGATGTATTGAATCGCGACGCAATTTGAGTGCTCCATCGTCATTAGGAGTGCCTGAACGTTACAATTAACTATCAGTTTTGCGTCGGATTCAAAAATCTAGACTCACAGGAGACGGACCATACGGTGCCCGAGGCAGCAATATCCCCTTGGGGACTAGTCGGCTGGAGGACGATGTATTGAATCTCGACGCAATTTGAGTGTCCATCGTCATTAGTGGTCCCTGACGTTACAATTAACTATCCGTTTTGCGTCGGATTCGACAATCTAGACTTACAGGAGAACGACGATAAGGTGCCCGAGGATGCAATAGCCCCTTGGAGACAAGTCGGCTGGAAGGCGATGTATTGAGTTTCGACGCAATTTGAGTGTTCCATCGACATTAGGAGTCCCTGAACGTAACACTTAACTATCAGTTTCACGTCGGATTCGAAAATCTAGACACAAAGGAGACGGACCATAAGGTGCCCGAGGCAGCAATATCCCTTTGGAGTAAAGTCGGCTGGAGGACGATGCACTGAATCTCGACGCAATTTGAGTGTTCCATCGTGATTAGGAGGCCCTGAACGTTACAATTAACTATCAGTTTTGCGTCGGATTCGAAAATCTAGACGCACAGGTGCACGACCATAAGGTGCCAGAGGCAGCAATAGACCCTTGGAGGCAAGTATGCTAGAGGACGATGTATTAGATCGCGACGCAATTTGAGTGTTCCATCGTCATTAGGAGGCCCTTAATACTACAATTAACTATCAGTTTTGCGTCGTATTCGAAAAAGTAGACGCACAGGAGCACGACCATAAGGTGCCAGAGGCAGCAATAGACCCTTGGAGACTAGTCGGCTGGAGGACGATGAATTGAATCTCGACGCAATTTGAGAAATCCATCACATTAGGAGGCCCTGAACGTTACAATTAACTATCATTTTGGCGTTGGATTCGAAAATCTACTCATAGGAGAAGGACCATGTGGTGCCCGAGGCAGCAATATCCCCTTGGAGAGAAGTCGGCTGGAGGACGATGTATTGAATCTCGATGCAATTTGAGTGTTCCATTGTCATTAGGAGGCCCGTAATGTTACAATTAACTATCAGTTTTGCGTCGGATTCGAAAATGTAGACGCACAGGAGCACGACCATAAGGTACCAGAGGCAGCAATAGACCCTTGGAGACAAGTCGGCTGGAGGACGATGTATTGAATCGCGACGCAATTTGAGTGTCCCATCGTCATTAGGAGGCCCTGAGAGTTACAATTAACTATCAGTATTGCGTCGGATTCGAAAATCTAGACTCACAAGAGAACGATCATAAGCTGCCCGAGGCAGCAATAGACCCTTGGAGACAAGTCGGCTGGAAGACGATGTATTGGATCGCTACGCAATTTGAGTGTTCCATCGTCATTAGGAGGCCCTGAATGTTACAATTAACAATCAGTTTTTCGTTGGATTCGAAAATCTAGACTCACTGGAGTCGGACCATAAGGTGCCCGAGGCATCAATATCCCCTTGGAGACAAGTCCGCTGGAGGACGATGTATTGAATCGCGACGCAATTTGAGTGCTCCACCGTCATTAGGAGTGCCTGACGGTTACAATAAACTATCAGTTTTGCGTCGGATTCGAAAATGTAGAATTACAGGGTACGGAACATATGGTACCCGAGGCAGCGATATCCCCATGGAGACAACTCGGCTGGAGGACGATGTATTGAATCTCGACGCAATTTGAGTGTTCCACCGTCATTAGGATTCCCTGAACGTTACAATTAACTATCAGTTTTGCGACGGATTCGAAAATCTAGAGTCACCGGAGAACAACCATAAGGTGCCCGAGGCAGCAATAGACGCTTGGAGACAAGTCGGCTGGGGTCCGATGTATTGAATCTCGACGCAATTTGAGTGTTCCATCGTCATTAGGAGGCCCTGAACCTTACAATTAACTACCAGTTATGCGTTGGATTCGAAAATCTAGACACACAGGAGAACGACCATAAGGTGCCGAATGCAGCAATAGACTCTTGGAGACAAGTCTACTGAAGGACGATGTATTGAATCTCGATGGAATTTGCGTGTTCCATCGTCATTAGGAGGCCCTGAACTTTACAATTAACTATCAGTCTTGCGTCGGTATCCAAAATCTAGACTCACAGGAGAACGACCATAAGGTGCCCGAGGCAGCAATAGACCGTTGGAGACAAGTCGGCTGGAGGGCGATGTATTGAATATCGACGCAATATGAGTGTTCCATCGTCATTTGGAGGCCCTGAACGTTACAATTAACTATCAGTTTTGCGTCGGATTCAAAAATCTAGTCTCACAGGAGTCGAACCATACGGTGCCCGAGGCAGCAATATCCCCTTGGAGACTAGTCGGCTGGAGGACGATATATTGAATCTCGACGCAATTTGAGTGTTCCATCGTCATTAGTAGGCCCTGAACGTTACAATTAATTATCAGTTTTGCGTCGGATTCGAAAATGTAGAATAACAGGACACGGAACATATGGTGCCCGAGGCAGCGATATCCCCTTGGAGACAAGTCGGCTGGAGGACGATGTATTGAATCTCGACGCCATTTGAGTGTTCCATCGTCATTAAGAGGCCCTGACGTTACAATTAACTATCAGTTTTGCGTCGGATTCGACAATCTAGACTTACAGGAGGACGAACATAAGGTGCCAGAGGCAGCAGTAGACCCTTGGAGACAAGTCGGCTGTAGGACGATGTATTGAATCTCGACGCAATTTGAGTGTTCCATCGTCATTAGGAGGCCCTGAACGTTACAATTAACTATCAGTTTTGCGTCGGATTCAAAAATCTAGACCCACAGGAGACGGACCATACGGTGACCGAGGCAGCAATATCCCCTTGGAGACAAGTCGGCTGGAGGACGATGTATTGAATCTCGACGCAATTTGAGTGTCCAACGTCATTAGTGGGCCCTGACGTTACAAATAACTATCAGTTTTGCGTCGGATTCGACAATCTAGACATACAGGAGAACGACGATAAGGTTCCCGAGGCTGCAATAGACCCTTGGAGACAAGTCGGCTGGAGGGCGATGAATTGAATTTCGACGCAGTTTGAGTGTTCCATCGTCATTAGGAGTCCCTGAACGTAACACTTAACTATCAGTTTCACGTCGGATTCGATAATCTAGACTCAAAGGAGACGGACCATAAGGTGCCCGAGGCAGCAATATCCCTTTGGAGTAAAGTCGGCTGGAGGACGATGTAGTGAATCTCGACGCAATTTGAGTGTTCCATCGTGATTAGGAGGCCCTGAACGTTACAATTAACTATCAGTTTTGCGTCGGATTCGAAAATCTAGACTCACAGGACGAAGACCATAAGGTGCCCGAGGCGGCAAAAGACCTTTGGAAACAAGTCGGCTGATGGACAATGTATTGAATCTCGACGCAATTTGAGAGTTCCATCACATTAGGAGGCCCTGAACGTTACAATTAACTATCAGTTTTCCGTCGGATTCAAAAGTCTAGACTCACAGGAGTCGGACCATGCGGTGCCCGAGGCAGCAATATCCCGTTGGAGACTAGTCGGCTGAAGGACGAAGTATTGAATCTCGACGCAATTTGAGTGTTCCATCGTCATTAGGATGCCCTGAACGTGACAATTAACAATCAGTTTTGCGTCGGATTTGAAAATCTAGACTCACAGGAGGACGACCATTTGGTGCCCGAGGCAGCAAAAGACCTTTGGAGAGTAGTCGGCTGGAGGACGATGTATTGAAACTCGACGCAATTTGAGTGTTCCATCATCATTAGGAGGCCCTTAACGTTACAATTAACTATCAGTTTTGCGTCGGATTCGAAAATCTAGACGCACAGGAGCACGACCATAAGGTGCCAGAGTCAGCAATAGACCCTTGGAGACAAGTCGGCTGGAGGACGATGTATTGAATCTCGACGCAATTTGAGTGTTCCATCGTCATGAGGAGGCCCTGAACGTTACAATTAACTATCAGTTTTACGTCGGATTCAATAATCTAGACTCACAGGAGACGGACCATACGGTGCCCGAGGCAGCAATATCCCCTTGGAGACTAGTCGGCTGGAGGACGATATATTGAATCTCGACGCAATTTGAGTGTCCATCGTCATTAGTGGGCCCTGACGTTACAATTAACTATCAGTTTTGCGTCGGATTCGACAATCTAGACATACAGGAGAACGACGATTAGGTGCCCGAGGCTGCAATAGACCCTTGGAGACAAGTCGGCTGGAGGGCGATGTATTGAATTTCGACGCAATTTGAGTGTTCCATCGTCATTAGGAGTCCCTGAACGTAACACTTAGGTATCAGTTTTGCGTCGGATTCGACAATCTAGACTCACAGGAGGACGACCATAAGGTGCCCAATGCAGCAATAGACCTTTGGAGACAAGTCGGCTGGAGGACGATGTATTGAATCTCGACGCAATTTGAGAATTCCATCGTCATTATGAGACCCTGATTGTTACAATTAACTGTCAGTTTTGCGTCGGATTCGAAAATCTAGACTCACAGGAGAACGACCATATGGTGCCCGAGGCAGCAATACCCCCTTGGAGACAAATCGGCTGGAGGACGATTCATTGTATCTCGACGCATTTTGAGTGTTTCATCGTCATTAGGAGGCCCTGAACGTTACAATTAACTATCAGTTTCACGTCGGATTCGAAAATCTAGACTCAAAGGAGACGGACCATAAAGTGCGCGAGGCGGCAATAGACCTTTGGAGAGAAGTCGGCTGGAGGACGATGTACTGAAACTCGACGCTATTTGAGTGTTCCATCATCATTAGGAGGCCCTTAACGTTACAATTAACTATCAGTTTTGCGTCGGATTCGAAAATCTAGACGCACAGGTGCACGACCATAAAGTGCCAGAGGCAGCAATAGACCCTTGGAGGCAAGTATGCTAGAGGACGATGTATTAGATCGCGACGCAATTTGAGTGTTCCATCGTCATTAGGGGGCCCTTAATACTACAATTAACTATCAGTTTTGCGTCGTATTCGAAAAAGTAGACGCACAGGAGCACGACCATAAGGTGCCAGAGGCAGCAATAGACCCTTGGAGACTAGTCGGCTGGAGGACGATGAATTGAATCTCGACGCAATTTGAGAAATCCATCACATTAGGAGGCCCTGAACGTTACAATTAACTATCATTTTGGCGTTGGATTCGAAAATCTACTCATAGGAGAAGGACCATATGGTGCCCGAGGCAGCAATATCCCCTTGGAGAGAAGTCGGCTGGAGGACGATGTATTGAATCTCGATGCAATTTGAGTGTTCCATCGTCATTAGGAGGCCCGTAATGTTACAATTAACTATCAGTTTTGCGTCGTATTCGAAAAAGTAGACGCACAGGAGCACGACCATAAGGTGCCAGAGGCAGCAATAGACCCTTGGAGACTAGTCGGCTGGAGGACGATGAATTGAATCTCGACGCAATTTGAGAAATCCATCACATTAGGAGGCCCTGAGAGTTACAATTAACTATCAGTATTGCGTCGGATTCGAAAATCTAGACTCACAAGAGAACGATCATAAGGTGCCCGAGGCAGCAATAGACCCTTGGAGACTAGTCGGCTGGAGGACGATGAATTGAATCTCGACGCAATTTGAGAAATCCATCACATTAGGAGGCCCTGAACGTTACAATTAACTATCATTTTGGCGTTGGATTCGAAAATCTACTCATAGGAGAAGGACCATATGGTGCCCGAGGCAGCAATATCCCCTTGGAGAGAAGTCGGCTGGAGGACGATGTATTGAATCTCGATGCAATTTGAGTGCTCCACCGTCATTAGGAGTGCCTGACCGTTACAATAAACTATCAGTTTCGCGTCGGATTCGAAAATGTAGAATTACAGGGTACGGAACATATGGTACCCGAGGCAGCGATATCCCCATGGAGACAACTCGGCTGGAGGACGATGTATTGAATCTCGACGCAATTTGAGTGTTCCACCGTCATTAGGATTCCCTGAACGTTACAATTAACTATCAGTTTTGCGACGGATTCGAAAATCTAGAGTCACCGGAGAACGACCATAAGGTGCCCGAGGCAGCAATAGACGCTTGGAGACAAGTCGGCTGGGGTCCGATGTATTGAATCTCGACGCAATTTGAGTGTTCCATCGTCATTAGGAGGCCCTGAACCTTACAATTAACTACCAGTTATGCGTCGGATTCGAAAATCTAGACACACAGGAGAACGACCATAAGGTGCCGAATGCAGCAATAGACTCTTGGAGACAAGTCTACTGAAGGACGATGTATTGAATCTCGATGCAATTTGCGTGTTCCATCGTCATTAGGAGGCCCTGAACTTTACAATTAACTATCAGTCTTGCGTCGGTATCCAAAATCTAGACTCACAGGAGAACGACCATAAGGTGCCCGAGGCAGCAATAGACCGTTGGAGACAAGTCGGCTGAAGGACGATGTATTGAATGTCGATGCAATTTGAGTGTTCCATCGTCATTAGGAGGCCCTGAACGTTACAATTAACTATCAGTCTTGCGTCGGTTTGAAAATCTAGACTCACAGGAGACGGACCATATGGTGCCCGAGGCAGCAATATCCCCTTGGAGACAAGTCGGCTGGAGGACGATGTACTGAATCTCGACGCAATTTGAGTGTTCCATCGTGATTAGGAGGCCCTGAACGTTACAATTAACCATCAGTTTTGCGTCGGATTCGACAATCTAGACTTACAGGAGAACGACCATAAGGTGCCCGAGGCAACAATAGACCCTTGGAGACAAGTCGGCTGGAGGGCGATGTATTGAATATCGACGCAATATGAGTGTTCCATCGTCATTTGGAGGCCCTGAACGTTACAATTAACTATCAGTTTTGCGTCGGATTCAAAAATCTAGTCTCACAGGAGTCGAACCATACGGTGCCCGAGGCAGCAATATCCCCTTGGAGACTAGTCGGCTGGAGGACGATTTATTGAATCTCGACGCAATTTGAGTGTTCCATCGTCATTAGTAGGCCCTGAACGTTACAATTAATTATCAGTTTTGCGTCGGATTCGAAAATGTAGAATAACAGGACACGGAACATATGGTGCCCGAGGCAGCGATATCTCCTTGGAGACAAGTCGGCTGGAGGACGATGTATTGAATCTCGACGCAATTTGAGTGTTCCATCGTCATTAAGAGGCCCTGACGTTACAATTAACTATCAGTTTTGCGTCGGATTCGACAATCTAGACTTACAGGAGGACGAACATAAGGTGCCAGAGGCAGCAGTAGACCCTTGGAGACAAGTCGGCTGTAGGACGATGTATTGAATCTCGACGCAATTTGAGTGTTCCATCGTCTTTAGGAGGCCCTGAACGCTACAATTAACTATCAGTTTTGCGTCGGATTCAAAAATCTAGACCCACAGGAGACGGACCATACGGTGACCGAGGCAGCAATATCCCCTTGGAGACAAGTCGGCTGGAGGACGATGTATTGAATCTCGACGCAATTTGAGTGTCCAACGTCATTAGTGGGCCCTGACGTTACAAATAACTATCAGTTTTGCGTCGGATTCGACAATCTAGACATACAGGAGAACGACGATAAGGTTCCCGAGGCTGCAATAGACCCTTGGAGACAAGTCGGCTGGAGGGCGATGTATTGAATTTCGACGCAATTTGAGTGTTCCATCGTCATTAGGAGTCCCTGAACGTAACACTTAAGTATCAGTTTTGCGTCGGATTCGAAAATCTAGACTCACAGGAGGACGACCATAAGATGCCCGTTGCAGCAATAGACCTTTGGAGATAAGTCGGCTGGAGGACGATGTATTGAATCTCGACGCAATTTGAGAGTTCCATCGTCATTATGAGACCCTAATTGTTACAATTAACTATCGGTTTTGCGTCGGATTCGAAAATCTAGACTCACAGGAGAACGACCATATGGTGCCCGAGGCAGCAATACCCCCTTGGAGACAAATCGGCTGGAGAACGATTCATTGAATCTCGACGCATTTTGAGTGTTTCATCGTCATTAGGAGGCCCTGAACGGTACAATTAACTATCAGTTTCACGTCGGATTCGAAAATCTAGACTCAAAGGAGAAGGACCATAAGGTGCCCGAGGCAGCAATATCCCCTTGGAGACAAGTCGGCTGAAGGACGATGTACTGAATCTCGACGCAATTTGAGTGTTCCATCGTGATTAGGAGGCCCTGAACGTTACAATTAACTATCAGTTTTGCGTCGGATTCGGCAATCTAGACTTACAGGTGAACGACCATAAGGTGCCCGAGGCAACAACAGACCCTTGGAGACAAGTCGGCTGGAGGGCGATGTATTGAATATCGACGCAATATGAGTGTTCCATCGTCATTTGGTGGCCCTGAACGTTACAATTAACTATCAGTTTTGCGTCGGATACGAAAATCTAGACTCACAGGACGAAGACCTTAAGGTGCCCGAGGCGGCAATAGACCTTTGGAGACAAGTCGGCTGATGGACGTTGTATTGAATCTCGACGCAATTTGAGAGTTCCATCACATTAGGAGGCCCTGAACGTTACAATTAACTATCAGTTTTGCGTCCGATTCAAAAGTCTAGACTCACAATAGTCGGACCATACGGTGCCCGAGGCAGCAATATCCCGTTGGAGACTAGTCGGCTGGAGGACGATGTATTGAATCTCGACGCAATTTTAGTGTTCCATCGTCATTAGGAGGCCCTGAACGTGACAATTAACCATCAGTTTTGCGTCGGACTCGAAAATCTAGACTCACAGGAGGACGACCATTTGGTGCCCGAGGCAGCAATAGACCTTTAGAGAGAAGTCGGCTGGAGGACGATGTACTGAAACTCGACGCAATTTGAGTGTTCCATCATCATTAGGAGGCCCTTAACGTTACAATTAACTATCGGGTTTGCGTCGGATTCGAAAATCTAGACGCACAAGAGAACGATCATAAGGTGCCCGAGGCAGCAATAGACCCTTGGAGACAAGTCGGCTGGAAGACGATGTATTGGATCGCTACGCAATTTGAGTGTTCTAACGTCATTAGGAGGCCCTGAATGTTACAATTAACAATCAGTTTTTCGTTGGATTCGAAAATCTAGACTCACTGGAGACGGACCATAAGGTACCCGAGGCATCAATATCCCCTTGGAGACTAGTCGGCTGGTGGACGATGTATTGAATCTCGACGCAGTTTGAGTGTCCATCGTCATTAGTAGGCCCTGACGTTACAATTAACTATCAGTTTTGCGTCGGATTCAACAATCTAGACTTACAGGAGAACGACGATAAGGTGCCCGAGGCAGCAATAGACCCTTGGAGACAAGTCGGCTGGAGGGCGATGTATTGAATTGCGACGCAATTTGAGTGTTCCATCGTCATTAGGAGTGCCTCAACGTTACAATTAACTATCAGTTTTGCGTCGGATTCGAAAATGTAGAATTACAGGACACGGAACATATGGTGCCCGAGGCAGCGATATCCCCTTGGAGACAAGTCGGCTGGAGGACGATGTATTGAATCTCGACGGAATTTGAGTGTTCCATCGTCATTAGGAGGCCCTGAACGTTACAATTAACTATCAGTTTTGCGTCGGATTCGACAATCTAGACTCACAGGAGGACGAACATAAGGTGCCAGAGGCAGCAATAGACCCTTGGAGACAAGTCGGCTGTAGGACGATGTATTGAATCTCGACGCAATTTAAGTGTTCCATCGTCATTAGGAGGCCCTGAACGCTACAATTAACTATCAGTTTTGCGTCGGATTCAAAAATCTAGACTCACAGGGGAAAGACCATACGGTGCCCGAGGCAGCAATAGCCCCTTGGAGACTAGTCGGCTGGTGGACGATGTATTGAATCTCGACGCAATTTGAGTGTCCATCGTCATTAGTAGGCCCTGACGTTACAATTAACTATCAGTTTTGCGTCGGATTCGACAATCTAGACTTACAGGAGAACGACGATAAGGTGCCCGAGGCAGCAATAGACCCTTGGAGACAAGTCGGCTGGAGGGCGATGTAATGAATTGCGACGCAATTTGAGTGTTCCATCGTCATTAGGAGGCCCTGAACTTTACAATTAACTATCAGTCTTGCGTCGGTATCCAAAATCTAGACTCACAGAAGAACGACCATAAGGTGCCCGAGGCAGCAATAGACCGTTGGAGACAAGTCGGCTGAAGGACGATGTATTGAATGTCGATGCAATTTGAGTGTTCCATCGTCATTAGGAGGCCCTGAACGTTACAATTAACTATCAGTCTTGCGTCGGTTTGAAAAGCTAGACTCACAGGAGACGGACCATATGGTGCCCGAGGCAACAATATCCCCTTGGAGACAAGTCGGCTGGAGGACGATGAGTCGGTACTCGACGCATTTTGAGTGTTTCATCGTCATTAGGAGGCCCTGAACGTTACAATTAACTATCAGTTTCACGTCCGATTCGAAAATCTAGACTCAAAGGAGACGGACCATAAGGTGCCCGAGGCAGCAATATCCCCTTGGAGACAAGTCGGCTGGAGGACGATGTACTGAATCTCGACGCAATTTGAGTGTTCCATCGTGATTAGGAGGCCCTGAACGTTACAATTAACCATCAGTTTTGCGTCGGATTCGACAATCTAGACTTACAGGAGAACGACCATAAGGTGCCCGAGGCAACAATAGACCCTTGGAGACAAGTCGGCTGGAGGGCGATGTATTGAATATCGACGCAATATGAGTGTTCCTTCGTCATTTGGAGGCCCTGAACGTTACAATTAACTATCAGTTTTGCGTCGGATTCAAAAATCTAGTCTCACAGGAGTCGAACCATACGGTGCCCGAGGCAGCAATATCCCCTTGGAGACTAGTCGGCTGGAGGACGATATATTGAATCTCGACGCAATTTGAGTGTTCCATCGTCATTAGTAGGCCCTGAACGTTACAATTAATTATCAGTTTTGTGTCGGATTCGAAAATGTAGAATAACAGGACACGGAACATATGGTGCCCGAGGCAGCGATATCCCCTTGGAGACAAGTCGGCTGGAGGACGATGTATTGAATCTCGACGCAATTTGAGTGTTCCATCGTCATTAAGAGGCCCTGACGTTACAATTAACTATCAGTTTTGCGTCGGATTCGACAATCTAGACTTACAGGAGGACGAACATAAGGTGCCAGAGGCAGCAGTAGACCCTTGGAGACAAGTCGGCTGTAGGACGATGTATTGAATCTCGACGCAATTTGAGTGTTCCATCGTCATTAGGAGGCCCTGAACGTTACAATTAACTATCAGTTTTGCGTCGGATTCAAAAATCTAGACCCACAGGAGACGGACCATACGGTGACCGAGGCAGCAATATCCCCTTGGAGACAAGTCTGCTGGAGGACGATGTATTGAATCTCGACGCAATTTGAGTGTCCAACGTCATTAGTGGGCCCTGACGTTACAAATAACTATCAGTTTTGCGTCGGATTCGACAATCTAGACATACAGGAGAACGACGATAAGGTTCCCGAGGCTGCAATAGACCCTTGGAGACAAGTCGGCTGGAGGGCGATGTATTGAATTTCGACGCAATTTGAGTGTTCCATCGTCATTAGGAGTCCCTGAACGTAACACTTAAGTATCAGTTTTGCGTCGGATTCGAAAATCTAGACTCACAGGAGGGCGACCATAAGGTGCCCGTTGCAGCAATAGACCTTTGGAGATAAGTCGGCTGGAGGACGATGTATTGAATCTCGACGCAATTTGAGAGTTCCATCGTCATTATGAGACCCTAATTGTTACAATTAACTATCGGTTTTGCGTCGGATTCGAAAATCTAGACTCACAGGAGAACGACCATATGGTGCCCGAGGCAGCAATACCCCCTTGGAGACAAATCGGCTGGAGAACGATTCATTGAATCTCGACGCATTTTGAGTGTTTCATCGTCATTAGGAGGCCCTGAACGGTACAATTAACTATCAGTTTCACGTCGGATTCGAAAATCTAGACTCAAAGGAGAAGGACCATAAGGTGCCCGAGGCAGCAATATCCCCTTGGAGACAAGTCCGCTGGAGGACGATGTATTGAATCGCGACGCAATTTGAGTGCTCCACCGTCATTAGGAGTGCCTGACCGTTACAATAAACTATCAGTTTCGCGTCGGATTCGAAAATGTAGAATTACAGGGTACGGAACATATGGTACCCGAGGCAGCGATATCCCCATGGAGACAACTCGGCTGGAGGACGATGTATTGAATCTCGACGCAATTTGAGTGTTCCACCGTCATTAGGATTCCCTGAACGTTACAATTAACTATCAGTTTTGCGACGGATTCGAAAATCTAGAGTCACCGGAGAACGACCATAAGGTGCCCGAGGCAGCAATAGACGCTTGGAGACAAGTCGGCTGGGGTCCGATGTATTGAATCTCGACGCAATTTGAGTGTTCCATCGTCATTAGGAGGCCCTGAGCCTTACAATTAACTACCAGTTATGCGTCGGATTCGAAAATCTAGACACACAGGAGAACGACCATAAGGTGCCGAATGCAGCAATAGACTCTTTGAGACAAGTCTTCTGAAGGACGATGTATTGAATCTCGATGCAATTTGCGTGTTCCATCGTCATTAGGAGGCCCTGAACTTTACAATTAACTATCAGTCTTGCGTCGGTATCCAAAATCTAGACTCACAGGAGAACGACCATAAGGTGCACGAGGCAGCAATAGACCGTTGGAGACCATTCGGCTGAAGGACGATGTATTGAATGTCGATGCAATTTGAGTGTTCCATCGTCATTAGGAGGCCCTGAACGTTAAAATTAACTATCAGTCTTGCGTCGGTTTGAAAATCTAGACTCACAGGAGACGGACCATATGGTGCCCGAGGCAACAATATCCCCTTGGAGACAAGTCAGCTGGAGGACGATGAGTCGGTACTCAACGCATTTTGAGTGTTTCATCGTCATTAGGAGGCCCTGAACGTTACAATTAACTATCAGTTTCACGTCCGATTCGAAAATCTAGACTCAAAGGAGACGGACCATAAGGTGCCCGAGGCAGCAATATCCCCTTGGAGACAAGTCGGCTGGAGGACGATGTACTGAATCTCGACGCAATTTGAGTGTTCCATCGTGATTAGGAGGCCCTGAACGTTACAATTAACCATCAGTTTTGCGTCGGATTCGACAATCTAGACTTACAGGAGAACGACCATAAGGTGCCCGAGGCAACAATAGACCCTTGGAGACAAGTCGGCTGGGGGGCGATGTATTGAATATCGACGCAATATGAGTGTTCCATCGTCATTTGGAGGCCCTGAACGTTACAATTAACTATCAGTTTTGCGTCGGATTCAAAAATCTAGTCTCACAGGAGTCGAACCATACGGTGCCCGAGGCAGCAATATCCCCTTGGAGACTAGTCGGCTGGAGGACGATATATTGAATCTCGACGCAATTTGAGTGTTCCATCGTCATTAGTAGGCCCTGAACGTTACAATTAATTATCAGTTTTGCGTCGGATTCGAAAATGTAGAATAACAGGACACGGAACATATGGTGCCCGAGGCAGCGATATCCCCTTGGAGACAAGTCGGCTGGAGGACGATGTATTGAATCTCGACGCAATTTGAGTGTTCCATCGTCATTAAGAGGCCCTGACGTTACAATTAACTATCAGTTTTGCGTCGGATTCGACAATCTAGACTTACAGGAGGAAGAACATAAGGTGCCAGAGGCAGCAGTAGACCCTTGGAGACAAGTCGGCTGTAGGACGATGTATTGAATCTCGACGCAATTTGAGTGTTCCATCGTCATTAGGAGGCCCTGAACGTTACAATTAACTATCAGTTTTGCGTCGGATTCAAAAATCTAGACCCACAGGAGACGGACCATACGGTGACCGAGGCAGCAATATCCCCTTGGAGTCAAGTCGGCTGGAGGACGATGTATTGAATCTCGACGCAATTTGAGTGTCCAACGTCATTAGTGGGCCCTGACGTTAGAAATAACTATCAGTTTTGCGTCGGATTCGACAATCTAGACATACAGGAGAACGACGATAAGGTTCCCGAGGCTGCAATAGACCCTTGGAGACAAGTCGGCTGGAGGGCGATGTATTGAATTTCGACGCAATTTGAGTGTTCCATCGTCATTAGGAGTCCCTGAACGTAACACTTAAGTATCAGTTTTGCGTCGGATTCGAAAATCTAGACTCACAGGAGAACGACCGTATGGTGCCCGAGGCAGCAATACCCCCTTGGAGACAAATCGGCTGGAGAACGATTCATTGAATCTCGACGCATTTTGAGTATTTCATCGTCATTAGGAGGCCCTGAACGGTACAATTAACTATCAGTTTCACGTCGGATTCGAAAATCTAGACTCAAAGGAGAAGGACCATAAGGTGCCCGAGGCAGCAATATCCCCTTGGAGACAAGTCGGCTGGAGGACGATGTACTGAATCTCGACGCAATTTGAGTGTTCCATCGTGATTAGGAGGCCCTGAACGTTACAATTAACTATCAGTTTTGCGTCGGATTCGGCAATCTAGACTTACAGGTGAACGACCATAAGGTGCCCGAGGCAACAACAGACCCTTGGAGACAAGTCGGCTGGAGGGCGATGTATTGAATATCGACGCAATATGAGTGTTCCATCGTCATTTGGTGGCCCTGAACGTTACAATTAACTATCAGTTTTGCGTCGGATACGAAAATCTAGACTCACAGGACGAAGACCTTAAGGTGCCCGAGGCGGCAATAGACCTTTGGAGACAAGTCGGCTGATGGACGTTGTATTGAATCTCGACGCAATTTGAGAGTTCCATCACATTAGGAGGCCCTGAACGTTACAATTAACTATCAGTTTTGCGTCCGATTCAAATGTCTAGACTCACAATAGTCGGACCATACGGTGCCCGAGGCAGCAATATCCCGTTGGAGACTAGTCGGCTGGAGGACGATGTATTGAATCTCGACGCAATTTTAGTGTTCCATCGTCATTAGGAGGCCCTGAACGTGACAATTAACCATCAGTTTTGCGTCGGACTCGAAAATCTAGACTCACAGGAGGACGACCATTTGGTGCCCGAGGCAGCAATAGACCTTTGGAGAGAAGTCGGCTGGAGGACGATGTACTGAAACTCGACGCAATTTGAGTGTTCCATCATCATTAGGAGGCCCTTAACGTTACAATTAACTATCGGGTTTGCGTCGGATTCGAAAATCTAGACGCACAAGAGAACGATCATAAGGTGCCCGAGGCAGCAATAGACCCTTGGAGACAAGTCGGCTGGAAGACGATGTATTGGATCGCTACGCAATTTGAGTGTTCCAACGTCATTAGGAGGCCCTGAATGTTACAATTAACAATCAGTTTTTCGTTGGATTCGAAAATCTAGACTCACTGGAGACGGACCATAAGGTACCCGAGGCATCAATATCCCCTTGGAGACTAGTCGGCTGGTGGACGATGTATTGAATCTCGACGCAGTTTGAGTGTCCATCGTCATTAGTAGGCCCTGACGTTACAATTAACTATCAGTTTTGCGTCGGATTCAACAATCTAGACTTACAGGAGAACGACGATAAGGTGCCCGAGGCAGCAATAGACCCTTGGAGACAAGTCGGCTGGAGGGCGATGTATTGAATTGCGACGCAATTTGAGTGTTCCATCGTCATTAGGAGTGCCTCAACGTTACAATTAACTATCAGTTTTGCGTCGGATTCGAAAATGTAGAATTACAGGACACGGAACATATGGTGCCCGAGGCAGCGATATCCCCTTGGAGACAAGTCGGCTGGAGGACGATGTATTGAATCTCGACGGAATTTGAGTGTTCCATCGTCATTAGGAGGCCCTGAACGTTACAATTAACTATCAGTTTTGCGTCGGATTCGACAATCTAGACTCACAGGAGGACGAACATAAGGTGCCAGAGGCAGCAATAGACCCTTGGAGACAAGTCGGCTGTAGGACGATGTATTGAATCTCGACGCAATTTGAGTGTTCCATCGTCATTAGGAGGCCCTGAACGCTACAATTAACTATCAGTTTTGCGTCGGATTCAAAAATCTAGACTCACAGGGGAAAGACCATACGGTGCCCGAGGCAGCAATAGCCCCTTGGAGACTAGTCGGCTGGTGGACGATGTATTGAATCTCGACGCAATTTGAGTGTCCATCGTCATTAGTAGGCCCTGACGTTACAATTAACTATCAGTTTTGCGTCGGATTCGACAATCTAGACTTACAGGAGAACGACGATAAGGTGCCCGAGGCAGCAATAGACCCTTGGAGACAAGTCGGCTGGAGGGCGATGTATTGAATTGCGACGCAATTTGAGTGTTCCATCGTCATTAGGAGGCCCTGAACTTTACAATTAACTATCAGTCTTGCGTCGGTATCCAAAATCTAGACTCACAGAAGAACGACCATAAGGTGCCCGAGGCAGCAATAGACCGTTGGAGACAAGTCGGCTGAAGGACGATGTATTGAATGTCGATGCAATTTGAGTGTTCCATCGTCATTAGGAGGCCCTGAACGTTACAATTAACTATCAGTCTTGCGTCGGTTTGAAAATCTAGACTCACAGGAGACGGACCATATGGTGCCCGAGGCAACAATATCCCCTTGGAGACAAGTCGGCTGGAGGACGATGAGTCGGTACTCGACGCATTTTGAGTGTTTCATCGTCATTAGGAGGCCCTGAACGTTACAATTAACTATCAGTTTCACGTCCGATTCGAAAATCTAGACTCAAAGGAGACGGACCATAAGGTGCCCGAGGCAGCAATATCCCCTTGGAGACAAGTCGGCTGGAGGACGATGTACTGAATCTCGACGCAATTTGAGTGTTCCATCGTGATTAGGAGGCCCTGAACGTTACAATTAACCATCAGTTTTGCGTCGGATTCGACAATCTAGACTTACAGGAGAACGACCATAAGGTGCCCGAGGCAACAATAGACCCTTGGAGACAAGTCGGCTGGAGGGCGATGTATTGAATATCGACGCAATATGAGTGTTCCTTCGTCATTTGGAGGCCCTGAACGTTACAATTAACTATCAGTTTTGCGTCGGATTCAAAAATCTAGTCTCACAGGAGTCGAACCATACGGTGCCCGAGGCAGCAATATCCCCTTGGAGACTAGTCGGCTGGAGGACGATATATTGAATCTCGACGCAATTTGAGTGTTCCATCGTCATTAGTAGGCCCTGAACGTTACAATTAATTATCAGTTTTGCGTCGGATTCGAAAATGTAGAATAACAGGACACGGAACATATGGTGCCCGAGGCAGCGATATCCCCTTGGAGACAAGTCGGCTGGAGGACGATGTATTGAATCTCGACGCAATTTGAGTGTTCCATCGTCATTAAGAGGCCCTGACGTTACAATTAACTATCAGTTTTGCGTCGGATTCGACAATCTAGACTTACAGGAGGACGAACATAAGGTGCCAGAGGCAGCAGTAGACCCTTGGAGACAAGTCGGCTGTAGGACGATGTATTGAATCTCGACGCAATTTGAGTGTTCCATCGTCATTAGGAGGCCCTGAACGTTACAATTAACTATCAGTTTTGCGTAGGATTCAAAAATCTAGACCCACAGGAGACGGACCATACGGTGACCGAGGCAGCAATATCCCCTTGGAGACAAGTCGGCTGGAGGACGATGTATTGAATCTCGACGCAATTTGAGTGTCCAACGTCATTAGTGGGCCCTGACGTTACAAATAACTATCAGTTTTGCGTCGGATTCGACAATCTAGACATACAGGAGAACGACGATAAGGTTCCCGAGGCTGCAATAGACCCTTGGAGACAAGTCGGCTGGAGGGCGATGTATTGAATTTCGACGCAATTTGAGTGTTCCATCGTCATTAGGAGTCCCTGAACGTAACACTTAAGTATCAGTTTTGCGTCGGATTCGAAAATCTAGACTCACAGGAGGACGACCATTTGGTGCCCGAGGCAGCAATAGACCTTTGGAGAGAAGTCGGCTGGAGGACGATGTACTGAAACTCGACGCAATTTGAGTGTTCCATCATCATTAGGAGGCCTTTAACGTTACAATTAACTATCGGGTTTGCGTCGGATTCGAAAATCTAGACGCACAAGAGAACGATCATAAGGTGCCCGAGGCAGCAATAGACCCTTGGAGACAAGTCGGCTGGAAGACGATGTATTGGATCGCTACGCAATTTGAGTGTTCCAACGTCATTAGGAGGCCCTGAATGTTACAATTAACAATCAGTTTTTCGTTGGATTCGAAAATCTAGACTCACTGGAGACGGACCATAAGGTGCCCGAGGCATCAATATCCCCTTGGAGACTAGTCGGCTGGTGGACGATGTATTGAATCTCGACGCAATTTGAGTGTCCATCGTCATTAGTAGGCCCTGACGTTACAATTAACTATCAGTTTTGCGTCGGATTCGACAATCTAGACTCACAGGAGAACGACCATATGGTGCCCGAGGCAGCAATACCCCCTTGGAGACAAATCAGCTGGAGGACGATTCATTGAATCTCGACGCATTTTGAGTGTTTCATCGTTATTAGGAGGCCCTGAACGTTCCAATTAACTCTCAGTTTCACGTCGGATTCGAAAATCTAGACTCAAAGGAGACGGACCATAAGGTGCCCGAGGCAGCAATATCCCCTTGGAGACATGTCGGCTGGAGGACGATGTACTGAATCTCGAGGCAATTTGAGTGTTCCATCGTGATTAGGAGGCCCTGAACGTTACAATTAACTATCAGTTTTGCGTCGGATTCGACAATCTAGACTTACAGGAGAACGACCGTAAGGTGCCCGAGGCAACAATAGACCCTTGGAGACAAGTCGGCTGGAGGGCGATGTATTGAATATCGACGCAATATGAGTGTTCCATCGTCATTTGGAGGCCCTGAACGTTACAATTAACTATCAGTTTTGCGTCGGATTCAGAAATCTAGTCACACAGGAGTCGGACCATACGGTGCCCGAGGCAGCAATATCCCCTTGGAGACTAGTCGGCTGGAGGACGGTGTATTGAATTTGACGAAATTTGAGTGATCCATCGTCATTAGGAGGCCCTGAACGTTACAATTAACTATCAGTTTTGCGTCGGATTCGAAAATCTAGACTCACAGGACGAAGACCATAAGGTGCCCGAGGCGGCAATAGACCTTTGGAGACCAGTCGGCTGATGGACGTTGTATTGAATCTCGACGCAATTTGAGAGTTCCATCACATTAGGAGGCCCTGAACGTTACAATTAACTATCAGTTTTGCCTCGGATTCAAAAGTCTAGACTCACAGGAGTGGGACCATACGGTGCCCGAGGCAGCAATATCCCGTTGGAGACTAGTCGGCTGGAGGACGATGTATTGAATCTCGACGCAATTTGAGTGTTCCATCGTCATTAGGAGGCCCTGAACTTGACAATTAACCATCAAATTTGCGTCGGATTCGAAAATCTAGACTCACAGGAGGACGACCATTTGGTGCCCGAGGCAGCAATAGACCTTTGGAGAGAAGTCGGCTGGAGGACGATGTATTGAAACTCGACGCAATTTGAGTGTTCCATCATCATTAGGAGGCCCTTAACGTTACAATTAACTATCAGTTTTGCGTCGGATTCGAAAATCTAGACGCACAAGAGAACGATCATAAGGTGCCCGAGGCAGCGATAGACCCTTGGAGACAAGTCGGCTGGAAGACGATGTATTGGATCGCTACGCAATTTGAGTGTTCCATCGTCATTAGGAGGCCCTGAATGTTACAATTAATAATCAGTTTCTCGTTGGATTCGAAAATCTAGACTCACTGGAGACGGACCATAAGGTGCCCGAGGCATCAATATCCCCTTGGAGACAAGTACGCTGGAGGACGATGTATTGAATCGCGACGCAATTTGAGTGCTCCATCGTCATTAGGAGTGCCTGACCGTTACAATTAACTATCAGTTTTGCGTCGGATTCGAAAATGTAGAATTACAGGACACGGAACATATGGTGCCCGAGGCAGCGATATCCCCTTGGAGACAAGTCGGCTGGAGGGTGATGTATTGAATTTCGACGCAATTTGAGTGTTCCATCGTCATTAGGAGTCCCTGAACGTAACACTTACGTATCAGTTTTGCGTCGGATTCGAAAATCTAGACTCACAGGAGGACGACCATAAGGTGCCCGATGAAGCAATAGACCTTTGTAGACAAGTCGGCTGGAGGACGATGTATTGAATCTCGACGCAATTTGAGAGTTCCATCGTCATTATGCGACCCTGATTGTTACAATTAACTATCAGTTTTGCGTCGGATTCGACAATCTAGACTTACAGGAGAACGACCATAAGGTGCCCGAGGCAACAATAGACCCTTGGAGACAAGTCGGCTGGAGGGCGATGTATTGAATATCGACGCAATATGAGTGTTCCATCGTCATTTGGAGGCCCTGAACGTTACAATTAACTATCAGTTTTGCGTCGGATTCGAAAATCTAGAGTCACAGGAGAACGACCATAAGGTGCCAGAGGCAGCAATAGACCCTTGGAGACAAGTATGAAAGAGGACGATGTATTAGATCGCGACGCAATTTGAGTGTTCCATCGTCATTAGGAGGCCCTTAATACTTCAATTAACTATCAGTTTTGCGTCGGATTCGAAAATGTAGACGCACAGGAGACAAGTCGGCTGGAGGACGATGTATTGAATCGCGACGCAATTTGAGTGTTCCACCGTCATTAGGATGCCCTAAAAGTTACAATTAACTATCAGTATTGCGTCGGATTCGAAAATCTAGACTCACAAGAGAACGATCATATGGTGCCTGAGGCAGCAATAGACCCTTGGAGACTTTTCGGCTGGAGGACGATGTATTGAATCTCGACGCAATTTGAGTGTCCATCGTCATTAGTGGTCCCTGACGTTACAATTAACTATCCGTTTTGCGTCGGATTTGACAATCTAGACTTACAGGAGAACGACGATAAGGTGCCCGAGGATGCAATAGACCCTTGGAGACAAGTCGGCTGGAGGGCGATGTATTGAGTTTCGACACAATTTGAGTGTTCCATCGACATTAGGAGTCCCTGAACGTAACACTTAACTATCAATTTCACGTCGGATTCGAAAATCTAGACTCAAAGGAGACGGACCATAAGGTGCCCGAGGCAGCAATATCCCTTTGGAGACAAGTCGGCTGGAGGACGATGTACTGAATCTCGACGCAATTTGAGTGTTCCATCGTGATTAGGAGGCCCTGAACGTTACAATTAACTATCAGTTTTGCGTCGGATTCGACAATCTAGACTTACAGGAGAACGACCATAAGGTGCCCGAGGCAACAATAGACCCTTGGAGACAAGTCGGCTGGAGGGCGATGTATTGAATATCGACGCAATATGAGTGTTCCATCGTGATTAGGAGGCCCTGAACGTTACAATTAACTATCAGTTTTGCGTCGGATTCGAAAATCTAGACTCACAGGACTGAGACCATAAGGTGCCCGAGGCGGCAATAGACCTTTGGAAACAAGTCGGCTGATGGACGTTGTATTGAATCTCGACGCAATTTGAGAGTTCCATCACATTAGGAGGCCCTGAACGTTACAATTAACTATCAGTTTTGCGTCGGATTTGAAAATCTAGACTCACAGGAGGACGACCATTTGGTGCCCGAGGCAGCAATAGACCTTTGGAGAGTAGTCGGCTGGAGGACGATGTATTGAAACTCGACGCAATTTGAGTGTTCCATCATCATTAGGAGGCCCTTAACGTTTTAATTAACTATCAGTTTTGCGTCGGATTCGAAAATCTAGACGCACAGGAGCACGACCATAAGGTGCCAGAGGCAGCAATAGACCCTTGGAGACAAGTATGCAAGAGGACGATGTATTAGATCGCGGCGCAATTTGAGTGTTCCATCGTCATTAGGAAGCCCTTAATACTACAATTAACTATCAGTTTTGCGTCGGATTCGAAAATCTAGACTCACAGGACGAAGACCATATAGTGCCCGAGGCGGCAATAGACCTTTGGAGACAAGTCGGCTGATGGACGTTGTATTGAATCGCGACGCAATTTGAGTGTTGCATCGTCATTAGGATGCCCTGAAAGTTACAATTAACTATCAGTATTGCGTCGTTTCAAAAATCTAGACTCACAAGAGAACGATCATAAGGTGCCCGAGGCAGCAATAGACCCTTGGAGACAAGTCGGCAGGAAGACGATGTATTGGATCGCTACGCAATTTGAGTGTTCCATCGTCAATAGGAGGCCCTGAATGTTACAATTAACAATCAGTTTTTCGTTGGATTCGAAAATCTAGACTCACTGGAGACGGACCATAAGGTGCCCGAGGCATCAATATCCCCTTGGAGACAAGTCGGCTGGAGGACGTATTGAATCGCGACGCAATTTGAGTGTTCCATCGTCATTAGGAGGCCCTGACGTTACAATTACCTATCAGTTTTGCGTCGGATTCGACAATCTAGACTTACAGGAGGACGAACATAAGGTGCCAGAGGCAGCAATAGACCCTTGGAGACAAGTCGGCTGGAGGACGATGTATTGAATCTCGACGCAATTTGAGTGTTCCATCGTCATGAGGAGGCCCTGAACGTTACAATTAACTATCAGTTTTACGTCGGATTCAAAAATCTAGACTCACAGGAGACGGACCATACGGTGCCCGAGGCAGCAATATCCCCTTGGAGACTAGTCGGCTGCAGGACGATGTATTGAATCTCTACGCAATTTCAGGGTCCATCGTCATTAGTGGGCCCTGACGTTACAATTAACTATCAGTTTTGCGTCGGATTCGACAATCTAGACATACAGGAGAACGACGATAAGGTGCCCGAGGCTGCAATTGACCCTTGGAGACAAGTCGGCTGGAAGACGATGTATTGGATCGCTACGCAATTTGAGTGTTCCATCGTCATTAGGAGGCCCTGAATGTTACAATTAACAATCAGTTTTTCGTTGGATTCGAAAATCTAGACTCACTGGAGACGGACCATAAGGTGCCCGAGGCATCAATGTCCCCTTGGAGATAAGCCCGCTGGAGGACGATGTATTGAATCGCGACGCAATTTGAGTGCTCCATCGTCATTAGGAGTGCCTGAACGTTACAATTAACTATCAGTTTTGCGTCGGATTTGAAAATGTAGAATTACAGGACACGGAACATATCGTGCCCGAGGCAGCGATATCCCCTTGGAGACAAGTCGGCTGGAGGACGATGTATTGAATCTAGACGCAATTTGAGTGTTCCACCGTCATTACGAGGCCCTGAATGTTACAATTAACTATCAGTTTTGCGACGGATTCGAAAATCTAGAGTCACCGGAGAACGACCATAAGGTGCCCGAGGCAGCAATAGACCCTTGGAGACAAGTCGGCTGGAGTCCGATGTATTGAATCTCGACGCAATTTGAGTGTTCCATCGTCATTAGGAGGCCCTGAGAGTTACAATTAACTATCAGTATTGCGTCGGATTCGAAAATCTAGACTCACAAGAGAACGATCATAAGGTGCCCGAGGCAGCAATAGACCCTTGTAGACAAGTCGGCTGGAAGACGATGTATTGGATCGCTACGCAATTTGAGTGTTCCATCGTCATTAGGAGGTCCTGAATGTTACAATTAACAATCAGTATTTCGTTGGATTCGAAAATCTAGACTCACTGGAGACGGACCATAAGGTGCCCGAGGCATCAATATCCCCTTGGAGACAAGTCCGCTGGAGGACGATGTATTGAATCGCGACGCAATTTGAGTGCTCCACCGTCATTAGGAGTGCCTGAACGTTACAATTAACTATCAGTTTTGCGACGGATTCGAAAATCTAGAGTCACCGGAGAACGACCATAAGGTGCCCGAGGCAGCAATAGACGCTTGGAGACAAGTCGGCTGGGGTCCGATGTATTGAATCTCGACGCAATTTGAGTGTTCCATCGTCATTAGGAGGCCCTGAACCTTGCAATTAACTACCAGTTATGTGTCGGATTCGAAAATCTAGACACACAGGAGAACGACCATAAGGTGCCGAATGCAGCAATATACTCTTGGAGACAAGTTTACTGAAGGACGATGTATTGAATCTCGATGCAATTTGAGTGTTCCATCGTCATTAGGAGGCCCTGAACGTTACAATTAACTATCAGTCTTGCGTCAGTATCCAAAATCTAGCCTCACAGGAAAACGACCATAAGGTGCCCGAGGCAGCAATAGACCGTTGGAGACAAGTCGGCTGAAGGACGATGTATTGAATGTCGATGCAATTTGAGTGTTCCATCGTCATTAGGAGGCCCTGAACGTTTCAATTAACTATCAGTCTTGCGTCGGTTTGAAAATCTAGACTCACAGGAGACGGACCATATGGTGCCCGAGGCAACAATATCCCCTTGGAGACAAGTCGGCTGGAGGACGACGAATCGGTACTCGACGCAATTTGAGTGTTCCATTGTCATTAGGAGACCCTGAACCTTACAATTAACTTCCAGTTATGCGTCGGATTCGAAAATCTAGACTCACAGGAGAACGACCATAAGGTGTCCGAGGCAGCAATAGACCGTTGGAGACAAGTCGGCTGAAGGACGATGTACTGAATCTCGACGCAATATGAGTGTTCCATCGTCATAAGGCGGCCCTATCTATCAGTTTCGCGTCGGATTCGGAAATCTAGACGCACAGGAGACGGACCATATGGTGCCCGAGGCAGCAATACCCCTTGGAGACAAATCGGCTGGACGACGATGTTTTGAATCTCGACGCAATTTGAGTGTTCCATCGTCATTAGGAGGCCCTGAACGTAACAATTATCTATCAGTTTCGCCTCGGATTCGAAAATCTAGACGCTCAGGAGACGGACCGTATTGTGCCCGAGGCAGCAATACCCCCTTGGAGACAAGTCGGCTGGAGGACGATGTAATGAATCTCGTCGCAATTTGAGTGTTCCATCGTCATTAGGAGGCCCTGACGTTACAATTAACTATCAGTTTTGCGTCGGATTCAAAAATCTAGACTCACAGAAGACGGACCATACGGTGCCCGAGGCAGCAATATCCCATTGGAGACTAGTTGGCTGGAGGACGATGTATTGAATCTCGACGCAAATTGAGTGTCCAGCGTAATTAGGAGGCTCTGACGTTACAATTAACTATCAGTATTGCGTCGGAATCGACAATCTAGACTTACACGAGAACGACCATAAGGTGCCCAAGGCAGCAATAGACCCTTGGAGACAAGTCAGCTGGAGGACGATGTATTGAATCTCGACGCAATTTGAGTTTTCCATCACATTAGGAGGCCCTGAGAGTTACAATTATCTATCAGTTTTGCGTCGGATTCGAAAATTTAGAATTACAGGAGTCGGAACATATGCTGCCCGAGGCAGCGATATCCCTTGGAGACAAGTCGGCAGGAGGCCGATGTATTGAATCTCGACGCAATTTGAGTGTTCCATTGTCGATAGGAGGCCCTGAACGTTACAATTAACTACCTGTTTTGCGTCGGGTTCGAAAGTCTAGGCCCATAGGAGAACGACCATAAGGTACCACAGGCAGCATTATCCCCTTGGAGACAAGTCGGCTAGAGGACGATGTATTGAATCTCGACGCAATTTGAGAGTTCAATCGTCATTACGAGGCCCTGATTGTTACAATTAACTAACAGTTATGCGTCGGATTCGAAAATCTAGACTCACAGGAGAACGACCACAAGGTGCCCGAGGCAGCTATAGACCCTTGGAGACAGGTCAGCTGAAGGTCGATGTAACGAATCTCGACGCAATTTGAGTGTTCCATCGTCATTAGGAGGCCCTGAATGTTACAATTAACTATCAGTTTTGCGTCGGATTCAAAAATCTAGTCTCACAGGGGTCGGACCATACGGTGCCCGAGGCAGCAATATCCCCCTGGAGACTAGCCGGCTGGAGGACGATGTATTGAATCTCGACGCAATTTGAGTGTTCCATCGTCATTAGGAGGCCCTGAACGTTACAATTAACTATCAGTTTTGCGTCGTATTCGAAAATCGAGACTCACAGTACGAAGACCATAAGGTGCCCGAGGCAGCAATAGACCATTGGAGACAAGTCGGCTGATGTACATTGTATTGAATCTCGACGTAAATTGAGTGTTCCATCACATTAGGAGGCCCTGAACGTTACAATTAAGTATCGGTTTTGCGTCTGACTCAAAAGTCTAGACTCACAGGAGTCGGTCCATACGGTGCCCGAGGCAGCAATATCCCGTTGGAGACTAGTCGGCTGGAGGACGATGTATTGAATCTCGAAGCAACTTGAGTGTTCCTTCGTCATTAGGAGGCCCTGAACGTGACAATTAACCATCAGTTTTGCGTCGGATTCGAAAATCTAGACTCACAGGAGGACGACCATTTGGGTGCCCGAGGCAGCAATAGACCCTTGGAGACAAATATGCTAGAAGACGATATATTAGATCGCGACGCAATTTGAGTGCTCCATCGTCATTAGGAGGCCCTGAACCTTACAATTAAATACCAGTTATGAGTCGGATTCGAAAATCTAGACTCACAGGAGAACGACCATAAGGTGCCGAATGCAGCAATAGACTCTTGGAGACAAGTCTACTGAAGGACGATGTATTGAATCTCGATGCAATTTGAGTGATCCATCTTCATTAGGAGGCCCTGAACGTTACAATTAACTATCAGTCTTGCGTCGGTTTCGAAAATCTAGACTCACAGGAGAACGACCATAAGGTGCCCGAGGCAGCAATAGACCGTTGGAGACAAGTCGGCTGAAGGACGATGTACTGAATCTCGACGCAATATGAGTCTTCCATCGTCATAAGGCGGCCCTATCTATCAGTTTCGCGTCGGATTCGAAAATCTAGACGCACAGGAGACGGACCATATGGTGCCCGAGGCAGCAATACCCCTTGGAGACAAATCGGCTGGAGGACGATGTATCGAATTTCGACGCAATTTGAGTGTTCCATCGTCATTAGGAGGCCCTGAACGTTACAATTATCTATCAGTTTCGCCTCGGATTCGAAAATCTAGACGCTTAGGAGACGGACCATATAGTGCCCGAGGCAGCAATACCCCCTTGGAGACAAGTCGGCTGGAGGACGATGTATTGAATCTCGACGCAATTTGAGTGTTCCATCGTCATTAGGAGGCCCTGAACTTTACAATTAAATACCAGTTATGCGTCGGATTCGAAAATCTAGACTCACAGGAGACGGACCATACGGTGCCCGAGGCAGCAATATCCCATTGGAGACTAGTTGGCTGGAGGACGATGTATTGAATCTCGACGCAAATTGAGTGTCCAGCGTCATTAGGTGGCCCTGACGTTACAATTAACTATCAGTATTGCGTCGGATTCGACAATCTAGACTTACACGAGATCGACCATAAGGTGCCCGAGGCAGCAATAGACCTTTGGAGACAAGTCGGCTGGAGGGCGATGTATTGAATCTCGACGCAATTTGAGAGTTTCACCGTCATTAGGAGGCCCTGATTGTTACAATTAACTATCAGTTTTGCGTCAGATTCGAAAATCTAGACTCACAGGAGAACGACCATAAGGTGCCCGATGCAGCAATAGACCCTTGGAGTCTAGTCGGCTGGAGGACGATGTATTGAATCTCGACGCAATTTGAGTGTTCCATCGTCATTAGGAGGCCCGTAATGTTACAATTAACTATCAGTTTTGCGTCGGATTCGAAATTATAGACGCACAGGAGCACGACCATAAGGTGCCAGAGGCAACAATAGACCCTTGGAGACAAGTCGGCTGGAGGACGATGTATTGAATCGCGACGCAATTTGAGTGTTCCACCGTCATTAGGAGGCTCTGAGAGTTACAATTAACTATCAGTATTGCGTCGGATTCGAAAATCTAGACTCACAAGAGAACGATCATAAGGTGCCCGAGGCAGCAATTGACCCTTGGAGACAAGTCGGCTGAAGGACGATGTATTGGATCGCTACGCAATTTGAGTGTTCCATCGTCATTAGGAGGCCCTGAATGTTACAATTAACTATCAGTTTTTCGTTGGATTCGAATATCCAGACTCACTGGAGACGGACCATAAGGTGCCCGAGGCATCAATTTCCCCCTTGGAGACAAGTCCGCCGGAGGACGATGTATTGAATCGCGACGCAATTTGAGTGCTCCATCGTCAATAGGAATCCCTGAACGTTACAATTAACTATCAGTTTTGCGTCGGATTCGAAAATCTAGACTCACAGGACGAAGACCATAAGGTGCCCGAGGCAGCATTATTTACTTGGAGACAAGTCGGCTGGAGGACGATGTATTGAATCTCGACGCAATTTGAGAGTTCAATCGTCATTACGAGGCCCTGATTGTTACAATTAACTAACAGTTATGCGTCGGATACGAAAATGAAGACTCACAGGAGAACGACCACAAGGTGCCCGAGGCAGCTATAGACCCTTCGTGACAGGTCGGCTGAAGGTCGATGTACCGAGTCTCGACGCAATTTGTGTGTTCCATTGTCGATAGGAGGCCCTGAACGTTACAATTAACTATCTGTTTTGCGTCGCGTTCGAAAGTCTAGGCCCATAGGAGAACGACCATAAGGTGCCACAGGCAGCATTATCACCTTGGAGACAAGTCAGCTGGAGGACGATGTATTGAATCTCGACGCAATTTGAGTGTTCCATCGTCATTAGGAAGCCCTGAACGTTACAATTAACTATCAGTTTTGCGTCATATTCAAAAATCTAGGCTCACAGGAGACAGACCATACGGTGCCCGAGGCAGCAATATCCCATTATAGACTAGTTGGCTGGAGGACGATGTATTGAATCTCGACGCATATTGAGTGTCCAGCGTCATTAGGAGGCCCTGACGTTACAATTAACTACCAGTATTGCGTCGGATTCGACAATCTAGACTTACACGAGAACGACCATAAGGTGCCCGAGGCAGCAATAGACCTTTGGAGACAAGTCGGCTGGAGAACGATGTATTGAATCTCGACGCAATTTGAGAGTTTCATCGTCATTAGGAGGCCCTGATTGTTACAATTAACTATCAGTTTTGCGTTGGATTCGAAAATCAAGACTCACAGGAGAACGACCAGAAGGTGCCCGAGGCAGCAATAGACCCTTGGAAACAAGTCGGCTGATGGTCGAAGTAACGATCCTCGACGCAATTTGAGTGTTCCATCGTCTTTAGGAGGCCCTGAACGTTACAATTAACTATCAGTTTTGCGTCAGATTCGAAAATGTAGTCTCACAGGAAAAAGACCATAATGTGCCCGATGCAGCAATAGACCCTTGGAGACTAGTCGGCTGGAGGACGATGTATTGAATCTCGACGCAATTTGAGTTTTCCATCGTCATTAGAAGGCCCTGAACGTTACAATTAACTATCAGGTTTGCGTCGGATTCGAAAATCTGGACTCACAGGAGGACGACCATAAGGTGCCCGAGGCAGCAATATCCCCTTGGAGAGAAGTCGGCTGGAGGACGATGTATTGAATCTCGGCGCAATTTGAGAGTTTCATCGTCATTAGGAGGCCCTGATTGTTACAATTAACTATCAGTTTTGCGTTGGATTCGAAAATCTGGACTCACAGGAGAACGACAAGAAGGTGCCCGAGGCAGCAATAGACCCTTGGAGACAATTCGGCTGAAGGACGATGTATTGGATCGCTACGCAATTTGAGTGTTCCATCGTCATTAGGAGGCCCTGAACGTTACAATTAACAACAGTTTTGCGTCGGATTCGAAAATGTAGAATTACAGGACACGGAACATATGGTGCCCGAAGCAGCGATATCCCCTTGGAGACAAGTCGGCTGGAGGACGATGTATTGAATCTCGACGAAATTTGAGTGTTCCACCGTCATTAGGAGGCCCTGAACGTTACAATTAACTATCAGTTTTGCGACGGATTCGAAAATCTAGAGTCACCGACGAACGACCATAAGGTGCCCGAGGCAGCAATAGACCCTTGGAGACAAGTCGGCTGGAGTCCGATGTATTGAATCTCGACGCAATTTGAGTGTTCCATCGTCATTAAACGGCCCTGAACCTTTCAATTAACTACCAGTTATGCGTCGGATTCGAAAATCTAGACGCTCAGGAGACGGACCATATGGTGACCGAGGCAGCAATACCCCCTTGGAGACAAGTCGGCTGGAGGACGATGTTTTGAATCTCGACGCAATTTGAGTGTTCCATTGTCGATAGGAGGCCCTCAACGTTACAATTAACTATCTCTTTTGCGTCGCGTTCGAAAGTCTAGGCCCATAGGAGAACGACCATAAGGTGCCACAGGCAGCATTATCCCCTTGGAGACAAGTCGGCTGGAGGACGATGTATTGAATCTCGACGCAATTTGAGAGTTCAATCGTCATTTGAAGGCCCTGAACGTTACAATTAACTATCAGTTTTGCGTCGGATTCGAAAATCTAGACTCAAAGGAGACGGACCATAAGATGCCCGAGGCAGCAATATCCCCTTGGAGACAAGTCGGCTGGAGGACGATGTACTGAATCTCGACGCAATTTGAGTGTTCCATCGTGATTAGGAGGCCCTGAACGTTACAATTAACTATCAGTTTTGCGTCGGATTCGACAATCTAGACTTACAGGAGAACGACCATAAGGTGCCCGAGGCAACAATAGACCCTTGGAGACACGTCGGCTGGAGGGCGATGTATTGAATATCGACGCAATATGAGTGTTCCATCGTCATTTGAAGGCCCTGAACGTTACAATTAACTATCAGTTTTGCGTCGGATTCGAAAATCTAGACTCACAGGAGAACGACCATAAGGTGCCAGAGGCAGCAATAGACCCTTGGAGACAAGTATGAAAGAGGACGATGTATTAGATCGCGACGCAATTTGTGTGTTCCATCGTCATTAGGAGGCCCTTAATACTTCAATTAACTATCAGTTTTGCGTCGGATTCGAAAATGTAGGCGCACAGGAGACAAGTCGGCTGGAGGACGATGTATTGAATCGCGACGCAATTTGAGTGTTCCATCGTCATTAGGATGCCCTGAAAGTTACAATTAACTATCAGTATTGCGTCGGATTCGAAAATCTAGACTCACAAGAGAACGATCATATGGTGCCTGAGGCAGCAATAGACCCTTGGAGACTAGTCGGCTGGAGGACGATGTATTGAATCTCGACGCAATTTGAGTGTCCATCGTCATTAGTGGTCCCTGACGTTACAATTAACTATCCGTTTTGCGTCGGATTTGACAATCTAGACTTACAGGAGAACGACGATAAGGTGCCCGAGGATGCAATAGACCCTTGGAGACAAGTCGGCTGGAGGGCGATGTATTGAGTTTCGACACAATTTGAATGTTCCATCGACATTAGGAGTCCCTGAACGTAACACGTAACTATCAGTTTCACGTCGGATTCGAAAATCTAGACTCAAAGGAGACGGACCATAAGGTGCCCGAGGCAGCAATATCCCTTTGGAGACAAGTCGGCTGGAGGACGATGTACTGAATCTTGACGCAATTTGAGTGTTCCATCGTGATTAGGAGGCCCTGAACGTTACAATAAACTATCAGTTTTGCGTCGGATTCGACAATCTAGACTTACAGGAGAACGACCATAAGGTGCCCGAGGCAACAATAGACCCTTGGAGACAAGTCGGCTGGAGTCCGATGTATTGAATCTCGACGCAATTTGAGTGTTCCATCGTCATTAGGAGGCCCTGAAAGTTACAATTAACTAATAGTTATGCGTCGGATTCGAAAATCTAGACTCACAGGAGAACGACCATAAGGTGCCGAATGCAGCAATAGACTCTTGGAGACAAGTCAACTGAAGGACGATGTATTGAATCTCGATGCAATTTGAGTGTTCCATCGTCATTAGGAGGCCCTGAACGTTACAATTAACTATCAGTCTTGCGTCGGTTTCTTAAATCTAGACTCACAGGAGAACGACCATAAGGTGCCCGAGGCAGCAATACCCCTTGGAGACAAATCGGCTGGACGACGATGTATTGAATTTCGTCGCAATATGAGTTTTCCATCGTCATAAGGCGGCCCTATCTATCACTTTCGGGTCGGATTCGAAAATCTAGACGCACAGGAGACGGACCATATGGTGCCCGAGGCAGCAATACCCCTTGGAGACAAATCGGCTGGACGACGATGTATTGAATTTCGACGCAATTTGAGAGTTCCATCACATTAGGAGACCCTGAACGTTACAATTAACTATCATTTTGGCGTTGGATTCGAAAATCTACTCATAGGAGGCAGCAATATCCCCTTGGAGAGAAGTCGGCTGGAGGACGATGTATTGAATCTCGATGCAATTTGAGTGTTCCATCGTCATTAGGAGGCCCTGAACGTTAAAATTAACTATCAGTTTTGCGTCGGATTCAAAAAACTAGACTCACAGGAGACGGACCATACGGTGCCCGAGGCAGCAATATCCCATTGGAGACTAGTTGGCTGGAGGACGATGTATTGAATCTCGACGCAAATTGAGTGTCCAGCGTAATTAGGAGGCCCCGACGTTACAATTAACTATCAGTATTGCTTCGGAATCGACAATCTAGACTTACACGAGAACGACCATAAGGTGCCCGAGGCAGCAGTAGACCTTTGGAGACAAGTCGGCTGGAGGACGATGTATTGAATCTCGACGCAATTTGAGAGTTTCATCGTCATTAGGAGGCCCTGATTGTTACAATTAACTATCAGTTTTGCGTTGGATTCGAAAATCTAGACTCACAGGAGAACTACCATAATGTGCCAGAGGCAGCAATAACCCCTTGGAGACTAGTCGGCTGGAGGACGATGAATTGAATCTCGACGCAATTTGAGAGTTCCATCACATTAGGAGACCCTGAACGTTACAATTAACTATCATTTTGGCGTTGGATTCGAAAATCTACTCATAGGAGGCAGCAATATCCCCTTGGAGAGAAGTCGGCTGGAGGACGATGTATTGAATCTCGATGCAATTTGAGTGTTCCATCGTCATTAGGAGGCCCGTAATGTTACAATTAACTATCAGTTTTGCGTCGGATTCGAAAATGTAGACGCACAGGAGCACGACCATAAGGTACCAGAGGCAGCAATAGACACTTGGAGACAAGTCGGCTGGAGGACGATGTATTGAATCGCGACGCAATTTGAGTGTTCCATCGTCATTAGGTGGCCCTGAGAGTTACAATTAACTATCAGTATTGCGTCGGATTCGAAAATCTAGACTCACAAGAGAACGATCATAAGGTGCCCGAGGCAGCAATAGACCCTTGTAGACAAGTCGGCTGGAAGACGATGTATTGGATCGCTACGCAATTTGAGTGTTCCATCGTCATTAGGAGGCCCTGAATGTTACAATTAACAATCAGTATTTCGTTGGATTCGAAAATCTAGACTCACTGGAGACGGACCATAAGGTGCCCGAGGCATCAATATCCCCTTGGAGACAAGTCCGCTGGAGGACGATGTATTGACTCGCGACGCAATTTGAGTGCTCCACCGTCATTAGGAGTGCCTGAACGTTACAATTAACTATCAGTTTTGCGACGGATTCGAAAATCTAGATACACCGGAGAACGACCATAAGGTGCCCGAGGCAGCAATAGACGCTTGGAGACAAGTCGGCTGGGGTCCGATGTATTGAATCTCGACGCAATTTGAGTGTTCCATCGTCATTAGGAGGCCCTGAACCTTACAATTAACTACCAGTTATGTGTCGGATTCGAAAATCTAGACACACAGGAGAACGACCATAAGGTGCCGAATTCAGCAATATACTCTTGGAGACAAGTTTACTGAAGGACGATGTATTGAATCTCGATGCAATTTGAGTGTTCCATCGTCATTAGGAGGCCCTGAACGTTACAATTAACTATCAGTCTTGCGTCAGTATCCAAAATCTAGCCTCACAGGAAAACGACCATATGGTGCCCGAGGCAGCAATAGACCGTTGGAGACAAGTCGGCTGAAGGACGATGTATTGAATGTCGATGCAATTTGAGTGTTCCATCGTCATTAGGAGGCCCTGAACGTTTCAATTAACTATCAGTCTTGCGTCGGTTTGTAAATCTAGACTCACAGGAGACGGACCATATGGTGCCCGAGGCAACAATATCCCCTTGGAGACAAGTCGGCTGGAGGACGACGAATCGGTACTCGACGCAATTTCAGTGTTCCATTGTCATTAGGAGACCCTGAACCTTACAATTAACTTCCAGTTATGCGTCGGATTCGAAAACCTAGACTCACAGGAGAACGACCATAAGGTGTCCGAGGCAGCAATAGACCGTTGGAGACAAGTCGGCTGAAGGACGATGTACTGAATCTCGACGCAATATGAGTGTTCCATCGTCATAAGGCGGCCCTATCTATCAGTTTCGCGTCGGATTCGAAAATCTAGACGCACAGGAGACGGACCATATTGTGCCCGAGGCAGCAATACCCCTTGGAGACAAATCGGCTGGACGACGATGTATTGAATCTCGACGCAATTTGAGTGTTCCATCGTCATTAGGAGGCCCTGAACGTAACAATTATCTATCAGTTTCGCCTCGGATTCGAAAATCTAGACGCTCAGGAGACGGACCATACGGTGCCCGAGGCAGCAATATCCCATTGGAGACTAGTTGGCTGGAGGACGATGTATTGAATCTCGACGCAAATTGAGTGTCCAGCGTAATTAGGAGGCCCTGACGTTACAATTAACTATCAGTATTGCGTCGGAATCGACAATCTAGACTTACATGAGAACGACCATAAGGTGCCCGAGGCAGCAATAGACCTTTGGAGACAAGTCAGCTGGAGTACGATGTATTGAATCTCGACGCAATTTGAGAGTTTCTTCGTCATTAGGGGGCCCTGATTGTTACAATTAACTATCAGTTTTGCGTTGGATTCGAAAATCTAGACTCACAGGAGAACGACCTGAAGGTGCCCGATGCAGCAATAGACCCTTGGAGACTAGTCGGCTGGAGGACGATGTATTGAATCTCGACGCAATTTGAGTTTTCCATCGTCATTAGAAGGCCCTGAACGTTACATTTAACTATCAGTTTTGCGTCGGATTCGAAAATCTGGACTCACAGGTGGACGACCATAAGGTGCCCGAGGCAGCAATAACCCCTTGGAGACTAGTCGGCTGGAGGACGATGAATTGAATCTCGACGCAATTTGAGTGTTCCATCACATTAGGAGGCCCTGAGAGTTACAATTATCTATCAGTTTTGCGTCGGATTCGGAAATGTAGATTTACAGGTGTCGGAACATATGCTGCCCGAGGCAGCGATATCCCTTGGAGACAAGTCGGCTGGAGGACGATGTATTGAATCTCGACGCAATTTGAGTGTTCCACCGTCATTAGGAGGCCCTGAACATTACAATTAACTATCATTTTAGCGTTGGATTCGAAAATCTACTCACAGGACAAGGACCATATGGTGCCCGAGACAGCAATATCCCCTTGGATACAAGAGTTCTGGAGGACGATGTATTGAAACTCGACGCAATTTGAGTGTTCCATCGTCATTAGGAGGCCCTGAACGTTGCAATAAACTATCAGTATTGCGTCCGATTCGAAAATCTAGACTCACAAGAGAACGATCATAAGGTGCCCGAGGCAGCAATAGACCCTTGGAGACAAGTCGGCTGAAGGACGATGTATTGAATCTCGACGCAATTTGAGTGTTCCATTGTCGATAGGAGGCCCTGAACGTTACAATTAACTATCTGTTTTGCGTCGGGTTCGAAAGTCTAGGCCCATAGGAGAACGACCATAAGGTACCACAGGCAGCATTATCCCCTTGGAGACAAGTCGGCTAGAGGACGATGTATTGAATCTCGACGCAATTTGAGAGTTCAATCGTCATTACGAGGCCCTGATTGTTACAATTAACTAACAGTTATGCGTCGGATTCGAAAATCTAGACTCACAGGAGAACGACCACAAAGTGCCCGATGCAGCTATAGACCCTTGGAGACAGGTCAGCTGAAGGTCGATGTAACGAATCTCGACGCAATTTGAGTGTTCCATCGTCATTAGGAGGCCCTGAATGTTACAATTAACTATCAGTTTTGCGTCGGATTCAAAAATCTAGTCTCACAGGGGTCGGACCATACGGTGCCCGAGGCAGCAATATCCCCCTGGAGACTAGCCGGCTGGAGGACGATGTATTGAATCTCGACGCAATTTGAGTGTTCCATCGTCATTAGGAGGCCCTGAACGTGACAATTAACTATCAGTTTTGCGTCGTATTCGAAAATCGAGACTCACAGTACGAAGACCATAAGGTGCCCGAGGCAGCAATAGACCATTGGAGACAAGTCGGCTGATGTACGTTGTATTGAATCTCGACGTAATTTGAGTGTTCCATCACATTAGGAGGCCCTGAACGTTACAATTAAGTATCGGTTTTGCGTCTGACTCAAAAGTCTAGACTCACAGGAGTCGGTCCATACGGTGCCCGAGGCAGCAATATCCCGTTGGAGACTAGTCGGCTGGAGGACGATGTATTGAATCTCGAAGCAACTTGAGTGTTCCATCGTCATTAGGAGGCCCTGAACGTGACAATTAACCATCAGTTTTGCGTCGGATTCGAAAATCTAGACTCACAGGAGAACGACCATAAGGTGCCGAATGCAGCAATAGACTCTTGGAGACAAGTCTACTGAAGGACGATGTATTGAATCTCGATGCAGTTTGAGTGTTCCATCTTCATTAGGTGGCCCTGACGTTACAATTAACTATCAGTATTGCGTCGGATTCGACAATCTAGACTTACACGAGATCGACCATAAGGTGCCCGAGGCAGCAATAGACCTTTGGAGACAAGTCGGCTGGAGGGCGATGTATTGAATCTCGACGCAATTTGAGAGTTTCACCGTCATTAGGAGGCCCTGATTGTTACAATTAACTATCAGTTTTGCGTCAGATTCGAAAATCTAGACTCACAGGAGAACGACCATAAGGTGCCCGATGCAGCAATAGACCCTTGGAGTCTAGTCGGCTGGAGGACGATGTATTGAATCTCGACGCAATTTGAGTTTTCCATCGTCATTAGAAGGCCCTGAACGTTACAATTAACTATCAGTTTTGCGTCGGATTCGAAAATCTGGACTCACAGGAGGACGACCATAAGGTGCCCGAGGCAGCAATATCCCCTTGGAGACTAGTCGGCTGGAGGACGATGAATTGAATCTCGACGCAATTTGAGTGTTCCATCACATTAGGAGGCCCTGAACGTTACAATTAACTATCATTTTGGCGTTGGATTCGAAAATCTACTCATAGGAGAAGGACCATATGGTGCCCGGGGCAGCAATATCCCCTTGGAGAGAAGTCGGCTGGAGGACGATGTATTGAATCTCGACGCAATTTGAGTGTTCCATCGTCATTAGGAGGCCCGTAATGTTACAATTAACTATCAGTTTTGCGTCGGATTCGAAATTATAGACGCACAGGAGCACGACCATAAGGTGCCAGAGGCAACAATAGACCCTTGGAGACAAGTCGGCTGGAGGACGATGTATTGAATCGCGACGCAATTTGAGTGTTCCACCGTCATTAGGAGGCTCTGAGAGTTACAATTAACTATCAGTTTTGCGACGGATTCGAAAATCTAGACTCACCGGAGAACGACCATAAGGTGCCCGAGGCAGCAATAGACCCTTGTAGACAAGTCGGCTGGAGGCCGATGTATTGAATCGCGACGCAATTTGAGTGTTCCATCGTCATTAGGAGGCCCTGAACGTTACAACTAACTATCAGTATTGCGTCGGTTTCAAAAATCTAGTCTCACAGGAGTCGGACCATACGGTGCCCGAGGCAGCAATATCGCCTTGGAGACTAGTCGGCTGGAGGACGATGTATTGAATCTCGACGCAATTTGAGTGTTCCATCGTCATTAGGAGGCCCTGAACGTTTCAATTAACTATCAGTTTTGCGTCGGATTCGAAAATATAGACTCACAGGACGAAGACCATAAGGTGCCCGAGGCAGCATTATTTACTTGGAGACAAGTCGGCTGGAGGACGATGTATTGAATCTCGACGCAATTTGAGAGTTCAATCGTCATTACAAGGCCCTGATTGTTACAATTAACTAACAGGTATGCGTCGGATACGAAAATCTAGACTCACAGGAGAACGACCACAAGGTGCCCGAGGCAGCTATAGACCCTTGGTGACAGGTCGGCTGAAGGTCGATGTAACGAGTCTCGACGCAATTTGTGTGTTCCATTGTCGATAGGAGGCCCTGAACGTTACAATTAACTATCTGTTTTGCGTCGCGTTCGAAAGTCTAGGCCCATAGGAGAACGACCATAAGGTGCCACAGGCAGCATTATCACCTTGGAGACAAGTCGGCTGGAGGACGATGTATTGAATCTCGACGCAATTTGAGTGTTCCATCGTCATTAGGAAGCCCTGAACGTTACAATTAACTATCAGTTTTGCGTCATATTCAAATATCTAGGCTCACAGGAGACGGACCATACGGTGCCCGAGGCAGCAATATCCCATTATAGACTAGTTGGCTGGAGGACGATGTATTGAATCTCGACGCATATTGAGTGTCCAGCGTCATTAGGAGGCCCTGACGTTACAATTAACTATCAGTATTGCGTCGGATTCGACAATCTAGACTTACACGAGAACGACCATAAGGTGCCCGAGGCAGCAATAGACCTTTGGAGACAAGTCGGCTGGAGAACGATGTATTGAATCCCGACGCAATTTGAGAGTTTCATCGTCATTAGGAGGCCCTGATTGTTACAATTAACTATCAGTTTTGCGTTGGATTCGAAAATCAAGACTCACAGGAGAACGACCAGAAGGTGCCCGAGGCAGCAATAGACCCTTGGAAACAAGTCGGCTGAAGGTCGAAGTAACGATCCTCGACGCAATTTGAGTGTTCCATCGTCTTTAGGAGGCCCTGAACGTTACAATTAACTATCAGTTTTGCGTCAGCTTCGAAAATCTAGTCTCACAGGAAAAAGACCATAATGTGCCCGATGCAGCAATAGACCCTTGGAGACTAGTCGGCTGGAGGACGATGTATTGAATCTCGACGCAATTTGAGTTTTCCATCGTCATTAGAAGGCCCTGAACGTTACAATTAACTATCAGTTTTGCGTCGGATTCGAAAATCTGGACTCACAGGAGGACGATCATAAGGTGCCCGAGGCAGCAATATCCCCTTGGAGACTAGTCGGCTGGAGGACGATGAATTGAATCTCGACGCAATTTGAGTGTGCCATCACATTAGGAGGCCCTGAACGTTCCAATTAACTATCATTTTGGCGTTGGATTCGAAAATCTACTCATAGGAGAAGGACCATATGGTGCCCGAGGCAGCAATATCCCCTTGGAGAGAATTCGGCTGGAGGACGATGTATTGAATCTCGACGCAATTTGAGTGTTCCATCGTCATTAGGAGGCCCGTAATGTTACAATTAACTATCAGTTTTGCGTCGGATTCGAAAATATAGACGCACAGGAGTACGACCGTAAGGTGCCAGAGGCAGCAATAGACCTTTGGAGACAAGACGGCTGGAGGACGATGTATTGAATTGCGACGCAATTTGAGTGTTCCATCGTCATTAGGAGGCCCTGAGAGTTACAATTAACTATCAGTATTGCGTCGGATTCGAAAATCTAGACTCACAAGAGAACGACCATAAGGTGCCCGAGGCAGCAATAGACCCTCAGAGACAAGTCGGCTGAAGGACGATGTATTGGATCGCTACGCAATTTGAGTGTTCCATCGTCATTAGGAGGCCCTGAACGTTACAATTAACTATCAGTTTTTCGTTGGATTCGAATATCCAGACTCACTGGAGACGGACCATAAGGTGCCCGAGGCATCAATATCCCCTTGGAGACAAGTCCGCCGGAGGACAATGTATTGAATCGCGACGCAATTTGAGTGCTCCATCGTCATTAGGAGTCCCTGAACGTTACAATTAACTATCAGTTTTGCGTCGGATTCGAAAATGTAGAATTACAGGAGACGGAACATATGGTGCCCGAGGCAGCGATATCCCCTTGGAGACAAGTCGGCTGGAGGACGATGTATTGAATCTCGACGCAATTTGAGTGTTCCACCGTCATTAAGAGGCCCTGAACGTTACAATTAACTATCAGTATTGCGTCGGATTCGAAAATCTAGACTCAAAAGAGAACGATCATAAGGTGCCCGAGGCAGCAATAGACCCTTGGAGACAAGTCGGCTGAAGGACGATGTATTGAATCTCAACGCAATTTGAGTGTTCCATTGTCGATAGGAGGCCCTCAACGTTACAATTAACTATCTCTTTTGCGTCGCGTTCGAAAGTCTAGGCCCATAGGAGAACGACCATAAGGTGCCCGAGGCAGCTATAGACCCTTGGAGACAGGTCGGCTGAAGGTCGATGTAACGAATCTCGACGCAATTTGTGTGTTCCATCGTCATTAGGAGGCCCTGAACGTTACAATTAACTATCAGGTTTGCGTCGGATTCAAAAATCTAGTCTCAAAGGAGTCGGACCATACGGTGCCCGAGGCAGCAATATCCCCTTGGAGACTAGTTGGCTGGAGGACGATGTATTGAATCGCGACGCAATTTGAGTGCTCCATCGTCATTAGGAGTCCCTGAACGTTACAATTAACTATCAGTTTTGCGTCGGATTCGAAAATGTAGAATTACAGGAGACGGAACATATGGTTCCCGAGGCAGCGATATCCCCTTGGAGACAAGTCGGCTGGAGGACGATGTATTGAATCTCGACGCAATTTGAGTGTTCCACCGTCATTAGGAGGCCCTGAACGTTACAATCAACTATCAGTTTTGCGACGGATTCGAAAATCTAGACTCACCGGAGAACGACCATAAGGTGCCCGAGGCAGCAATAGACCCTTGGAGACAAGTCGGCTGGAGGACGATGTATTCAATCGCGACGCAATTTGAGTGTTCCATCGTCATTAGGAGGCTCTTAACGTTACAATTAACTATCATTTTAGCGTTGGATTCGAAAATCTACTCACAGGAGAAGGACCAGATGGTGCCCGAGACAGCAATATCCCCTTGGATACAAGTAGGCTGGAGGACGATGTATTGAAACTCGACGCAATTCGAGTGTTCCATCGCCATTAGGAGGCCCTGAACGTTACAATTAACTATCAGTTTCGCGTCGGATTCAAAAGTCTAGACTCACAGGAGTCGGACCATACGGTGCCCGAGGCAGCAATATCCCGTTGGAGGCTAGTCGGCTGGAGGACGATGTATTGAATCTCGACGCAATTTGAGTGTTCCATCGCCATTAGGAGGCCCTGAACGTGACAATTAACCATCAGTTTTGCGTCGGATTCGAAAATCTAGACTCACAGGAGGACGACCATTTGGTGCCCGAGGCGGCAATAGACCTTTGGAGAGAAGTCGGCTGGAGGACGATGTATTGAAACTCGACGCAATTTGAGTGTTCTATCATCATTAGGAGGCCCTTAACGTTACAATTAACTATCAGTTTTGCGTCGGATTCGAAAATGTAGAATTACAGGACACGGAACATATGGTGCCCGAGGCAGCGATATCCCCTCGGAGACAAGTCGGCTGGAGGACGATGTATTGAATCTCGACGCAATTTGAGTGTTCCATCGTCATTAGGAGGCCCTAATCGTTACAATTAACTATCAGTTTTGCGTCGGATTCAAAAATCTAGGCTCACAGGAGACGGACCATACGGTGCCCGAGGCAGCAGTATCCCATTACAGACTAGTTGGCTGGCGGACGATGTATTGAATCTCGACGCAAATTGAGTGTATAGCGTCATTAGGAGGCCCTGACGTTACAAATTACTATCAGTATTGCGTCGGATTCGACAATCTAGACTTACACGAGTTACGACCATAAGGTGCCCGAATCAGCAATAGACCCTTGGAGACAAGTCGGCTGGAGTCCGATGTATTGAATCTCGACGCAAATTGAGTGTCCAGCGTCAGTAGGAGGCCCTGACGTTACAAATTACTATCAGTATTGCGTCGGATTCGACAATCTAGACTTACACGAGAACGACCATAAGGTGCCCGAGGCAGCAATATACCTTTGGAGACAAGTCGGCTGGAGGACGATGTATTGAATCTCGACGCAATTTGAGAGTTTAATCGTCATTAGGAGCCCTGATTGTTACAATTAACTATCAGTTTTGCGTTGGATTCGAAAATCTAGATTCACAGGAGAACGACCAGAAGGTGCCCGAGGCAGCAATAGACCCTTGGAGACAAGTCGTCTGAAGGTCGATGTAACGATCCTCGACGCAATTTGAGTGTTCCATCGTCATTAGGAGGCCCTGAACGTTACAATTAACAATCAGTTTTTCGTTGGATTCGAATATCCAGACTCAGTGGAGACGGACCATAAGGTGCCCGAGGCATCAATATCCCCTTGGAGACAAGTCCGCCGGTGGACGATGTATTGAGTCGCGACGCAATTTGAGTGCTCCATCGTCATTAGGAGTCCCTGAACGTTACAATTAACTATCAGTTTTGCGTCGGATTCGAAAATGTAGAATTACAGGAGACGGAACTTATGGTGCCCGAGGCAGCGATATCCCCTTGGAGCCAAGTCGGCTGGAGGACGATGTATTGAATCTCGACGCAATTTGAGTGTTCCACCGTCATTAAGAGGCCCTAAACGTTACAATTAACTATCAGTATTGCGTCGGATTCGAAAATCTAGACTCACAACAGAACGATCATAAGGTGCCCGAGGCAGCAATATCCCCTTGGAGACAAGTCCGCCGGAGGACAATGTATTGAATCGCGACGCAATTTGAGTGCTCCATTGTCGATAGGAGGCCCTCAACGTTACAATTAACTATCTCTTTTGCGTCGCGTTCGAAAGTCTAGGCCCATAGGAGAACGACCATAAGGTGCCACAGGCTTCATTATCCCCTTGGAGGCAAGTCGGCTGGAGGACGATGTATTGAATCTCGACGCAATTTGAGAGTTCAATCGTCATTACGAGGCCCTGATTGTTACAATTAACTATCAGTTTTGCGTTGGATTCGAAAATCTAGACTCACAGGAGAACGACCAGAAGGTGCCCGAGGCAGCAATAGACCCTTGGAGACTAGTCGGCTGGAGGACGATGTATTGAATCTCGACGCAATTTGAGTTTTCCATCGTCATTAGAAGGCCCTGAACGTTACAATTAACTATCAGTTTTGCGTCGGATTCGAAAATCTGGACTCACAGGAGGACGATCATAAGGTGCCCGAGGCAGCAAAATCCCCTTAGAGACTAGTCGGCTGGAGGACGATGAATTGAATCTCGACGCAATTTGAGTGTGCCATCACATTAGGAGGCCCTGAACGTTCCAATTAACTATCATTTTGGCGTTGGATTCGAAAATCTACTCATAGGAGAAGGACCATATGGTGCCCGAGGCAGCAATATCCCCTTGGAGAGAATTCGGCTGGAGGACGATGTATTGAATCTCGACGCAATTTGAGTGTTCCATCGTCATTAGGAGTCCCGTAATGTTACAATTAACTATCAGTTTTGCGTCGGATTCGAAAATATAGACGCACAGGAGTACGACCATAAGGTGCCAGAGGCAGCAATAGACCCTTGGAGGCAAGACGGCTGGAGGACGATGTATTGAATCGCGACGCAATTTGAGTGTTCCATCGTCATTAGGAGGCCCTGAGAGTTACAATTAACTATCAGTATTGCGTCGGATTCGAAAATCTAGACTCACAAGAGAACGATCATAAGGTGTCCGAGGCAGCAATAGACCCTTTAGAGACAAGTCGGCTGAAGGACGATGTATTGGATCGCTACGCAATTTGAGTGTTCCATCGTCATTAGGAGGCCCTGAACGTTACAATTAACTATCAGTTTTTCGTTGGATTCGAATATCCAGACTCACTGGAGACGGACCATTAGGTGCCCGAGGCATCAATATCCCCTTGGAGACAAGTCCGCCGGAGGACAATGTATTGAATCGCGACGCAATTTAAATGCTCCATCGTCATTAGGAGACCCTGAACGTTACAATTAACTATCAGTTTTGCGTCGGATTCAAAAATGTAGAATTACAGGAGACGGAACATATGGTGCCCGAGGCAGCGATATCCCCTTGGAGACAAGTCGGCTGGAGGACGATGTATTGAATCTCGACGCAATTTGAGTGTTCCACCGTCATTAAGAGGCCCTGAACGTTACAATTAACTATCAGTATTGCGTCGGATTCTAAAATCTAGTCTCAAAGGAGTCGGACCATACGGTGCCCGAGGCAGCAATATCCCCTTGGAGACTAGTCGGCTGGAGGACGATGTATTGAATCTCGACGCAATTTGAGTGTTTCATCGTCATTAGGAGGCCCTGAACGTTACAATTAACTATCAGTATTGCGTCGGATTCAAAAATCTAGGCTCACGGGAGACGGACCATACGGTGCCCGAGGCAGCAATATCCCATTACAGACTAGTTGGCTTGAGGACGATGTATGGAATCTCGACGTAAATTGAGTGTCCAGCGTCATTAGGAGGCCCTGACGCTACAAATTACTATCAGTTTTGCGTCGGATTCGAAAATATAGACGCACAGGAGTACGACCATAAGGTGCCAGAGGCAGCAATAGACCCTTGGAGACAAGTCGGCTGGAGGACGATGTATTGAATCGCGACGCAATTTGAGTGTTCCATCGTCATTAGGAGGGCCTGAGAGTTACAATTAACTATCAGTATTGCGTCGGATTCGAAAATCTAGACTCACAAGAGAACGATCATAAGGTGCCCGAGGCAGCAATAGACCCTCAGAGACAAGTCGGCTGAAGGACGATGTATTGGATCGCTACGCAATTTGAGTGTTCCATCGTCATTAGGAGGCCTTGAACGTTGCAATTAACTATCAGTTTTTCGTTGGATTCGAATATCCAGACTCACTGGAGACGGACCATAAGGTGCCCGAGGCATCAATAGACCCTTGGAGACAAGTCGGCTGGAGGACGATGTATTGAAACTCGACGCAATTCGAGTGTTCCGTCGTCATTAGGAGGCCCTGAACGTTACAATTAACTATCAGTATTGCGTCGGATTCGAAAATCTAGACTCACAAGAGAACGATCATAAGGGGCCCGAGGCAGCAATAGACCCTTGGAGACAAGTCGGCTGAAGGACGATGTATTGAATCTCGACGCAATTTGAGTGTTCCATTGTCGATAGGAAGCCCTCAACGTTACAATTAACTATCAGTTTTGCGTCGGATTCGAAAATCTAGACTCACAGGACGAAGACCATAAGGTGCCCGAGGCGGCAATAGACCTTTGGAGAGAAGTCGGCTGGAGGACGATGTATTGAAACTCGACGCAATTTGAGTGTTCCATCATCATTAGGAGCCCCTTAACGTTACAATTAACTATCAGTTTTGCGTCGGATTCGAAAATGTAGAATTACAGGACACGGAACATATGGTGCCCGAGGCAGCGATATCCCCTCGGAGACAAGTCGGCTGGAGGACGATGTATTGAATCTCGACGCAATTTGAGTGTTCCATCGTCATTAGGAGGCCCTAATCTTTACAATTAACTATCAGTTTTGCGTCGGATTCAAAAATCTAGGCTCACAGGAGACGGACCATACGGTGCCCGAGGCAGCAATATCCCATTACAGACTAGTTGGCTGGAGGACGATGTATTGAATCTCGACGCAATTTGAGTGTTCCACCGTCATTAAGAGGCCCTGAACGTTACAATTAACTATCTCTTTTGCGTCGCGTTCGAAAGTCTAGGCCCATAGGAGAACGACCATAAGGTGCCACAGGCAGCATTATCCCCTTGGAGACAAGTCGGCTGGAGGACGATGTATTGAATCTCGACGCAATTTGAGAGTTCAATCGTCATTACGAGGCCCTGATTGTTACAATTAACTATTAGTTTTGCGTTGGATTCGAAAATCTAGACTCACAGGAGAACGACCAGAAGGTGCCCGAGGCAGCAATAGACCGTTGGAGACTAGTCGGCTGGAGGACGATGTATTGAATCTCGACGCAATTTGAGTTTTCCATCGTCATTAGAAGGCCTGAACGTTACAATTAACTATCAGTTTTGCGTCGGATTCGAAAATCTGGACTCACAGGAGAACGATCATAAGGTGCCCGAGGCAGCAATATCCCCTTGGAGACTAGTCGGCTGGAGGACGATGAATTGAATCTCGACGCAATTTGAGTGTGCCATCCCATTAGGAGGCCCTGAACGTTCCAATTAACTATCATTTTGGCGTTGGATTCGAAAATCTACTCATAGGAGAAGGACCATATGGTGCCCGAGGCAGCAATATCCCCTTGGAGAGAATTCGGCTGGAGGACGATGTATTGAATCTCGACGCAATTTGAGTGTTCCATCGTCATTAGGAGGCCCGTAATGTTACAATTAACTATCAGTTTTGCGTCGGATTCGAAAATCTAGACCCACAGGAGAACGACCAGAAGGTGCCCGAGGCAGCAATAGACCCTTGGAGACAAGTATTCTGAAGGTCCATGTAACGATCCTCGACGCAATTTGAGTGTTCCATCGTCATTAGGAGGCCCTGAACGTTACAATTAACTACCAGTTTTTCGTTGGATTCCAATATCCAGACTCAGTGGAGACGGACCATAAGGTGCCCGAGGCATCAATATCCCCTTGAAGACAAGTCCGCCGGTGGACGATGTATTGAATCGCGACGCAATTTGAGTGCTCCATCGTCATTAGGAGTCCCTGAACGTTACAATTAACTATCAGTTTTGCGTCGGATTCGAAAATGTAGAATTACAGGAGACGGAACTTATGTTGCCCGAGGCAGCGATATCCCCTTGGAGACAAGTCGGCTGGAGGACGATGTATTGAATCTCGACGCAATTTGAGTGTTCCACCGTCATTAAGAGGCCCTGAACGTTACAATTAACTATCTCTTTTGCGTCGCGTTCGAAAGTCTAGGCCCATAGGAGAACGACCATAAGGTGCCACAGGCAGCATTATCCCCTTGGAGACAAGTCGGCTGGAGGACGATGTATTGAATCTCGACGCAATTTGAGAGTTCAATCGTCATTACGAGGCCCTGATTGTTACAATTAACTATTAGTTTTGCGTTGGATTCGAAAATCTAGACTCACAGGAGAACGACCAGAAGGTGCCCGAGGCAGCAATAGACCGTTGGAGACTAGTCGGCTGGAGGACGATGTATTGAATCTCGACGCAATTTGAGTTTTCCATCGTCATTAGAAGGCCTGAACGTTACAATTAACTATCAGTTTTGCGTCGGATTCGAAAATCTGGACTCACAGGAGAACGATCATAAGGTGCCCGAGGCAGCAATATCCCCTTGGAGACTAGTCGGCTGGAGGACGATGAATTGAATCTCGACGCAATTTGAGTGTGCCATCACATTAGGAGGCCCTGAACGTTCCAATTAACTATCATTTTGGCGTTGGATTCGAAAATCTACTCATAGGAGAAGGACCATATGGTGCCCGAGGCAGCAATATCCCCTTGGAGAGAATTCGGCTGGAGGACGATGTATTGAATCTCGACGCAATTTGAGTGTTCCATCGTCATTAGGAGGCCCGTAATGTTACAATTAACTATCAGTTTTGCGTCGGATTCGAAAATATAGACGCACAGGAGTACGACCATAAGGTGCCAGAGGCAGCAATAGACCCTTGGAGGCAAGACGGCTGGAGGACGATGTATTGAGTCGCGACGCAATTTGAGTGTTCCATCGTCATTAGGAGGCCCTGAGAGTTACAATTAACTATCAGTATTGCGTCGGATTCGAAAATCTAGACTCACAAGAGAACGATCATAAGGTGTCCGAGGCAGCAATAGACCCTTTAGAGACAAGTCGGCTGAAGGACGATGTATTGGATCGCTACGCAATTTGAGTGTTCCATCGTCATTAGGAGGCCCTGAACGTTACAATTAACTATCAGTTTTTCGTTGGATTCGAATATCCAGACTCACTGGAGACGGACCATAAGGTGCCCGAGGCATCAATATCCCCTTGGAGACAAGTCCGCCGGAGGACAATGTATTGAATCGCGACGCAATTTAAGTGCTCCATCGTCATTAGGAGACCCTGAACGTTACAATTAACTATCAGTTTTGCGTCGGATTCAAAAATGTAGAATTGCAGGAGACGGAACATATGGTGCCCGAGGCAGTGATATCCCCTTGGAGACAAGTCGGCTGGAGGACGATGTATTGAATCTCGACGCAATTTGAGTGTTCCACCGTCATTAAGAGGCCCTGAACGTTACAATTAACTATCAGTATTGCGTCGGATTCGAAAATCTAGACTCACAAGAGAACGATCATAAGGTGCCCGAGGCAGCAATAGACCCTTGGAGACAAGTCGGCTGAAGGACGATGTATTGAATCTCGACGCAATTTGAGTGTTCCATTGTTGATAGGAGGACCTCAACGTTACAATTAACTATCTCTTTTGCGTCGCGTTCGAAAGTCTAGGCCCATAGGAGAACGACCATAAGGTGCCACAGGCAGCATTATCCCCTTCGAGACAAGTCGGCTGGAGGACGATGTATTGAATCTCGACGCAATTTGAGAGTTCAATCGTCATTACGAGGCCCTGATTGTTACAATTAACTAACAGTTATGCGTCGGATTCGAAAATCTAGACTCACAGGAGAACGACCACAAGGTGCCCGAGGCAGCTATAGACCCTTGGAGACAGGTCGGCTGAAGGTCGATGTAACGAATCTCGACGCAATTTGTGTGTTCCATCGTCATTAGGAGGCCCTGAACGTTACAATTAACTATCAGTATTGCGTCGGATTCTAAAATCTAGTCTCAAAGGAGTCGGACCATACGGTGCCCGAGGCAGCAATATCCCCTTGGAGACTAGTCGGCTGGAGGACGATGTATTGAATCTCGACGCAATTTGAGTGTTTCATCGTCATTAGGAGGCCCTGAACGTTACAATTAACTATCAGTATTGCGTCGGATTCAAAAATCTAGGCTCACGGGAGACGGACCATACGGTGCCCGAGGCAGCAATATCCCATTACAGACTAGTTGGCTTGAGGACGATGTATGGAATCTCGACGTAAATTGAGTGTCCAGCGTCATTAGGAGGCCCTGACGCTACAAATTACTATCAGTTTTGCGTCGGATTCGAAAATATAGACGCACAGGAGTACGACCATAAGGTGCCAGAGGCAGCAATAGACCCTTGGAGACAAGTCGGCTGGAGGACGATGTATTGAATCGCGACGCAATTTGAGTGTTCCATCGTCATTAGGAGGCCCTGAGAGTTACAATTAACTATCAGTATTGCGTCGGATTCGAAAATCTAGACTCACAAGAGAACGATCATAAGGTGCCCGAGGCAGCAATAGACCCTCAGAGACAAGTCGGCTGAAGGACGATGTATTGGATCGCTACGCAATTTGAGTGTTCCATCGTCATTAGGAGGCCTTGAACGTTACAATTAACTATCAGTTTTTCGTTGGATTCGAATATCCAGACTCACTGGAGACGGACCATAAGGTGCCCGAGGCATCAATATCCCCTTGGAGACAAGTCCGCCGGAGGACGATGAATTGAATCGCGACGCAATTTGAGTGCTCCATCGTCATTAGGAGTCCCTGAACGTTACAATTAACTATCAGTTTTGCGTCGGATTCGAAAATGTAGACTCACCGGAGAACAACCATAAGGTGCCCGAGGCAGCAATAGACCCTTGGAGACAAGTCGGCTGGAGGCCGATGTATTGAATCGCGACGCAATTTGAGTGTTCCATCGTCATTAGGAGGCTCTTAACGTTACAATTAACTATCATTTTAGCGTTGGATTCGAAAATCTACTCACAGGAGAAGGACCAGATGGTGCCCGAGACAGCAATATCCCCTTGGATACAAGTAGGCTGGAGGACGATGTATTGAAACTCGACGCAATTCGAGTGTTCCGTCGTCATTAGGAGGCCCTGAACGTTACAATTAACTATCAGTATTGCGTCGGATTCGAAAATCTAGACTCACAAGAGAACGATCATAAGGGGCCCGAGGCAGCAATAGACCCTTGGAGACAAGTCGGCTGAAGGACGATGTATTGAATCTCGACGCAATTTGAGTGTTCCATTGTCGATAGGAAGCCCTCAACGTTACAATTAACTATCAGTTTTGCGTCGGATTCGAAAATCTAGACTCACAGGACGAAGACCATAAGGTGCCCGAGGCGGCAATAGACCTTTGGAGAGAAGTCGGCTGGAGGACGATGTATTGAAACTCGACGCAATTTGAGTGTTCCATCATCATTAGGAGCCCCTTAACGTTACAATTAACTATCAGTTTTGCGTCGGATTCGAAAATGTAGAATTACAGGAGACGGAACTTATGTTGCCCGAGGCAGCGATATCCCCTCGGAGACAAGTCGGCTGGAGGACGATGTATTGAATCTCGACGCAATTTGAGTGTTCCATCGTCATTAGGAGGCCCTAATCTTTACAATTAACTATCTGTTTTGCGTCGGATTCAAAAATCTAGGCTCACAGGAGACGGACCATACGGTGCCCGAGGCAGCAATATCCCATTACAGACTAGTTGGCTGGAAGACGATGTATTGAATCTCGACGCAAATTGAGTGTCCAGCGTCATTAGGAGGCCCTGACGTTGCAAATTACTATCAGTATTGCGTCGGATTCGACAATCTAGACTTACACGAGTTACGACCATAAGGTGCCCGAGGCAGCAATAGACCGTTGGAGACAAGTCGGCTGGAATCCGATGTATTGAATCTCGACGCAAATTGAGTGTCCAGCGTCAGTAGGAGGCCCTGACGTTACAAATTACTATCAGTATTGCGTCGGATTCGACAATCTAGACTTACACGAGAACGACCATAAGGTGCCGGAGGCAGCAATATACCTTTGGAGACAAGTCGGCTGGAGGACGATGTATTGAATCTCGACGCAATTTGAGAGTTTCATCGTCATTAGGAGGCCCTGATTGTTACAATTAACTATCAGTTTTGCGTTGGATTCGAAAATCTAGACCCACAGGAGAACGACCAGAAGGTGCCCGAGGCAGCAATAGACCCTTGGAGACAAGTATTCTGAAGGTCCATGTAACGATCCTCGACGCAATTTGAGTGTTCCATCGTCATTAGGAGGCCCTGAACGTTACAATTAACTACCAGTTTTTCGTTGGATTCCAATATCCAGACTCAGTGGAGACGGACCATAAGGTGCCCGAGGCATCAATATCCCCTTGGAGACAAGTCCGCCGGTGGACGATGTATTGAATCGCGACGCAATTTGAGTGCTCCATCGTCATTAGGAGTCCCTGAACGTTACAATTAACTATCAGTTTTGCGTCGGATTCGAAAATGTAGAATTACAGGAGACGGAACTTATGTTGCCCGAGGCAGCGATATCCCCTTGGAGACAAGTCGGCTGGAGGACGATGTATTGAATCTCGACGCAATTTGAGTGTTCCACCGTCATTAAGAGGCCCTGAACGTTACAATTAACTATCTCTTTTGCGTCGCGTTCGAAAGTCTAGGCCCATAGGAGAACGACCATAAGCTGCCACAGGCAGCATTATCCCCTTGGAGACAAGTCGGCTGGAGGACGATGTATTGAATCTCGACGCAATTTGAGTGTTCCACCGTCATTAGGAGGCCCTGAACGTTACAATCAACTATCAGTTTTGCGACGGATTCGAAAATCTAGACTCACCGGAGAACGAACATAAGGTGCCCGAGGCAGCAATAGACCCTTGGAGTCAAGTCGGCTGGAGGCCGATATATTGAATCGCGACGCAATTTGAGTGTTCCATCGTCATTAGGAGGCTCTTAACGTTACAATTAACTATCATTTTAGCGTTGGATTCGAAAATCTACTCACAGGAGAAGGACCAGATGGTGCCCGAGACAGCAATATCCCCTTGGATACAAGTAGGCTGGAGGACGATGTATTGAAGCTCGACGCAATTCGAGTGTTCCGTCGTCATTAGGAGGCCCTGAACGTTACAATTAACTATCAGTATTGCGTCGGATTCGAAAATCTAGACTCACAAGAGAACGATCATAAGGTGCCCGAGGCAGCAATAGACCTTTGGAGACAAGTCGGCTGATGGACGATGTATTGAATCTCGACGCAATTTGAGTGTTCCATCACATTAGGAGGCCCTGAACGCTACAATTAACTATCAGTTTCGCGTCGGATTGAAAAGTCTAGACTCACAGGAGTCGGACCATACGGTGCCCGAGGCAGCAATATCCCGTTGGAGACTAGTCGGCTGGAGGACGATGTATTGAATCTCGACGCAATTTGAGTGATCCATCGTCATTAGGAGGCCCTGAACGTGACAATTAACCATCAGTTTTGCGTCGGATTCGAAAATCTAGACTCACAGGAGGACGACCATTTGGTGCCCGAGGCGGCAATAGATCTTTGGAGAGAAGTCGGCTGGAGGTCGATGTATTGAAACTCGACGCAATTTGAGTGTTCCATCATCATTCGGAGGCCCTTAACGTTACAATTAACTATCAGTTTTGCGTCGGATTCGAAAATGTAGAATTACAGGACACGGAACATATGGTGCCCGAGGCAGCGATATCGCCTTGGAGACAAGTCGGCTGGAGGACGATGTATTGAATCTCGACGCAATTTGAGTGTTCCATCGTCATTAGGAGGCCCTAATCGTTACAATTAACTATCAGTTTTGCGTCGGATTCAAAAATCTAGGCTCACAGGAGACGGACCATACGGTGCCCGAGGCAGCAATATCCCATTACAGACTAGTTGGCTGGAGGACGATGTATTGAATCTCGACGCAAATTGAGTGTCCAGCGTCATTAGGAGGCCCTGACGTTACAAATTACTATCAGTATTGCGTCGGATTCGACAATCTAGACTTACACGAGTTACGAACATAAGGTGCCCGAGGCAGCAATAGACCCTTGGAGACAAGTCGGCTGGAGTCCGATGTATTGAATCTCGACGCAAATTGAGTGTCCAGCGTCAGTAGGAGGCCCTGACGTTACAAATTACTATCAGTATTGCGTCGGATTCGACAATCTAGACTTACACGAGAACGACCATAAGGTGCCCGAGGCAGCATTATACCTTTGGAGACAAGTCGGCTGGAGAACGATGTATTGAATCTCGACGCAATTTGAGTGTTTCATCGTCATTAGGAGTCCCTGATTGTTACAATTAACTATCAGTTTTGCGTTGGGTTCGAAAATCTAGACTCACAGGAGAACGACCAGAAGGTGCCCGAGGCAGCAATAGACCCTTGGAGACAAGTCGTCTGAAGGTCGATGTAACGATCCTCGACGCAATTTGAGTTTTCCATCGTCATTAGGAGGTCCTGAACGTTACAATTAACTATCAGTTTTTCGTTGGATTCGAATATCCAGACTCAGTGGAGACGGACCATAAGGTGCCCGAGGCATCAATATCCCCTTGGAGACAAGTCCGCCGGTGGACGATGCACTGAATCGCGACGCAATTTGAGTGCTCCATCGTCATTAGGAGTCCCTGAACGTTACAATTAACTATCAGTTTTGCGTCGGATTCGAAAATGTAGAATTACAAGAGACGGAACTTATGGTGCCCGAGGCAGCGATATCCCCTTGGAGACAAGTCGGCTGGAGGACGATGTATTGAATCTCGACGCAATTTGAGTGTTCCACCGTCATTAAGAGGCCCTGAACTTTACAATTAACTATCAGTATTGCGTCGGATTCGAAAATCTAGACTCACAAGAGAACGATCATAAGGTGCCCGAGGCAGCAATAGACCCTTGGAGACAAGTCGGCTGAAGGACGATGTATTGAATCTCGACGCAATTTGAGTGTTCCATTGTCGATAGGAGGCCCTCAACGTTACAATTAACTATCTCTTTTGCGTCGCGTTCGAAAGTCTAGGCCCATAGGAGAACGACCATAAGGTGCCACAGGCAGCATTATCCCCTTGGAGACAAGTCGGCTGGAGGACGATGTATTGAATCTCGACGCAATTTGAGAGTTCAATCGTCATTACGAGGCCCTGATTGTTACAATTAACTAACACTTATGCGTCGGATTCGAAAATCTAGACTCACAGGAGAACGACCACAAGGTGCCCGAGGCAGCTATAGACCCTTGGAGACAGGTCGGCTGAAGGTCGATGTAACGAATCTCGACGCAATTTGTGTGTTCCATCGTCATTAGGAGGCCCTGAACGTTACAATTAACTATCAGTTTTGCGTCGGATTCAAATATCTAGTCTCAAAGGAGTCGGACCATACGGTGCCCGAGGCAGCAATATCCCATTACAGACTAGTTGGCTGGAGGACGATGTATTGAATCTCGACGCAAATTGAGTGTCCAGCGTCATTAGGAGGCCCTGACGTTACAATTAAGTATCAGTATTGCGTCGGAATCGACAATCTAGACTTACACGAGAACGACCATAAGGTGCCCGAGGCAGCAATAGACCTTTGGAGGCAAGTCGGCTGGAGGACGATGTATTGAATCTCGACGCAATTTGAGAGTTTCATCGTCATTAGGAGGCCCTGATTGTTACAATTAACTATTAGTTTTGCGTTGGATTCGAAACTCTAGACTCACAGGAGAACGACCAGAAGGTGCCCGAGGCAGCAATAGACCCTTGGAGACAAGTCGGCTGAAGGTCGATGTAACGATCCTCGACGCAATTTGAGTGTTCCATCGTCAGTAGGAGGCCCTGAACGTTACAATTAACTATCAGTTTTGCGTCAGATTCGAAATCTAGACTCACAGGAGAACGACCATAAGGTGGCCGATGCAGCAATAGACCCTTGGAGATTAGTCGGCTGGAGGACGATCTATTTAATCTCGACGCAAATTGAGTTTTCCATCGTCATTAGAAGGCCCTGAACGTTACAATTAACCATCAGTTTTGCGTCGGATTCGAAATCTGGACTCACAGGAGGACGATCATAAGGTGCCCGAGGCAGCAATATCCCCTTGGAGCCTAGTCGGCTGGAGGAAGATGAATTGAATCTCGACGCAATTTGAGTGTTCCATCGTCATTAGGAGGCCCGTAATGTTACAATTAACTATCAGTTTTGCGTCGGATTCGAAAATATAGACGCACAGGAGTACGACCATAAGGTGCCAGAGGCAGCAACAGACCCTTGGAGACAAGTCGGCTGAAGGACGATGTATTGAATCTCGACGCAATTTAAGTGTTCCATCGTCATTAGGAGCCCCTGAGAGTTACAATTCAGTATTGCGTCGGATTCGAAAATCTAGACTCACAAGAGAACGATCATAAGGTGCCCGAGGCAGCAATAGACCCTCAGAGACAAGTCGGCTGAAGGACGATGTATTGGATCGCTACGCAATTTGAGTGTTCCATCGTCATTAGGAGGCTCTTAACGTTACAATTAACTATCATTTTAGCGTTGGATTCGAAAATCTACTCACAGGAGAAGGACCAGATGGTGCCCGAGACAGCAATATCCCCTTGGATACAAGTAGGCTGGAGGACGGTGTATTGAAACTCGACGCAATTTGAGTGTTCCGTCGTCATTAGGAGGCCCTGAACGTTACAATTAACTATCAGTATTGCGTCGCATTCGAAAATCTAGACTCACAAGAGAACGATCATAAGGTGCCCGAGGCAGCAATAGACCCTTGGAGACAAGTCGGCTGAAGGACGATGTAGTGAATCTCGACACAATTAGAGTGTTCCATTGTCGATAGCAGGCCCTCAACGTTACAATTAACTATCAGTTTTGCGTTGGATTCGAAAATCTAGACTCACAGGACGAAGACCATAAGGTGCCCGAGGCAGCAATAGACCTTTGGAGACAAGTCGGCTGATGGACGATGTATTGAATCTCGACGCAATTTGAGTGTTCCATCACATTAGGAGGCCCTGAACGCTACAATTAACTATCAGTTTCGCGTCGGATTGAAAAGTCTAGACTCACAGGAGTCGGACCATACGGTGCCCGAGGCAGCAATATCCCGTTGGAGACTAGTCGGCTGGAGGACGATGTATTGAATCTCGACGCAATTTGAGTGATCCATCGTCATTAGGAGGCCCTGAACGTGACAATTAACCATCAGTTTTGCGTCGGATTCGAAAATCTAGACTCACAGGAGGACGACCATTTGGTGCCCGAGGCGGCAATAGATCTTTGGAGAGAAGTCGGCTGGAGGTCGATGTATTGAAACTCGACGCAATTTGAGTGTTCCATCATCATTCGGAGGCCCTTAACGTTACAATTAACTATCAGTTTTGCGTCGGATTCGAAAATGTAGAATTACAGGACACGGAACATATGGTGCCCGAGGCAGCGATATCGCCTTGGAGACAAGTCGGCTGGAGGACGATGTATTGAATCTCGACGCAATTTGAGTGTTCCATCGTCATTAGGAGGCCCTAATCGTTACAATTAACTATCAGTTTTGCGTCGGATTCAAAAATCTAGGCTCACAGGAGACGGACCATACGGTGCCCGAGGCAGCAATATCCCATTACAGACTAGTTGGCTGGAGGACGATGTATTGAATCTCGACGCAAATTGAGTGTCCAGCGTCATTAGGAGGCCCTGACGTTACAAATTACTATCAGTATTGCGTCGGATTCGACAATCTAGACTTACACGAGTTACGAACATAAGGTGCCCGAGGCAGCAATAGACCCTTGGAGACAAGTCGGCTGGAGTCCGATGTATTGAATCTCGACGCAAATTGAGTGTCCAGCGTCAGTAGGAGGCCCTGACGTTACAAATTACTATCAGTATTGCGTCGGATTCGACAATCTAGACTTACACGAGAACGACCATAAGGTGCCCGAGGCAGCATTATACCTTTGGAGACAAGTCGGCTGGAGAACGATGTATTGAATCTCGACGCAATTTGAGTGTTTCATCGTCATTAGGAGTCCCTGATTGTTACAATTAACTATCAGTTTTGCGTTGGGTTCGAAAATCTAGACTCACAGGAGAACGACCAGAAGGTGCCCGAGGCAGCAATAGACCCTTGGAGACAAGTCGTCTGAAGGTCGATGTAACGATCCTCGACGCAATTTGAGTTTTCCATCGTCATTAGGAGGTCCTGAACGTTACAATTAACTATCAGTTTTTCGTTGGATTCGAATATCCAGACTCAGTGGAGACGGACCATAAGGTGCCCGAGGCATCAATATCCCCTTGGAGACAAGTCCGCCGGTGGACGATGCACTGAATCGCGACGCAATTTGAGTGCTCCATCGTCATTAGGAGTCCCTGAACGTTACAATTAACTATCAGTTTTGCGTCGGATTCGAAAATGTAGAATTACAAGAGACGGAACTTATGGTGCCCGAGGCAGCGATATCCCCTTGGAGACAAGTCGGCTGGAGGACGATGTATTGAATCTCGACGCAATTTGAGTGTTCCACCGTCATTAAGAGGCCCTGAACTTTACAATTAACTATCAGTATTGCGTCGGATTCGAAAATCTAGACTCACAAGAGAACGATCATAAGGTGCCCGAGGCAGCAATAGACCCTTGGAGACAAGTCGGCTGAAGGACGATGTATTGAATCTCGACGCAATTTGAGTGTTCCATTGTCGATAGGAGGCCCTCAACGTTACAATTAACTATCTCTTTTGCGTCGCGTTCGAAAGTCTAGGCCCATAGGAGAACGACCATAAGGTGCCACAGGCAGCATTATCCCCTTGGAGACAAGTCGGCTGGAGGACGATGTATTGAATCTCGACGCAATTTGAGAGTTCAATCGTCATTACGAGGCCCTGATTGTTACAATTAACTAACACTTATGCGTCGGATTCGAAAATCTAGACTCACAGGAGAACGACCACAAGGTGCCCGAGGCAGCTATAGACCCTTGGAGACAGGTCGGCTGAAGGTCGATGTAACGAATCTCGACGCAATTTGTGTGTTCCATCGTCATTAGGAGGCCCTGAACGTTACAATTAACTATCAGTTTTGCGTCGGATTCAAATATCTAGTCTCAAAGGAGTCGGACCATACGGTGCCCGAGGCAGCAATATCCCATTACAGACTAGTTGGCTGGAGGACGATGTATTGAATCTCGACGCAAATTGAGTGTCCAGCGTCATTAGGAGGCCCTGACGTTACAATTAAGTATCAGTATTGCGTCGGAATCGACAATCTAGACTTACACGAGAACGACCATAAGGTGCCCGAGGCAGCAATAGACCTTTGGAGGCAAGTCGGCTGGAGGACGATGTATTGAATCTCGACGCAATTTGAGAGTTTCATCGTCATTAGGAGGCCCTGATTGTTACAATTAACTATTAGTTTTGCGTTGGATTCGAAACTCTAGACTCACAGGAGAACGACCAGAAGGTGCCCGAGGCAGCAATAGACCCTTGGAGACAAGTCGGCTGAAGGTCGATGTAACGATCCTCGACGCAATTTGAGTGTTCCATCGTCAGTAGGAGGCCCTGAACGTTACAATTAACTATCAGTTTTGCGTCAGATTCGAAATCTAGACTCACAGGAGAACGACCATAAGGTGGCCGATGCAGCAATAGACCCTTGGAGATTAGTCGGCTGGAGGACGATCTATTTAATCTCGACGCAAATTGAGTTTTCCATCGTCATTAGAAGGCCCTGAACGTTACAATTAACCATCAGTTTTGCGTCGGATTCGAAATCTGGACTCACAGGAGGACGATCATAAGGTGCCCGAGGCAGCAATATCCCCTTGGAGCCTAGTCGGCTGGAGGAAGATGAATTGAATCTCGACGCAATTTGAGTGTTCCATCGTCATTAGGAGGCCCGTAATGTTACAATTAACTATCAGTTTTGCGTCGGATTCGAAAATATAGACGCACAGGAGTACGACCATAAGGTGCCAGAGGCAGCAACAGACCCTTGGAGACAAGTCGGCTGAAGGACGATGTATTGAATCTCGACGCAATTTAAGTGTTCCATCGTCATTAGGAGCCCCTGAGAGTTACAATTCAGTATTGCGTCGGATTCGAAAATCTAGACTCACAAGAGAACGATCATAAGGTGCCCGAGGCAGCAATAGACCCTCAGAGACAAGTCGGCTGAAGGACGATGTATTGGATCGCTACGCAATTTGAGTGTTCCATCGTCATTAGGAGGCTCTTAACGTTACAATTAACTATCATTTTAGCGTTGGATTCGAAAATCTACTCACAGGAGAAGGACCAGATGGTGCCCGAGACAGCAATATCCCCTTGGATACAAGTAGGCTGGAGGACGGTGTATTGAAACTCGACGCAATTTGAGTGTTCCGTCGTCATTAGGAGGCCCTGAACGTTACAATTAACTATCAGTATTGCGTCGCATTCGAAAATCTAGACTCACAAGAGAACGATCATAAGGTGCCCGAGGCAGCAATAGACCCTTGGAGACAAGTCGGCTGAAGGACGATGTAGTGAATCTCGACACAATTAGAGTGTTCCATTGTCGATAGCAGGCCCTCAACGTTACAATTAACTATCAGTTTTGCGTTGGATTCGAAAATCTAGACTCACAGGACGAAGACCATAAGGTGCCCGAGGCAGCAATAGACCTTTGGAGACAAGTCGGCTGATGGACGATGTATTGAATCTCGACGCAATTTGAGTGTTCCATCACATTAGGAGGCCCTGAACGTTACAATTAACTATGAGTTTCGCGTCGGATTCAAAAGTCCAGACTCACTGGAGTCAGACCATACGGTGCCCGAGGCAGCAATATCCCGTTGGAGACTAGTCGGCTGGAGGACGATGTATTGAATCTCGACGCAATTTGAGTGTTCCATCGTCATTAGGAGGCCCTGAACGTGACAATTAACCATCAGTTTTGCGTCGGATTCGAAAATCTAGACTCACAGGAGGACGGCCATTTGGTGCCCGAGGCAGCAATAGACCTTTGGAGAGAAGTCGGCTGGAGGACGATGTATTGAAACTCGACGCAATTTGAGTGTTCCATCATCATTAGGAGGCCCTTAACGTTACAATTAACTATCAGTTTTGCGTCGGATTCGAAAATGTAGAATTACAGGACACGGAACATATGGTCCCCGAGGCAGCGATATCCCCTTGGAGATAAGTCGGCTGGAGGACGATGGATTGAATCTCGACGCAATTTGAGTGTTCCATCGTCATTAGGAGGCACTGAACGTTACAATTAACTATCAGTTTTGCGTCGGATTCAAAAATCTAGGCTCACAGGAGACGGACCGTCCGGTGCCCGAGGCAGTAATATCCCATTACAGACTAGTTGGCTGGCGGACGATGTATTGAATCTCGACGCAAATTGAGTGTCCAGCGTCATTAGGAGGCCCTAACGTTACAATTAACTATCAGTTAATATATTACAAGGAAAAGATAGTCATATCAGATAACAAAATAAAGACAATATGGAATATAGTGAATGAGGAGACCGGTAGAACCAGACATGAAGAGGAACAAATAGCATTAAGAGTAAATGATGCATTGGTGACAGATGTGTATAGTGTTGCAGAACTTTTTAACAAACATTTTATAACTGTTACTGAAAAGATGGGGTTGTCAGGTTTGGTAGATGCTGCTACGGATTACCTTAGACCAGACATTTCAAGTAACTTCCATAATATGAATTTGACCCTCACTACCCCAACAGAAATAATGTCCATTATAAAATCTTTAAAATCAAAAACATCTAGTGGGTATGATGAAATATCAACAAAGTTAATTAAAGAATGTGATTCTGAGCTAAGTAACATATTAAGCTATCTGTGTAACCAGTCGTTTATCAGTGGAATATTTCCCGAATGGCTGAAATATGCTGAAGTTAAGCCACTGTTTAAGAAGGGAGATAAAGAAATAGCATCAAATTTCCGTCCAATTTCACTGTTGCCAGCATTCTCAAAAATTTTCGAAAAAGTAATGTACAGTCTTCTTTATAACCATCTTATCTCAAATAACATACTGTCAAAGTCACAGTTTGGATTTCTAAAAGGTTCTGATATTGGGAAGGCTATCTACACTTACAGTGAAAATGTACTTAATTCATTAGACAAAAAATTGCAGGCAACTGGTATATTTTGTGATCCGTCAAAGGCATTTGACTGTGTAAATCACAATATCCTTTTAAGTAAACTAGAATATTATAGTGTAACAGGAAATGCTGCAAAATGGTTCAAATCTTATATCTCTGGCAGGAAACAAAGGGTGTTATTAGGAAAGAGTTCCATTTTGGGGCCCTTACTGTTTCTTGTGTATATCAATGACCTTTCATCAGTAACATTACCAGATGCCAAGTTTGTTTTGTTTGCTGATGATACAAACATTGCAATAAATAGCAAATCAAGTGTAGTCTTAGAAAGATCAGCCAATAAAATATTTTTAGACATTAATCACTGGTTCCTAGCCAATTCTTTGTCACTAAACTTTGAAAAAACACACTACATGCAGTTCAGAACTTGTAAGGGGTGTCCCAAGAGTATATGTCTAACATATGATGACAAGAAGATAGAAGAAGTGGACGGTGTTAAATTCTTAGGATTACAGCTTGATAATAAATTCAACTGGGAGGAGCACACCACAGAACTGCTGAAGCGTCTTAACAAATCTCTGTTTGCAATGCGAATTTTGTCAGACATAGGGGATATAAAAATGAAAAAGCTGGCATACTATGCTTACTTTCATTCCATAATGTCATATGGGATTATTTTCTGGGGTAATTCATCAAGCCAAGCTAAAGTTTTCCGGGCACAAAAACGTGCAGTAAGAATTATATGTGGTGTGAACTCAAGAACATCCTGCAGAAGCCTGTTTAGGGAACTAGGGATACTAACTACAGCTTCCCAATATATTTATTCCTTAATGAAATTTGTCATTAAAAATATATCACTTTTTCAAACCAATAGCTCAATTCATGGAATCAATACTAGAAATAAGAATAATCTTCACAAGGATTTAAAGTCACTTAGTCTTGTACAAAAAGGTGTGCATTATTCAGGAACACACATTTTCAATAACTTGCCAGCAGCCATAAAAAGCTTAACAACCAATGAAATTCAGTTTAAGAGAAGCCTACAGGATTTATTGGTGGCCAACTCCTTCTACTCCATTGATGAATTTCTGAGGAAAACCAACTGATTTGTATATAAGTACAACATATCTTCTGCACAATTTCAGTGCAGTAATGTGTTCACTGAAAATTTGTGTGTGTGTGTGTGTGTGTGTGTGTGTGTGTGTGTGTGTGTGTAAGTATAATCTAACTTCTGCACCATTTCAGTGCAGTAATGTGTTCATTGTAAATAAGTATTACAGTAGTTGTATTACATGTTTCTTACCTTATAAATAAATAAAAAACTTTTTTATTTTAAATTCAGTGCAATAGTATTTGTAAAATGACTCTTAGTGTTCATTAAAAAATGACGATCATTCCACTTGGGACCTGTGGAATGGTACATTAGCTTATTTGTTTTAGTTTAAATATTTGTCATGTATTGTTGTTTTTCTGACATGTTCCACATCCTGGAGGACCTCTCACTACGGATCAATTGGAATGAAAGTAAATCTAATCTAATCTAATCTAATCAGTATTGCGTCGGATTCGACAATCTAGACTTACACGAGAACGACCATAAGGTGCCCGAGGCAGCAATAGACCTTTGGAGACAAGTCGGCTGAAGGTCGATGTAACGATCCTCGACGCAATTTGAGTGTTCCATCGTCATTAGGAGGCCCTGAACGTTACAATTAACTATCAGTTTTGCGACAGATTCGAAAATCTAGACTCACCGGAGAACGACCATAAGGTGCCCGAGGCAGCAATAGACCCTTGGAGACAAGTCGGCTGGAGGCCGATGTATTGAATCGCGACGCAATTTGAGTGTTCCATCGTCATTAGGAGGCTCTGAACATTACAATTAGCTATCATTTTTGCGTCGGATTCGAAAATCTAGGCTCACAGGAGACAGATCACATGGTGCCCGATGCAGCAATATCCCCTTGTAGACAAGTCGCCTGGAGGACGATGTATTGACTCTCGACGCAATTTCAGTGTTCCATCGTCATTAGGAGGCTCTTAACGTTACAATTAACTATCATTTTAGCGTTGGATTCGAAAATCTACTCACAGGAGAAGGACCAGATAGTGCCCGAGACAGCAATATCCCCTTGGATGCAAGTAGGCTGGAGGACGATGTATCGAATCTCGACGCAATTTGAGTGTTCCATTGTCGATAGGAGGCCCTCAACGTTACAATTAACTATCAGTTTTGGGTCGGATTCAAAAATCTACACTCACAGGACGAAGACCATAAGGTGCCCGAGGCAGCAATAGACCTTTGGAGACAAGTCGGCTGATGGACGTTGTTTTGAATCTCGACGCAATTTGAGTGTTCCATCACATTAGGAGGCCCTGAACGTTACAATTAACTATCAGTCTCGCGTCGGATTCAAAAGTCTAGACTCACAGGAGTCGGACCATACGGTGCCCGAGGCAGCAATATCCCGTTGGAGACTAGTCGGCTGGAGGACGATGTATTGAATCTCGACGCAATTTGAGTGTTCCATCGTCATTAGGAGGCCCTGAACGTGACAATTAACCATCAGTTTTGCGTCGGATTCGAAAATCTAGACTCACAGGAGGACGACCATTTGGTGACCGAGGCAGCAATAGACCTTTGGAGAGAAGTCGGCTGGAGGACGATGTATTGAAACTCGACGCAATTTGAGTGTTCCATCATCATTAGGAGGCCCTTAACGTTACAATTAACTATCAGTTTTGCGACGGACTCGAAAATGTAGAATTACAGGACACGGAACATATGGTGCCCGAGGCAGCGATATCCCCTTGGAGACAAGTCGGCTGGAGGACGATGTATTGAACCTCGACGCAATTTGAGTGTTCCATCGTCATTAGGAGGCCCTGAACGTTACAATTAACTATCAGTTTTGCGTCGGATTGAAAAATCTAGGCTCACAGGAAACGGACCATACGGTGCCCGAGGCAGCAATATCCCATCACAGACTAGTTGGCTGTAGGACAATGTATCGAATCTCGACGCAAATTGAGTGTCCAGCGTCATTAGGAGGCCCTGACGTTACAATTAACTATCAGTATTGCGTCGGATTCGACAATCTAGACTTACTCGAGAACGACCATAAGGTGCCCGAGGCAGCAATAGACCTTTGGAGACAAGTCGGCTGGAGGACGATGTATTGAATCTCGACGCAATTTGAGAGTTTCATCGTCATTAGGAGGCCTTGATTGTTACAATTAACTATCAGTTTTGCGTTGGATTCGAAAATCTAGACTCACAGGAGAACGACCAGAAGGTGCCCGAGGCAGCAATATCCCCTTGGAGACAAGTTGGCTGGAGGACGATGTATTGAATCTCGACACAATTTGAGTGTTCCATCACATTAGGAGGCCCTGAACGTCACAATTAACTATCATTTTGGCGTTGGATTCGAAAATATACTCATAGGAGAAGGACCATATGGTGCCCGAGGCAGCAATATCCCCTTGGAGAGAAGTCGGCTGGAGGACGATGTATTGAATCTCGACGCAATTTGAGTGTTCCATCGTCATTAGGAGGCCCGTAATGTTACAATTAACTATCAGTTTTGCGTCGGATTCGAAAATCTAGACTCACAGGAGGACGATCATAAGGTGCCCGAGGCAGCAATATCCCCTTGGAGACAAGTCGGCTGAAGGACGATGTATTGAATCTCGACGCAATTTGAGTGTTCCATTGTCGATAGGAGGCCCTCAACGTTACGATTAACTATCTGTTTTGCGTCGCGTTCGAAAATCTAGGCCCATAGGAGAACGACCTTAAGGTGCCACAGGCAGCATTATCCCCTTGGAGACAAGTCGGCTGGAGGACGATTAATTGAATCTCGACGCAATTTGAGAGTTCAGTTGTCATTACGAGGCCCTGATTGTTACAATTAACTAACTGTTATGCGTCGGATTCGAAAATCTAGACTCACCGGAGAACGACCATAAGGTGCCCGAGGCAGCAATAGACCCTTGGAGACAAGTCGGCTAGAGGCCGATGTATTGAATCTCGACGCAATTTGAGTGTTCCATCGTCATTAGGAGGCCCTGAACATTACAATTAGCTATCATTTTTGCGTCGGATTCGAAAATCTAGACTCACAGGAGACAGACCACATGGTGCCCGAGGCAGCAATATCCCCTTGTAGACAAGTCGCCTGGAGGACGATGTATTGACTCTCGACGCAATTTTAGTGCTCCATCGTCATTAGGAGGCTCTTAACGTTACAATTAACTATCATTTTAGCGTTGGATTCGAAAATCTACTCACAGGAGAAGGACCATATGGTGCCCGAGACAGCAATATCCCCTTGGATACAAGTCGGCTGATGGACGTTGTATTGAATCTCGACGCAATTTGAGTGTTCCATCACATTAGGAGGCCCTGAACGTTACAATTAACTATCAGTTTCGCGTCGGATTCAAAAGTCTAGACTCACAGGAGTCGGACCATACGGTGCCCGAGGCAGCAATATCCCGTTGGAGACTAGTCGGCTGGAGAACGATGTATTGAATCTCGACGCAATTTGAGTGTTCCATCATCATTAGGAGGCCCTTAACGTTACAATTAACTATCAGTTTTGCGTCGGACTCGAAAATGTAGAATTACATTACACGGAACATATGGTGCCCGAGGCAGCGATATCCCCTTGGAGACAAGTCGGCTGGAGGACGATGTATTGAATCTCGACGCAATTTGAGTGTTCCATCGTCATTAGGAGGCCCTGAACGTTACAATTAACTATCAGTTTTGCGTCGGATTCAAAAATCTAGGCTCACAGGAGACGGACCATACGGTGCTAGAGGCAGCAATATCCCATTACAGACTAGTTGGCTGTAGGACAATGTATTGAATTTCGACGCAAATTGAGTGTCCAGCGTCATTAGGAGGCCCTGACGTTACAATTACCTATCAGTATTGCGTCGGATTCGACAATCTAGACTTACACGAGAACGACCATAAGGTGCCCGAGGCAGCAATAGACCCTTGGAGACTAGTTGGCTGGAGGACGATGTATTGAATCTCGACGCAATTTGAGTTTTCCATCGCCATTAGAAGGCCCTGAACGTTACAATTAGCTATCGGTTTTGCGTCGGATTCGAAAATCTGGACTCACAGGAGGACGATCATAAGGTGCCCGAGGCAGCAATATCCCCTTGGAAACAAGTCGGCTGGAGGACGATGTATTGAATCTCGACACAATTTGAGTGTTCCATCACATTAGGAGGCCCTGAACGTTACAATTAACTATCATTTTGGCGTTGGATTCGTAAATCTACTCATAGGAGAAGGACCATATGGTGCCCGAGGCAGCAATATCCCCTTGGAGAGAAGTCGGCTGGAGGGCGATGTATTGAATCTCGACGCAATTTGAGTGTTCCATCGTCATTAGGAGGCCTGTAATGTTACAATTAACTATCAGTTTTGCGTCGGATTCGAAAATCTAGACTCACAGGAGGACGATCATAAGGTGCCCGAGGCAGCAATATCCCCTTGGAGACAAGTCGGCTGAAGGACGATGTATTGAATCTCGACGCAATTTGAGTGTTCCATTGTCGATAGGAGGCCCTCAACGTTACAATTAACTATCTGTTTTGCGTCGCGTTCGAAAGTCTAGGCCCATAGGAGAACGACCTTAAGGTGCCACAGGCAGCATTATCCCCTTGGAGACAAGTCGGCTGGAGGACGATGTATTGAATCTCGACGCAATTTGAGAGTTGAGTTGTCAACACGAGGCCCTGATTGTTACAATTAACTAACAGTTATGCGTCGGATTCGAAAATCTAGACTCACAGGAGAACGACCACAAGGTGCCCGAGGCAGCTATAGACCCTTGGAGACAGGTCGGCTGAAGGTCGATGTAACGAATCTCGACGCAATATGAGTGTTCCATCGTCATTAGGAGGCCCTGAACGTTAAAATTAACTATCAGTTTTGCATCGTATTCGAAAATCTAGACGCACAGGAGGACGACCATTTGGTGCCCGAGGCAGCAATAGACCTTTGGAGAGAAGTATGCTAGAGGACGATGTATTTGATCGCGACGCAATTTGAGTGTTCCATCGTCATTAGGAGGCATGTAATGTTACAATTAACTATCAGTTTTGCGTCGGATTCGAAAATGTAGACGCACAGGAGCACGACCATAATGTGCCAGAGGCAGCTATAGACCCTTGGAGACAAGTCGGCTGGAGGACGATGTATTGAATCTCGACGCAATTTGAGAGTTCCATCGTCATTAGGAGGCCCTGAACGTTACAATTAACTATCAGTTTTGCGACGGATTCGAAATTATAGACACACAGGAGAACGACCATATTGTGCTCGAGGCAGCAATATCCCCTTGGAGAGAAGTCGGCTGGAGGACGATGTATTGAATCGCGACGCAATTTGAGTGTTCCATCGTCATTAGGAGGCCCGTAATGTTACAATTAACTATCAGTTTTGCGTCCGATTCGAAAATGTAGACGCACAGGAGCACGACCATAAGGTGCCAGAGGCAGCAATAGACCCTTGGAGACAAGTCGGCTGGAGGACGATGTATTGATTCGCGACGCAATTTGAGTGTTCCATCGTCATTAGGAGGCCCTGAGAGTTACAATTAACTATCAGTACTGCGTCGGATTGGAAAATCTAGACTCACAAGAGAACGATCATAAGGTGCCCGTGGCAGCAATAGACCCTTGGAGACAAGTAGGCTGGAGGACGATGTATTGAAACTCGACGCAATTTAGGTGTTCCATCGTCATTAGGAGGCCCTGAACGTTACAATTAACTATCAGTATTGCGTCGGATTCGAAATTCTAGACTCACAAGAGAACGTTCATAAGGTGCCCGAGGCAGCGATAGACCCTTGGAGACAAGTCGGCTGAAGGACGATGTATTGAATCTCGACGCAATTTGAGTGTTCCATTGTCGATGGGAGGCCCTGAACGGTACAATAAACTATCTGTTTTGCGTCGCGTTCGAAAGTCTAGACCCATAGGAGAACGACCATAAGGTGCCACAGGCAGCATTATCCCCTTGGAGACAAGTCGGCTGGAGGACGATGTATTGAATCTCGACGCAATTTGAGAGTTCAATCGTCATTACGAGGCCCTGATTGTTACAATTAACTAACAGTTATGCATCGGATTCGAAAATCTAGACTCACAGGAGAACGACCACAATGTGCCCGAGGCAGCTATAGCCCCTTGGAGACAGGTCGGCTGAAGGTCGATGTAACGAAGCTCGACGCAATTTGAGTGTTCCATCGTCATTAGGAGGCCCTGAACGTTAAAATTAACTATCAGTTTTGCATCGTATTCGAAAATCTAGACTCACAGGAGAACGACCATAAGGTGCCCGAGGCAGCAATAGACCCTTAGAGACAAGTCGGCTGGATGACGATGTATTGAATATCGACTCAATTTGAGAGTTCCATCGTCATTAGCAGTCCCTGGACGTTACAATTAACTATCAGTTTTGCGTGGGATTCAAAAATCTAGACTCACAGGAAACGGACCATACGGTGCCCGAGGCAGCAATATCCCCTTGGAGACTAGTCGGCTGGAGGACGATGTATCGAATCTCGACGCAATTTGAGTGTCCATCGTCATTAGGAGGCCCTGACGTTACACTTAACTATCAGTTTTGCGTCGGATTCGACAATCTAGACTTACAGGAGAACGACCATAAGGTGCCCGAGGCTGCAATAGGCCGTTGGAGACAAGTCTGCTGGAGGGCGATGTATTGAATATCGACGCAATCTGAGTGTTCCATCGCCATTAGGAGGCCCCGAACGTAACAATTAGCAATCAGTTTTGCGTCGGATTCGACAATCTAGACTTACAGGAGAACGACCATAAGGTGCCCGATGCAGCAATAGACCCTTGGAGACTAGTCGGCTGGAGGATGATGTATTGAATCTCGACGCAATTTGAGTGTTCCATCGCCATTAGAAGGCCCTGAACGTTACAATTAACTATCAGTTTTGCGTCGGATTCGAAAATCTGGACTCACAGGAGGACGACCATAAGGTGCCCGAGGCAGCAATAGACCTTTGGAGACAATTCGGGTGAAGGACGATCTATTGATTCTCGACGCAATTTGAGAGTTCCATCCTCATTAGGAGGCCCTGAACGTTACAATTAACTATCAGTTTTGCGTCAGATTCAAAGATCTAGACTCACAGGAGGACGACCATAAGGTGCCGGCGCAGCAATAGACCCTTGGAGACAAGTCAGCTGGAGGACGATGTATTGAATCTCGACGCATTTTGAGTGTTCCATCGTGATTAGGAGGCCGTGAACGTTACAATTAACTATCAGATTTGAGTCGGATTCGACAATGTAGACTTACAGGAGAACGACCATAAGGTGCCCGAGGCACCAATAGACCCTTGGAGACAAGTCCGCTGGTGGACGATGTATTGAATCTCGACGCAATTTGAGTGTTCCATCGTCATTAGGAGGCCCTGAACGTTACAACTAACTATCAGTTTTGCCTCTGATATGAAAATCTAGATCACAGGAGAACGAGCATTACGTGCCCGAGGCAGAAATATCCCCTTGGAGACTAGTCGGCTGGAGGACGATGTATTGAATCTCGACGCAATTTGAGTGTCCATCGTCATTAGGAGGCCCTGACGTTACAATTAACTATCAGTTTTGCGTCGGATTCGACAATCTAGACTTACAGGAGAATGACCATAAGGTGCCCGAGGCTGTAATAGGCCGTTGGAGACAAGTCGGCTGTAGGACGATGTATTGAATCTCGACGCAATTTGAGGGTTCAATCGTCATTACGAGGCGCTGATTGTTACAATTAACTAACAGTTATGCGTCGGATTCGAAAATCTAGACTCACAGGAGAACGACCACAAGGTGCCCGAGGCAGCTATAGACCCTTGGAGACAGGTCGGCTGAAGGTCGATGTAACGAATCTCGACGCAATTTGAGTGTTCCATCGTCATTAGGAGGCCCTGAACGTTAAAATTAACTATCAGTTTTGCATCGTATTCGAAAATCTAGACTCACGGGAGAACGACCATAAGGTGCCCGAGGCAGCAATTGACCCTTGGAGGCAAGTCGGCTGGAGGACGATGAACTGAATCTCGACGCAATAAGAGTGTTCCATCGTCATTAGGAGGCCCTGAACGTTACAATTATCTATCAGTATCGCGTCGGATTCGAAAATCTAGACGCACAGGAGGCAGACCATATGGTGCCCGAGGCAGCAATACCCCCATGGAGACAAATCGGCTGGAGGACGATGTATTGAATCTCGACGCAATTTGAGTGTTTCATCGTCTTTAGGAGGCCCTGAGCGTTACAATTAACTATCAGTTTCGCGTCGGATTCGAAAATCTAGACTCACAGGAGACGGACCATGAGGTGCCCGAGGCAGCAATATCCCCTTGGAGACAAGTCGGCTGGAGGACGATGTATTGAATCTCGACGCATTTTGAGTGTTCCATCGTGATTAGGAGGCTGTGAACGTTACAATTAACTATCAGTTTTGAGTCGGTTCCGACAATCTAGACTCACTGGAGAACGACCATAAGGTGCCCGAGGCAGCAATAGACCCTTGGAGACAAGTCCGCTGGTGGACGATGTATTGAATCTCGACGCAATTTGAGTGTTCCATCGTCATTAGGAGGCCCTGAACGTTACAACTAACTATCAGTTTTGCCTCTGATATGAAAATCTATATCACAGGAGAACGAGCATTACGTGCCCGAGGCAGAAATATCCCCTTGGAGACTAGTCGGCTGGAGGACGATGTATTGAATCTCGACGCAATTTGAGTGTCCATCGTCATTAGGAGGCCCTGAACGAAACAATTAAAATCAGTTTTGCGTCGGATTCGACAATCTAGACTTACAGGAGAACGACCATAAGGTGCCCGATGCAGCAATGGACCCTTGGAGACTAGTCGGCTGGAGGATGATGTATTGAATCTCGACGCAATTTGAGTGTTCCATCGTCATTAGAAGGCCCTGAACGTTACAATTAACTATCAGCTTTGCGTCGGATTCGAAAATCTGGACTCACAGGAGGACGACCATAAGGTGCCCGAGGCAGCAATAGACCCTTGGAGACAAGTCGGCTGAAGAACTATGTACTATATCTCGAAGGAATATGAGTGTTCCATCGTCATTAGGAGGCCCTGAACGTTACAATTATCTATCAGTTTCGCGTCGGATTCGAAAATCTAGACGCACAGGAGACAGATCATATGGTGCCCGAGGCAGCAATACCCCCATGGAGACAAATCGCCTGGAGGACGATGAATTGAATCTCAACGCAATTTGAGTGTTTCATCGTCATTAGGACGCCCTGAACGTTACAATTAACTATCAGTTTCGCGTCGGATTCGAAAATCTAGACTCACAGGAGACGGACCATAAGGTGCCCGAGGCAGCAATATCCCCTTGGAGACAATTCTTCTGGAGGACGATGCATTGAATCTCGACGCATTTTGAGTGTTCCATCGTGATTAGGAGGCCGTGAACGTTACAATTATCTATCAGTTTTGAGTCGGATTCGACAATCTAGATTTACAGGAGACCGACCATAAGGTGCCAGAGGCAACAATAGACCCTTGGAGACAAGTCGGCTGGAGGGCGATGTATTGAATCTCGACGCAATTTGAGTGTTCCATCGTCATTAGGAGGCCCTGAACGTTACAATTAACAATGAGTTTTGCGTCGGATTCGAAAATCTAGACTCAGAGGAGAACGACCATAAGGTGCCCGAGGCAGCAATAGACCCTTGGAGACAAGTCGGCTAAAGGACCATGTATCGAATCTCGACGCAATGTGAGTGTTCCACGGTCATTAGGAATCCCTGAGCGTTACAATTAACTATCATTTCTGCGTCGGATTCGAAAATCTCGACATGGTGCCCGAGGCAGCAATATCCCCTTGGAGACAAGTCGGCTGGAGGACGATGTATTGATTCTCGACGCAATTTGAGTGTTCCATCGTCATTTGGAGGCTCTGAACGTTACAATTAACTATCCGTTTTGCGTCGGAATCTAAAAGCTAGACTCACAGGAGAACGACCATAAGGTTCCCTTAGGCAGTAATAGACTCTTGGAGACAAGTCGGCTGGAGGACGATGTATGTAATCGCGACGCAATTTGAGTGCTCCATCGTCATTAGGAGTTCCTGAACGTTACAATTAACTATCGGTTTTGCGTCGGATTCGAAATTGTAGAATCACAGGAGACGGAACATACGGTGCCCGAGGCAGCGATATCCCCTTGGAGACAAGTCGGCTGGAGGACGATGTAATGAATCTCGTTGCAATATGAGTGTTCCATCGTCATTAGGAGGCCCTGAACGTTACAATTAACTACTTGTTTTGCGTCGGGTTCGAAAGTCTAGAGCCATTGGAGAACGACCATAAGGTGCCACATTCAGCTATAGACCCTTGGAGGCAAGTCGGTTGGAGGACAATGTATTGAATCTCGACGCAATTTGAGTGTTCCATCGTCATTAGGAGGCCCTGAACGTTACAATTAACTATCAGTTTTGCCTCGGATTCGAAAACCTAGACTCACAGGTGAACGACCGTAAGGTACCCGAGGCAGTAATAGACCGTTGGGAGAAAAGTCGGCTGGAGGACGATGTATTGAATCGCGACGCAATTAGTGTGCTCCATCCTCGTTAGCAGGGTCGGAACGTTAGAATTAACAGTCTTTATGCGTCGGATTCGAAAATCTGGACTGCCGGGAGAAATACCATAAGGTGACCGTTTCAGCAATAGACCCATGGAGACAATTCGTCTGGAGGACGATGTACAAAAACGCAACGCAATTTGTGAGTTCCATCGTCGTTAGCATAGTCTTAAAGTTATAAATTAATGTCAATTTGGGTCGGATTCGAAAAACTAGACTCTCAGGAGAACGACCATAACGTGACCCAGACAGCATTACCTTGGCGACAAGTCGGCTTGAGGACGATGTATTGAATCTCGACGCAATTAGAGTGTTCCATCGTCATTAGGAGGCCCTGAACGTTACCATTAACTATCAGTTTTGCCTGTGATTTGAAAATCTATCCTCACAGGAGAACGACCATTAGGTGCCCGAGGCAGCAATATCCCCTTGGTGAGAAGTCGGCTGGATGGGGATTTATTGATTCTCGACCCAATTTCAGTGTTCCAACGTCATTAGGAAGCCCTCAACGTTACAATTAACAATCATTTCTGCGTCGGACTCGAAAATCTACACTAGGAGACCGTCCACATGGTGCCCGAGGCAGCAATATCCCCTTGGAGGCAATTTGGCTGGAGGTCGATGTACTGAATCTCGACGCAATTTGAGTGTTCCATCGTCATTAGGGGGCCCTGAACGTTACAATTAACAATCATTTCTGCGTCGGACTCGAAAATCTACACTAGGAGACCGTCCACATGGTGCCCGAGGCAGCAATATCCCCTTAGAGGCAATTTGGCTGGAGGTCGATGTATTGAATCTCGACGCAATTTGAGTGTTCCACCTTCATTAGCAGGCTCTGAACGTTACAATTAACGATCAGTTTTGCGTCGGATTCGAAATTCTAGACTCACAGGAGACGGACCACATGGTGCCCGAAAAGCAATATCCCCTTGTAGACAAGTCGGCTGCAGGACGATGTATTGACTCTCGACGCAATTTGAGTGTTCCATCGTCATTAGAAGGCAATGAACGTTACAATTAAATATCATTTTTGCGTCGGATTCGAAAATCTAGACTCACAGGAGAACGACCATATGCTGCCCGAGGCAGCAATAGACCCTTGGAGACAAGTCTGCTGAAGGACGATGTATTGAATCTCGACGCAATTTGAGTGTTCCATCGTCATTAGGAGGCCCTGAACGTTACAATTGACAATCATTTCTGCTTCGGATTCGAAAATCTAGACTAGGAGACCGTCCACATGGTGCCCGAGGCAGCAATATCCCTTTGGAGGCAAGTCGGCTGGAGGACGATGTATTGAATCCCGACGCGATTTGAGTGTTCCATCGCCATTAGGAGGCGCTGAAAGTTACAATTAACTATCAGTTTAGCGTCGGATTCGAAAATCTAGACTCACAGGAGGCAGTAATAGACCGTTAAGAGACTAGTAGGATAAGGACGATGTATTGAATCGCGACGCAATTTGTGTGTGCCATCGTCGTTAGCAGGGTCGGAACGTTAGAATTAACAGTCCCTTTTGCGTCGGATTCGAAAATCTAGACTCACAGGCGACGGACCATATGACGCCCGAGGCAGCAATAGACCCTTGGAGACAAGTCGGCTGGAGGCCGATGTATTAAATCTCGACGCAATTTGAGTATTCCATCGTCAGTAGGAAGCCCTGAACGTTACAATTAACCATCAGTTTTGCGTCGGATACGAAAAGCTAGACTCACAGGACACGGAACATATGGCGCCCGAGGCAGCATTATCCCCTTGGAGACAAGTAGGCTGGAGCACGATGTATTGAATCTCGACGCAATTTGAGTGTTCCACCGTCATTAGCAGGCCCTGAACCTCACAATTAACTATCAGTTTTGCGTCGCATTCGATAAGCTAGACTCACAGGAGAACGATCGTAAGGTGCAAGAGGCAGCAATAGACCCTTGGAGACAAGTCGGCTGGACGACAATGTATTGAATCTCGACGCAATTTGAGTGTTCCATCGTCCTTAGGAGGCTCTGAAAGTTACAATTAACAATCAGTTTTGCGTCGGATTCGAAAATCTAGACTCACAGGAGGACGACCATTAGGTGCCCGAGGCAGCAATATCCCCTTGGTGACAAGTCGGCTGGAGGCCGATGTATTGAATCTCTCCGCATTTTGAGTGTTCCATCGTCATTAGGAGGCCCTGAACGTTAAAATTAACAATCAGTTTTGCGTCGGATTCGAAAATCTAGACTCACAGGAGACGGACCACATGGTGCCCGAGACAGCAACATCCCCTTGTAGACAAGTCGGCAGCAGGACGAAGGATTGACTCTCGACGCAATTTGAGTGTTCTATTGTCATTAGAAGGCAATGAACGTTACAATTAACTATCATTTCTGCGTCGGATTCGAAAATCTAGACTACGAGACGGACCACATGGTGCCCGAGGCAGCAATATCCCCTTGGAGACAAGTCGGCTGGAATCCGATTTATTGTTTCTCAACACAATTTCAGTATTCCAACGTCATTAGGAGGCCCTGAACGTTACAATTAACTATCAGTTTCGCGTCGGATTCGAAAATCTAGACTCACAGGAGAACGATCATAAGGTGCAAGAGGCAGCAATAGACCCTTAGAGACAAGTCGGGTGGACGACAATGTATTAAATCTCGACGCAATTTGAGTGTTCTATCGTCCTTAGGAGGCGCTGAAAGTTACAATTAACAATCAGTTTTGCGTCGGATTCGAAAATCTATTCACAACAGAACGATCGTAAGGTGCCCGACGCTACAATAGACCCTTGGAGACAATTCGGCTGGAGGACGATCCATTGAAACGCAATGCAATTTGTGAGTTCCATCGTCGTTAGCATAGCCGTATCGTTATAATTAAATGTCAGTTTTGCGTCGGATTCGAAAATCTGGACTCACAGGAGAACGACCATTAGGTGACCGAGGCGGCAATAGAGCCTTGGAGACAAGTCGGCTGGAGGACGATGTACTGAATCTCGACGCAATTTGTGATTCCCATCGTCATTAGGTGCCCTGAACGTTACAATTAACTATCAGTTTCGCGTCGGATCCAAAAAACTAGGCTCACAGGGGACGGACCATATGGTGCCCGAGGCAGCAATATCCCCTTAGAAACGGCTGGACGACGATGTTTTGGATCGCGACGCAATTTGAGGGTTCCATCGTCATTAGGAGGACCTGAACGTTACAATTAACTATAAGTTTCGCGTCGGAATCGAAAATGTACACTCACGGGAGAATGACCATAAGGTTCCCGAGGCAGCAAAATCCCCATGGAGACAAGTTGGCTGCAGGACGATGTATTGAATCTCGACGCAATTTTAGTGTTCCATCGTCATTAGGAAGCCCTGAACGATACAATTAACTATCAGTTTTTCGTCGGATTCGAAAATCTAGACTCACTGGAGACGTACCATAAGGTGCCAGGGACAGCAATATCCCCTTGGAGACCAGTCCGCTGGATGACGATGTATTGAATGGCGACGCAATTTGAGTGCTCCATCGTCATTAGGAGGCCCTGAACGTTTTAATTAACTATAAGTTTTGCGTCGGATTCGAAAATGTAGAATCACGGGAGACGGTCCATATGGTGCTCGAGGCAGCAATAGACCCTTTGAGACATGTCGGCTTTAGGCCGATGTATTGACTCTCGAGGCAATTTGAGTATTCCATCGTCATTAGGAGGCCCTGAACGTTACAGTTAACATTCAGTTTTGCGTCGGATTCGAAAATCTAGACTTACAGGAGAACGACCATAAGGTGCCCGAGGCAGCAATAGACTCTTAGAGACAAGTCGGCTGAAGGACAATGTATTGAATCTCGACACAATTTCATTGTTCCATCGTCATTAGGAGGATCTGAACGTTACAATTAACTATTAGTAAAGCGTCGGATTCGACAATCTAGACTCACAGGAGACGACCATTTGGTGCCTGAGGCAGCAATATCACCTTGGAGACAAGTCGGTTGGAGCACGATGTATTGAATCTCGACGCAATTTGAGTGTTCCATCGTCATTGGGAGGCGCTGAAAGTTACAATTAACTATCCGTTATGCGTCGGATTCGAAAATCTAGACTCACAGGGGATGGACCATAAGGTATCCGAGGCTGCAATAGACCCTTGGAGACTACTCGGCTGGAGGCCGATGTATTGAATCTCAACGCAATTTGAGTGTTGCATCGCTATTAGGAGGCCCTGAACGTCACAATTAACTATCATTTTTGCGTCGGATTCGAAAATCTAGACTCACAGGAGACGGACCATATGAGCCCGATGCAGCAATATCCCCTTGTAGACAAGTCGGCTGGAGAACGATGTATTGACTCTCGACGCAATTTGAGCGTTCCATCGTCATTACGAGGCGCTGAACTGTACAATTAACTAACAATTTAGCGTCGGATTCGAAAATCTAGACACAGGAGAGCGTCTATAAGGTGCCCGAGGCAGCAATATCCCCTTGGAGACCAGTTCGCTGGAGGACGAAGTATTGAATCGCGATGCAATTTGAGTGTTCCTTCGCCATTAGGAGGACCTGAACGTAACAATTAACTGTCAGTTTTGCGTGGATTCGAAAATGTAGAATCACAGGAGACGGACCATATGGTGCCCGAGGCAGCAATTTCCCCATGGAAGCAAGTCATCTGGAGTGCGACGTATTGAATCTCGACGCAATTTGAGTGTTCCATCGTCATTAGGAGGCCCTGAACGTTACTATTAACTATCTGTTTTGCGTCGGATTCGAACGTCTAGACCCATAGGGGAACGTCCATAAGGTGCCACAAGCAGCTATAGACCCTTGGAGACAAGTCGGCTGGAGGCCGATGTATTGAATCTCGACGCATTTTGAGTGTTCCATTGTCATTAGGAGGCGCTGAACGTTACAATTAACTATCTGTTATGCGTCGGATTCGAAAATCTAGACTCACAGGAGAACGTGTATAAGGTGCCCGTGACAGCTATATCCCCTTGTAGACAAGTTGCTGGAGGACGATTCATTGAATCTCGACGCAATTTGAGTATCCCATCGTCGTTAGGAGGCGCTGATCGTTACAATTTACTATCATTTTTGCGTCGGATTCGAAAATCTAGACTCACAGGAGACAGACCATATGGTACCCGAGAGAGCAATATCCCCTTGCAGACGAGTCGGCTGGAGGCCGATGTATTGAATCTCGAAGCAATTTGAGTGTTCCATCGTCATTAGGAGGTCCTGAGCGTTACAATTAACTATAAGTTTTGCGTCGGATTCGAAAATCTTGACTCACAGGAGAACGACCATAAGGTGCCCGAGGCAGCAAAAGACTCTTGGAGACAAGTCGGCAGAAGGACGATGTATTGAATCTCCGCGCAATTTGAGTGTTCCATCGTCATTAGGAGGCCCTGAACGTTACAATTAACTATCAGTTTCGCGTCGGATTCGAAAATCTAGACTCACAGGAGACGGACCATATGGTGCCCGAGGCAGCAACATCCCCTTGTAGACAAGTCGGCTGGAGGACGATGTATTGAATATCGACGCAATTTCAGCGTTCCATCGTCATTAGGAGGCCCTTAACGTAACAATTAACATTCAGTTTTGCGTCGGACTCGAAAATCTAGACTCACAGGAGAACGACCATAAGGTACCCGAGGCAGCAATAGACCCTTGGAGACAAGTCGGCTGAAGGATGATGTATTGAATCTCGACGAAATTTGAGTGTTCCATCGTCATTAGGAGGCCCTGAACGTTAATATTAACTATCAGTTTTGCGTCGGATTCGAAAATCTAGACTCATAGGAGAACGTCCATAAGCTTCCCAAGGCAGCAATAGACCCTTGGAGACAAGTCAGCTGAAGGACGATGTATTGAATCTCGACGAAATTTGAGTGTTCCATCGTCATTAGGAGGCCATGAGTGTTACAATTAACTATCAGTTTCTCGTCGGATTCAAAAATCTAGACTCACAGGAGACGGACCATATGGTGCCCGAGGCAGCAATATGCCCTTGGAGACAAGTGGGCTGGAGGCCGATGTATTGAATCTCGACGCAATTTGAGTGTTCCATCGTCATTAGGAGGCTCTGAACGTTACAATTAACTATCAGTTTCGCGTCGGATTGAAAATGTAGACTCACAGGAGAAGGACCATATGGTGCCCTTGGAGACAAGTCAGCTGGAGGATGATGTATTGAATCTCGACGCAATTTGAGTGTACCATCGTCATTAAGAGCCGCTGAACGTTACAATTAACTATCAGTTATGCGTCGGCTGGAGGACGATGTATTGATCTCGACGCAATTTGAGTGTTCTATCGTCATTAGGAGGCCCTGAATGTTACAACTAACTATCAGTTTTGCGTCGGGTTCGAAAATCAAGGCTCACAGGAGACGGACCACATGGAGGCCGAGGCAGCAATATCCCCTTGAAGACAAGTCGGCACGAGGTCGATGTATTGACTCTCGACGCAATTTGAGTGATCCTTCATCATTAGGAGGCGCTGAACGTTACAATTAACTATCATTTTTGCGTAGGATTCGAAAATCTAGACTCACATGAGACTGACCATATGGTGCCCGAGGCAGCAATATCCCCTTGGAGACAAGTCGGCTGGCGGCCGATGTATTGAATCTCGACGCAATTTGAGTGTTCCATCGTCATTAGGAGGCCCTGAACTTTACAATTAACTATCAGTTTTTCGTCGGATTCGAAAAGCTAGACTCACTGGAGACGGACCATAAGGTGCCCGAGGTAGCAATAGACACTTGGAGACAAGTAGGCTGGAGGACGATGTATTGAATCTAGATGCAATTTCAGTGTTCTATCGTCATTAGGAGGCGCTGAACGTTACAATTCACTATCATTTTTGCGTCGGATTCGAAAGGCTAGACTCACAGGAGAACGATCATAAGGTGCCCGAGGCAGCAATAGACCCTTGGAGACAAGTCGGCTGGAGGAAGATGTATTGGATCGCGACGCAATTTGAGTGTTCCATCGTCATTAGGAATCCCTGAATGTTACAATTAGCTATCAGTTTTTGGTCGGATTCGAAAATCTAGACACACTGGAGACGGATCATTAGGTGCCCGAGGCAGCAAAATCCCTTTGGAGACAAGTCGTCTGCCGGCCGATGTATTGAATCTCGACGCTATTTGAGTGTTCCATCGTCATTAGGAGGCCCTGAACTTTACAATTGACTATCAGTTTTGCGTCGGATTCGAAAATCTAGACGCACACGAGAACGACCATAGGGTGCCCGAGGCAGCAGTAGACCTTTGGAGACAAGTCGGCTGGAGCACGATGTATTGGATCGAGACGCAATTTGAGTGTTCCATCGTCATTAGGTGGCCCTGAACGTTATAATTAAGTATCAGTTTTGTGTCGGGTTCGAAAATCTAGACTCACAGGAGAACGATCCTAAGGTGCAGCAATAGACTCTTGGAGACTAGTCAGCTGGAGGACGATGTATTGACTCTCGACGCAATTTGAGTGTTCCATCGTCATTAGGACTCGCTGAGCATTACAATTAACTATCATTTTAGCGTCGGATTCGAAAATCTACTCACAGGAGATAGCTCATATGGTGCCCGAGACAGCAATATCCCGTTGGAGTCAAGTCGGCTGGAGGCCGTTGTATTGAATTTCCACGCAATTTGAGTGTTCCAACGTCAATAGGTGCCCCTGAACGTTACAATTATCTATCAGTTTTGCGTCGTGTTCGAAAATCTAGACTCACAGGATAACGATCATAAGGTGCCCGAGGCAGCAATAGGCCCTTGAAGACAAGTCGGCTGAAGGACGATGTATTGGATCGCGACGCAATTTGAGTTTTCCATCGTCATTAGGAGGCCTTGAATGTTACAATTAGATATCAGTTTTTCGTCGGATTCGAAAATCTAGACTCACTGGAGACGGACCATTAGGTGCCCGAGGCAGCAATATCCCCTTGGAGACCAGTCCGCTGGAGGACGATGTAGTGAATCTCCACGCGATTTGAGTGTTCCTTCGTCATTAGGAGGCCCTGAACGTCACAACTAACTATCTGTTTTGCGTCGGATTCGAAAATCTATACTCACAGGAGAACGACCATAAGGTGCCCGAGGCAGCAATAGACCCATGGAGGCAAGTCGGCTCGAGGCCGATGTATTGAATCTCTACGCAATTTGAGTGTTACATCGTCATTAGGAGGCCCTGAACGTTACAATTAACTATCATTTTAGAGTCGGATTCGAAAATCTACTCACAGGAGAAGTATCATATGGTGCCCGAGGCAGCAAAATCCCCTTGAACACAAGTCGGCTGGAGGTCGATGAATTGACTCTCGACGCAATTTGAGTGTTCCAACGTCATTTGGAGGCGCTGAACGTTACAATTAACTATCTGTTTTTTGCCGGATTCGAAAATCTAGACTCACCGGAGAACGACCATAAGGTGCCCGAGGCAGCAATAGACTCTTGGAGACAAGTCGGCTGAAGGACGATATATTAAATCTCGACGCAATTTGAGTGTTCCATCGTCATTAGGAGGCCCTGAACGTTACAATTAACTATAATTTTTGCGTCGGATTCGAAAATCTAGACTCACAGGAGACGGACCATATGAGCCCGATGCAGCAATATCCCCTTGTAGACAAGTCGGCTGGAGAACGATGTATTGACTCTCGACGCAATTTGAGTGTTCCATCGTCATTAGGAGGCCCTGAACGTTACAGTTAACATTCAGTTTTGCGTCGGATTCGAAAATCTAGACTTACAGGAGAACGACCATAGGGTGCCCGAGGCAGCAATAGACTCTTAGAGACAAATCGGCTGAAGGACGATGTATTGAATCGCGACACAATTTCATTGTTCCATCGTCATTAGGAGGCCCTGAACGTTACAATTAACTATCAGTAAAGCGTCGGATTCGACAATCTAGACTCACAGGAGACGACCATTTGGTGCCTGTGGCAGCAATATCACCTTGGAGACAAGTCGGTTGGAGCACGATGTATTGAATCTCGACGCAATTTGAGTGTTCCATCGTCATTGGGAGGCGCTGAAAGTTACAATTAACTATCCGTTATGCGTCGGATTCGAAAATCTAGACTCGCAGGAGATGGACCATAAGGTGCCCGAGGCAGCAATAGACCCTTGGAGACTACTCGGCTGGAGGCCGATGTATTGAATCTCAACGCAATTTGAGTGTTGCATCGCTATTAGGAGGCCCTGAACGTTACAATTAACTATCATTTTTGCGTCGGATTCGAAAATCTAGACTCACAGGAGACGAACCATATGAGCCCGATGCAGCAATATCCCCTTGTAGGCAAGTCGGCTGGAGAACGATGTATTGACTCTCGACGCAATTTGAGTGTTCCATCGTCATTAGGAGGCGCTGAACTGTACAATTAACTAACAATTTAGCGTCGGATTCGAAAATCTAGACACAGGAGAGCGTCTATAAGGTGCCCGAGGCAGCAATATCCCCTTGGAGACCAGTCCACTGGAGGACGAACTATTGAATCGCGATGCAATTTGAGTGTTCCTTCGCCATTAGGAGTACCTGAACGTAACAATTAACTATCAGTTTTGCGTGGATTCGAAAATGTAGAATCACAGGAGACGGACCATATGATGCCCGAGGCAGCAATTTCCCCATGGATGCAAGTCGTCTGGAGGACGACGTATTGAATCTCGACGCAATTTGAGTGTTCCATCGTCATTAGGAGGCCCTGAACGTTACTATTAACTATCTGTTTTGCGTCGGATTCGAACGTCTAGACCCATAGGGGAACGTCCATAAGGTGCCACAAGCAGCCATAGACCCTTGGAGACAAGTCGGCTGGAGGCCGATGTATTGAATCTCGACGCATTTTGAGTGTTCCATTGTCATTAGGAGGCGCTGAACGTTACAATTAACTATCTGTTATGCGTCGGATTCGAAAATCTAGACTCACAGGAGAACGTGTATAAGGTGTCCGTGACAGCTATATCCCCTTGTAGACAAGTTGCTGGAGGACGATTCATTGAATCTCGAAGTAATTTTAGTGTTGCATCGTCATTGGGAGGTCCTGAGCGTTACAATTAACTATAAGTTTTGCGTGGATTCGAAAATGTAGAATCACAGGAGACGGACCATATGGTGCCCGAGGCAGCAATTTCCCCATGGATGCAAGTCGTCTGGAGGACGAAGTATTAAATCTCGACGCAATTTGAGTATCCCATCGTCGTTAGGAGGCGCTGATAGTTACAATTAACTATCATTTTTGCGTCCGATTCGAAAATCTAGACTCTCAGGAGACAGACCATATGGTGCCCGAGGCAGCAATATCCCCCTGCAGACGAGTCGGCTGGAGGCCGATGTATTGAATCTCGAAGTAATTTGAGTGTTCCATCGTCATTAGGAGGTCCTGAGCGTTACAATTAACTATAAGTTTTGCGTCGGATTCGAAAATCTTGACTCACAGGAGAACGACCATAAGGTGCCCGAGGCAGCAAAAGACTCTTGGAGACAAGTCGGCAGAAGGACGATGTATTGAATCTCCGCGCAATTTGAGTGTTCCATCGTCATTAGGAGGCCCTGAACGTTACAATTAACTATCAGTTTCGCGTCGAATTCGAAAATCTAGACTCACAGGAGACGGACCATATGGTGCCCGAGGCAGCAACATCCCCTTGTAGACAAGTCGGCTGGAGGACGATGTATTGAATATCGACGCAATTTCAGTGTTCCATCGTCATTAGGAGGCCCTTAACGTAACAATTAACATTCAGTTTTGCGTCGGACTCGAAAATCTAGACTCAGAGGAGAACGAGTATAAGGTGCTCGAGGCAGCAATAGACACTTGGAAACAAGTCGGCTGGAGGCCGATGTATTGAATCTCGACGCAATTTGAGTGTTCCATCGTCATTAGGAGGCCCTGAACGTTACAATTAACAATCAGTTTTGCGTCGGATTCGAAAATCTAACTCACAGGAGAACGACCAAAAGGTACCCGAGGCAGCAATAGACCCTTGGAGACAAGTCGGCTGAAGGATGATGTATTGAATCTCGACGCAATTTGAGTGTTCCATCGTCATTAGGAGGCCCTGAACGTTAAAATTAACTATCAGTTTTGCGTCGGATTCGAAAATCTAGACTCATAGGAGAACGACCATAAGCTTCCCAAGGCAGCAATAGACCCTTGGAGACAAGTCAGCTGAAGGACGATGTATTGAATCTCGACGAAATTTGAGTGTTCCATCGTCATTAGGAGGCCATGAGCGTTACAATTAACTATCAGTTTCTCGTCGGATTCAAAAATCTAGATTCACAGGAGACGGACCACATGGTGCCCGAGGCAGCAATATGCCCTTGGAGACAAGTGGGCTGGAGGCCGATGTATTGAATCTCGACGCAATTTGAGTGTACCATCGTCATTAAGAGCCGCTGAATGTTACAATTAACTATCAGTTATGCGTCGGCTGGAGGACGATGTATTGATCTCGACGCAATTTGAGTGTTCTATCGTCATTAGGAGGCCCTGAATGTTACAACTAACTATCAGTTTTGCGTCGGATTCGAAAATCTAGACTCACATCAGAACTACCATAAGGTGCCCGAGGCAGCAATAGACCGTTGGAGACAAGTCGGCCGGAGGACGATGTATTGACTCTCGACGCAATTTGAGTGTTCCATCGTCATTAGGAGGCGCTGAACGTTACAATTAACTATCATTTTAGCGTCGGATTCGAAAATTTACTCACAGGAGAAGGATCATATGGTGCCCGAGACAGCAATATCCACTTGGAAACAAGTCATTTGAAGGACGCTGTATTGAATCCTGACGCAATTTGAGTGTTCCATCGTCAATAGGAGGCCCTGAACGTTACAATTAACTATAATTTTTGCGTCGGATTCGAAAATCTAGACTCACAGGAGACGGACCATATGAGCCCGATGCAGCAATATCCCCTTGTAGACAAGTCGGCTGGAGAACGATGTATTGACTCTCGACGCAATTTGAGTGTTCCATCGTCATTAGGAGGCGCTGAACTGTACAATTAACTAACAATTTAGCGTCGGATTCGAAAATCTAGACACAGGAGAGCGTCTATAAGGTGCCCGAGGCAGCAATATCCCCTTGGAGACCAGTCCGCTGGAGGACGAAGTATTGAATCGCGATGCAATTTGAGTGTTCCTTCGCCATTAGGAGGACCTGAACGTAACAATTAACTATCAGTTTTGCGTGGATTCGAAAATGTAGAATCACAGGAGACGGACCATATGGTGCCCGAGGCAGCAATTTCCCCATGGAGGCAAGTCGTCTGGAGGACGACGTATTGAATCTCGACGCAATTTGAGTGTTCCATCGTCATTAGGAGGCCCTGAACGTTACTATTAAGTATCTGTTTTGCGTCGGATTCGAACGTCTAGACCCATAGGGGAACGTCCATAAGGTGCCACAAGCAGCTATAGACCCTTGGAGACAAGTCGGCTGGAGGCCGATGTATTGAATCTCGACGCATTTTGAGTGTTCCATTGTCATTAGGAGGCGCTGAACGTTACAATTAACTATCTGTCATGCGTCGGATTCGAAAATCTAGACTCAGAGGAGAACGAGCATAAGGTGCCCGAGGCAGCAATAGACACTTTGAAACAAGTCGGCTGGAGGACGATGTATTGAATCTCGACGCAATTTGAGTGTTCCATCGTGATTAGGAGGCCCTGAACGTTACAATTAACAATCAGTTTTGCGTCGGATTCGAAAATCTAACTCACAGGAGAACGACTATAAGGTGACGGAGGCAGCTATAGACCCTTGGAGACAAGTCGGCTGGAGGACGATGTATTGAATTGCGATGCAATTTGAGTGATCCTTCGTCATTTGGAGGCACTGAACGTTACAATTAACTATCAGTTTTGCGTGGATTCGAAAATGTTGAATCACAGGGTCGGACCATATGGTGCCCGAGGCAGCAATATCACCTTCGAAACAAGTCGGCTGGAGGACGATGGATTGAATCTCGACGCAATTTGAGTTTTCCATCGTCATTAGGAGGCATTGAACGTTACAATTAACAATCAGTTTTGCGTCGGATTAGAAAATCTAGACTCACAGGAGAACGACCATAAGGTACCCGAGGCAGCAATAGACCCTTGGAGACAAGTCGGCTGAAGGATGATGTATTGAATCTCGACGCAATTTGAGTGTTCCATCGTCATTAGGAGGCCCTGAACGTTAAAATTAACTATCAGTTTTGCGTCGGATTCGAAAATCTAGACTCATAGGAGAACGTGTATAAGGTGTCCGTGACAGCTATATCCCCTTGTAGACAAGTTGCTGGAGGACGATTCATTGAATCTCGACGCAATTTGAGTATCCCATCGTCGTTAGGAGGCGCTGATAGTTACAATTAACTATCATTTTTGCGTCGGATTCGAAAATCTAGACTCACAGGAGACAGACCATATGGTGCCCGAGGCAGCAATATCCCCTTGCAGACGAGTCGGCTGGAGGCCGGTGTATTGAATCTCGAAGTAATTTGAGTGTTCCATCGTCATTAGGAGGTCCTGAGCGTTACAATTAACTATAAGTTTTGCGTCGGATTCGAAAATCTTGACTCACAGGAGAACGACCATAAGGTGCCCGAGGCAGCAAAAGACTCTTGGAGACAAGTCGGCAGAAGGACGATGTATTGAATCTCCGCGCAATTTGGGTGTTCCATCGTCGTTAGGAGGCCCTGAACGTTACAATTAACTATCAGTTTCGCGTCGGATTCGAAAATCTAGACTCACAGGAGACGGACCATATGGTGCCCGAGGCAGCAACATCCCCTTGTAGACAAGTCGGCTGGAGGACGATGTATTGAATATCGACGCAATTTCAGTGTTCCATCGTCATTAGGAGGCCCTTAACGTAACAATTAACATTCAGTTTTGCGTCGGACTCGAAAATCTAGACTCAGAGGAGAACGAGCATAAGGTATCCGAGGCAGCAATAGACACTTGGAAACAAGTCGGCTGGAGGCCGATGTATTGAATCTCGACGCAATTTGAGTGTTCCATCGTGATTAGGAGGCCCTGAACGTTACAATTAACAATCAGTTTTGCGTCGGATTCGAAAATCTGACTCACAGGAGAACGACTATAAGGTGACGGAGGCAGCTATAGACCCTTGGAGACAAGTCGGCTGGAGGACGATGTATTGAATTGCGATGCAATTTGAGTGATCCTTCGTCATTTGGAGGCACTGAACGTTACACTTAACTATCAGTTTTGCGTGGATTCGAAAATGTTGAATCACAGGGGACGGACCATATGGTGCCCGAGGCAGCAATATCACCTTCGAAACAAGTCGGCTGGAGGACGATGGATTGAATCTCGACGCAATTTGAGTTTTCCATCGTCATTAGGAGGCATTGAACGTTACAATTAACAATCAGTTTTGCGTCGGATTAGAAAATCTAGACTCACAGGAGAACGACCATAAGGTACCCGAGGCAGCAATAGACCCTTGGAGACAAGTCGGCTGAAGGATGATGTATTGAATCTCTACGCAATTTGAGTGTTACATCGTCATTAGGAGGCCCTGAACGTTACAATTAACTATCATTTTAGAGTCGGATTCGAAAATCTACTCACAGGAGAAGGATCATATGGTGCCCGAGACAGCAATATCCCCTTGGAGACAAGTCGGCTGAAGGACGATGTTTTGAATCTAGACGAAATTTGAGTGTTCCATCGTCATTAGGAGGCCCTCAACGTTACAACTAACTATCAGTTTCCCGTCGGATTCGAAAATGTAGACTCACAGGAGACGGACCACATGGAGCCCGAGGCAGCAAAATCCCCTTGAACACAAGTCGGCTGGAGGTCGATGAATTGACTCTCGACCCAATTTGAGTGTTCCAACGTCATTTGGAGGCGCTGAACGTTACAATTAACTATCTGTTTCTTGCTGGATTCGAAAATCTAGACTAACCGGAGAACGACCATAAGGTGCCCGAGGCAGCAATAGACTCTTGGAGACAAGTCGGCTGAAGGACGATATATTAATTCTCGACGCAATTTGAGTGTTCCATCGCCATTAGGAGGCCCTGAACGTTACAATTAACTATCAGTTTCGCATCGGATTCAAAAATCTAGACTCACACTAGACGGACCATTTGGATGCCGAGGCAGCAATATTCCATGGAGACTAATCGGCTGGAGGACGATGTATTGATCTCGACGCAATTTGAGTGTTCTATCGTCAATAGGAGGGGTTGAACGTTACAATTCACTTTCATTTTTGCGTCGGATTCGAAAATCTAGACTCACAGAAGAAGGCTCATATGGTGCCCCAGACAGCAATATCCCATTGGAGACAAGTCGGATGGAGGCCGATGTATTGAATCTCGACGCAATTTGAGTGTTCCATCATCATTAGGAGGCCCTGACCATTACAATTAACTATCATTTTAGCGTCGGATTAGAAAATATACTCACAGGAGTAGGATCATATGGTGCCCGCGACAGCAATTTCCCCTCGGAGACAAGTCGGCCGAAGGACGTTGCTTTGAATCTAGACGAAATTTGAGTGTTCCATCGTCATTAGGAGGCCCTGAACGTTACAATTATCTATCAGATTCGCGTCGGATTCGAAAATGTAGACACACAGGAGACGGACCACATGGAGCCCGAGGCAGCAAAATCCCCTTGAAGACAAGTCGGCTGGAGGTCGATGTATTGACTCTTGACGTAATTTGAGTGTTCCATCGTCGTTAGGAGGCGCTGAACTTTACAATTAACTATCTGTTTTGCGCCGGATTCGAAAATCTAGACTCACCGGAGAACAAGGTGACTGAAGCAGCAATACCCCTTGGAGACAAATCGGCTGGATGACGATGTATTGAATCTCGACGTAATTTGAGTGTTCTATCGTAATTAGGAGGCGCTGAACGTTACAATTCGCTATAATATTTGCGTCGGATTCGAAAATCTAGACTCACAGGAGAAGGATCATATGGTGCCCGAGACAGCAATATCCCCTTGGAGGCAAGTCGGCTGGAGGCCGATGTATTCAATCACGACGCAATTTGAGTGTTCCATCGACATTAGGTGGCCCTGAACGTTACAATTAACTATCAGTTTTGCGTCGCGTTGGAAAATCTAGACTCACAGGAGAACGATCATACGGTGCCCTAGGCAGCAATAGACCCTTGGAGACAAGTCGGCTGGGGGACGATGTATTGAATCGCGACGCAATTTGAGTGCTCTATCGTCATTAGGAGGCCCTGAACGTTACAATTAACTATCAGTTTCACGTCGGATTCAATAATCTAGACTCGCAGGAGACGGACCATTTGGAGCCCGAGGCAGCAATATCGCCTTGGAATCAAGTCGGCTGGAGGACGATGAATTGAATCGCTACGCAATTTGAGTGTTCTACCTTCATTAGGAGGCGCTGAACGTTACAATTCACTATCATTCTTGCGTCTGATTCGCAAATCTAGACTAACAGGAGAAGGATCATATGGTGCCCGAACCAGCAATATCCTCTTGGAGACAGGTCGGCTGGAAGCCGATGTATTGAATCTCGACGCAATTTGAGTGTTCCATCGTCATTAGGTGGCCCTGAACGTTTCAATTAATTATCAGTTTTGCGTCGGTTTCGAAAGTCTAGACTCACAGAAGAACGATCATAAGGTGCCCTAGGCAGCAATAGACCCTAGGAGACAAGTCGGCTGGAGGACGATTTATTGGATCGCGACGCAATTTGAATGTTCCATCGTCATTAGGAGGCGCTGAACGTTACAATTCACTATCATTTTTGCGTCGGATTCGAAAATCTAGACTCACAGGAGAAGGCTCATATGGTACCCGAGGCAGCAATATCCCCTTGGAGACAAGTCAGCTGGAGGACGATGTATTGAATCTCGACGCAATGTGAGGGTTCTATAGTCATTTTGAGGCCCTGAATGTTACAATAACTATCAGTTTTTCATCGGATTTGAAAATCTAGACTCACTGGAGATGGACCATAAGGTTCCCGAGGCAGCAATATCCCATTGGAGACGAGTCCGCTGGAGGACGATGTATTGAATCGCGACGCAATTTGAGTGCTCCATCGTCATTAGCAGGCCCTGAACGTTACAATTAACTATCAGCTTTTCGTCGGATTCGAAAATCTAGACTCACTGGAGATGGACCATAAGGTTCCCGAGGCAGCAATTGACCCTTGGAGACAAGTCGGCTGGAGGACGATGTTTTGATCTCGACGCAATTTGAGTGTTCTATCGTCAATAGGAGGCGCTGAACGTTACAATTCACTTTCATTTTTGCGTCGGATTCGAAACTCTAGACTCACAGGAGAAGGATCATATGGTGCCCGAGACAGCAATATCCCATTGGAGACAAGTCGGCTGGAGGTCGATGTATTGAATCTCGACGCAATTTGAGGGTTCCATCGTCATTAGGATTCCCTGAATGTTACAATTAACTATCAGTTGTGCGTCGGGTTCGAAAATCTAGACTCACAGGACAACGATCATAAGGTGCCAGAGGCAGCAACAGACCCTTGGAGACAAGTAGGCTGGAGGACGATGTATTGAATCGCAACGCAATTTGTGTGCTTCATCGTCATTAGGAGGCCCTGAACGTTACAATTACCTATCAGTTTCACGTCGGTGTCAAAAATCTAGGCTCACAGGAGACGTACCACATGGAGCCCGAGGCAGCAATATCCCCTTGAAGACTAGTCGGCAGGAGGTCGATGTATTGACTCTCAACGCAATTTGAGTGATCCGTCATCATTAAGAGGCGCCCAACGTTACAATTAACTATCATTTTTGCGTCGGATTCGAAAATCTAGACTCACAGGAGAACGACCATAAGGTGCCCGAGGCAGCAATAGACCCTTGGAGACAAGTCGGCTGGAGGTCGATGTATTGAATCTCGACGCAATTTGAGTGTTCCATCGCCAATAGGAGGCCCTGAACGTTACAATTAACTATGAGTTTTGCGTCGGATTCGAAATCGTAGAATCACCGGAGACGGACCATGTGGTGCCCGAGGCAGCGATATCCCCTTGGAGACAAGTCGGCTGGAGGCCGATGTATTGAATCTCGACGCAATTTGAGTGTTCCATCGTCATTAGAAGGCCCTGAACGTTACAATTAACTATCATTTTTGCGTCGGATTCGATAATCTAAACTCACAGGAGATCGACCATAAGGTGCCCGAGGCTGCAACAGACCCTTGGAGACAAGTCGGCTGGAGGCCGATGTATTGAATCTCGACGCAATTTGAGTGTTCCATCGTCATTACAAGGCCCTGAACGTTACAATTAACTATCATTTTTGCGTCGGATTCGAAAATCTAGACTCACAGGAGAACGACCATAAGGTGCCCGAGGCAGCAATAGACCCTTGGAGACAAGTCGGCTGGAGGCTGATGTATTGAATCTCGACGCTATCTGAGTGTTCCATCGGCATTAGGAGGCCATGAACGTTACAGTTAACTATCATTTTAGCGTCGGAATCGAAAATCTACCAACAGGAGATGGATCATATGGTGCACGAGACTGCAATATCCCCTTGGACACAAGTAGACTGGAGGTCGATGTATTGACTCTCGACGCAATTTGAGTGTTCCATCGTCTTTAGGAGTCCCTGAACGTTACAATTAACTATCATTTATGCGTCGGATTCGAAAATCTACTCACAGGAGAACGACCATAGGGTGCCCGAGGCAGCAATAGACCCTTGGAGACAAATCGGCTGGAGGACGATGTATTGAATCTCGACGCATTTTGAGTCTTCTATCGTCATTACGAGGCGCTGAACGTTACAATTCACTATCATTTTTGCATCGGATTCGAAAATCTAGACTCACAGGAGAAGGATCGTATTGTGCCCGAGACTGCAATATCCGCTTGGATACAAGTCGACTGGAGGTCGATGTATTGACTCTCGACGCAATTTGAGTGTTCCATCATCTTTAGGAGTCCCTGAGCGTTACAATTAACTGGCATTTATGCGTCGGATTCGAAAATCTAGACTCACAGGAGAACGACCATAAGGTGCCCGAGACAGCAATAGACCCTTGGAGACAAGTCGGCTTGATACCGATGTATTGATTCTTGACGCAATTTGAGTGTTCCATCGTCATTAGGAGGCCCTGAACGTTACAATTAACTATGAGTTTTGCGTCGGATTCGAAAATCTAGACTCACAGGAGAACGACCATAAGGTGCCCGAAGCAGCAATAGACCCTTGGAGACAAGTCGGCTGGAGGCCAATGTATTGAATCTCGACGCAATTTGAGTGTTCCATCGTCATTAGGGGGCCCTAGACGTTACAATTATCTATCATTTTTGCGTCGGATTCGATAATGTAAACTCACAGGAGAACGACCATAAGGTGCCCGAGGCAGCAATAGACCCTTGGAGACAAGTCGGCTGGAGGACGATGTATTGGATCGCGACGCAATTTGAGTGTTCCATCGTCATTAGGAGGCCCTGAATGTTCAATTAACTATCAGTTTTTCGACGGATTCGAAAATCTAGACTCACAGCAGACGGACCATTTGGTGCCCGAGGCAGCAATATCCCCTTGGAGAGAAATCGGCTGGAGGACAATGTATTGAATCTCGACGCAATTTGAGTCTTCTATCGTCATTAGGAGGCGCTGAACGCTACAATTCACTATCATTTTTGCGTCGGATTCGAAAATCTAGACTCACAGGAGAAGGATCATATTGTGCTCGAGACAGCAATATCCCCTTGGAGACAAGTCGGCTGGAGGACGATGTATTGAATCTCGACGCAATTTGAGTGTTCCATCGTCATTAGGAGGCCATGAACGTTACAATTAACTATCAGTTTCGCGTCGGATTCGAAAATCTAGACTCACAGGAGACGGACCACATGGAGCCCGAGGCAGCAATTTTCCCTTGGAGACAAGTCGGCTGGAGGTCGATATATTGAATCTCGACTCAATTTGAGTGTTCCATCGTCATTAGGTGGCCCTGAACGTTACAATTAACAATCAGTTTTGCGTCGGGTTCGAAAATCTAGACTCACAGCAGAACGATCACAAGGTGCCCGTGGCAGCTATTGACCCTTGGAGACAAGTCGGTTGGAGGACGATGTATTGGATCGCGACGCAAAATGAGTGGTCCATCGTCATTAGGAGGCCGTGAATGTTACAATTAACATCAGTTTTTCGTCGGATTCTAAAATCTAAATTCACAGGAGAACGACCATAGTGTGCCCGATGCAGCAATATCCCCTTGGAGACCAGTCCGCTGGAGGAGGATGTATTGAATCGCGACACAATTTGAGTGCTCCATCGTCATTTGGTGGCCCTGAACGTTACAATTAACTATCAATTTCGCGTCGGATTCAAAAATCCAGACTCACAGGAAACGGACCATTTGGTGCCCGAGCCAGCAATACCCCTTGGAGACAAGTCCACTGTAGGCCGATGTATTGAACCTCGACGCAATTTGAGTGTTCCATCGTCATTAGGAGGCCCTGAACCTTTCAATTAACTATCAGTTTCGCGTCGGATTCAAAAATCCAGACCCACAGGAGACGGACCATATGGTGCCCGAGCCAGCAATACCCCTTGGAGACAAGTCCGCTGTAGGCCGATGTATTGAACCTCGACGAAATTTGAGTGTTCCATCGTCATTAGGAGGCCCTGAACCTTACAATTAACTATCACTTTTGCGGCGGATTCGAAAATCTAGACTCACAGGAGAAGGATCATATTGTGCCCGAGGCAGCATTAGACCCTTGGAGACAAGTCGGCTGGAGGCCGATGTATTGAATCTCGACGCAACTTGAGTGTTCCATCGTCTTTAGGAGTCCCTGAACGTTACAATGAAGTATCATTTATGCGTCGGATTTGAAAATCTAGACTCACAGGAGAACGACCATAAGGTGCCCGAGGCAGCAATAGACCCTTGGAGACAAGTCGGCTGGAAACCGATGTATTGATTCTTGACGCAATTTGGGTGTTCCATCGTCATTAGGTCGCCCTGAACGTTATAATGAACTATCAGTTTTGCGTCGGATTCGAAAATCTAGACTTACAAGAGAACGACCATAAGGTGCCCGAGGCAGCATTAGACCCTTGGAGACAAGTCGGCTGGAGGACGATGTATTAGATCGCGACGCAATTTGAGTGTTCCATCGTCATTAGGAGGCCCTGAATGTTACAATTAACTATCAGTTTTTCGTCGGATTCGAAAATCTAGACTCACAGCAGACGGACCATTTGGTGCCCGAGGCAGCAATATCCCCTTGGAGACAAATCGGCTGGAGGACGATGTATTGACTCCCGACGCAATTTGAGTCTTCTATCGTCATTAGGAGGCCCTGAACGTTACAATTCACTATCATTTTTGCGTCGGATTCGAAAATCTAGACTCAAAGGAGAAGGATCATATTGTGCCCGAGACAGCAAAATCCCCTTGGAGCCAAGTCGGCTGGAGGCCGATGCATTGATTCTCGACGCAATTTGAGTGTTCCATCGTCATTAGGAGGCCCCGAACGTTACAATTAACTATCAGTTTCGCGTCAGATTCGAAAATCTAGACTCACAGGAGACGGGCCACATGGAGCCCGAGGCAGCAATATCCCCTTGTAGACAAGTCGGCTGGAGGAAGATGTATTGAATCTCGACGCAATTTGAGTGTTCCATCGGCATTAGGAGGCCCTGAAGGTTACAATTAACTATCATTTTTGCGTCGGATTCGAAAATCTAGACTCACAGGAGAACGACCATAAGGTGCCCCAGGCAGCAATAGACCCTTGGAGACAAGTTGGCTGGAGGACGATGTATTGAATGTCGACTCAATTTGAGTGTTCCATCGTCATTAGGTGGCCCTAAACGTTACAATTAAAATTCAGTTTTGCGTCGGGTTCGAAAATCTAGACTCACAGCAGAACCGTCACAAGGTGCCCGTGGCAGCTATTGACCCATGGAGACCAGTCCGCTGGAGGACGATGTATTGAATCGCGACGCAATTTGAGTGCTCCATCGTCATTTGGAGGCCCTGAACCTTACAATTAACTATCAGTTTCGCGTCGGATTCGAAAATCTAGACTCACAGGAGACGGACCACATGAAGCCCGAGGCAGCAATATCCCCTTGTAGACAAGTCGGCTGGATGTCGATGTATTGAATCTCGACGCAATTTGAGTGTTCCATCGCCAATAGGAGGCCCTGAACGTTACAATTAACTATGAGTTTTGCGTCGGATTCGAAAACGTAGAATCATCGGAGACGGACCATGTGGTGCCCGAGGCAGCGATATCCCCTTGGAGACATGTCGGCTGGAGGCCGATGTATTGAATCTCGACTCAATTTCAGTGTTCCATCGTCATTAGGTGGCCCTGAATGTTACAATTAACTGTCAGTTTTTCGTCGGATTCGAAAACCTAGACACACTGGAGACGGACCATAAGGTGCCCGATGCAGCAATATCCCCTTGGAGACCAGTCCGCTGGAGGACGATGTATTGAATCTCGACGCATTTTGAGAGTTCCATCGTCATTAGGAGGCCCTGAACGTTACAATTAACAATCATTTTTGCGTCGGATTCGAAAATCTAGACTCACAGGAGAACGACCATAAGGTGCCCGAGGCAGCAATAGACCCTTGGGGACAAGTCGGCTGGAGGACGATGTAATGAATCTCGACCCAATTTGAGTCTTCTATCGTCATTAGGAGGCGCTGAACGTTACAATTCACTGTCATTTATGCGTCGGATTCGAAAATCTAGACTCACAGGAGAAGGATCATATTGTGCCCGAGACAGCAATATCCCCTTGGAGACAAGTCGGCTGGAGGCCGATGTATTGAATCTCGACGCAATTTGAGTGTTCCATCGTCATTAGGAGGCCCTAAACGTTACAATTAACTATCATTTTTGCGTCGGATTCGATAATCTAAACTCACAGGAGAACGACCATAAGGTGCCCGAGGCAGCAACAGCCCCTTGGAGACAAGTCGGCTGGAGGCCGATGTATTGATTCCCGACGCAATTTGAGTGTTCCGTCGTCATTACAAGGCCCTGAACGTTACAATTAACTATAATTTTTGCGTCGGATTCAAAAATCTAGACTCACAGGAGAACGACCTTAAGGTGCCCGAGGCAGCAATAGACCCTTGGAGACAAGTCGGCTGGAGGCCGATGTATTGAATCTCGACGCAATTTGAGTGTTCCATCGGCATTAGGAGGCCCTGAACGTTACAGTTAACTATCATTTTAGCATCAGAATCGAAAATCTACTAACAGGAGAAGGATCATATGGTGCACGAGACTGCAATATCCCCTTGGATACAAGTCGACTGGAGGTCGATGTATTGACTCTCGACGCAATTTGAGTGTTCCATCGCCAATAGGAGGCCCAGAACGTTACAATTAACTATCATTTTTGCGTCGGATTCGAAAATCTAGACTCACAGGAGAACGACCATAAGGTGCCCGAGGCAGCAATGGACCCTTGGAGACAAGTCGGCTGGAAACCGATGTATTGATTCTTGACGCAATTTGAGTGTTCCATCGTCATTAGGAGGCCCTGAACGTTACAATTAACAATCATTTTACCGTCGGATTCGAAAATCTACTCACAGGAGAACTTCATACGGTACTCGAGACAGCAATATACCCCTTGGAGACAAATCGACTGGAGGCCGATGTATTGAATATCGACGCAATTTGAGTGTTCCATCGTCATTAGGAGGCCCTGAATGTTACAATTAACTATCAGTTTTTCGTCGGATTCGAAAATCTAGACTCACAGCAGACGGACCATTTGGTGCCCGAGGCAGCAACAGACCCTTGGAGACAAGTCGGCTGGAGGTCGATGTATTGAATCTCGACTAAATTTGCGTGTTCCATCGTCATTAGGTGGCCCTGAACGTTACAATTAACAATCAGTTTTGCGTCGGGTTCGAAAATCTAGACTCACAGCAGAACGGTCACAAGGTGCCCGTGGCAGCTATTGACCCTTGGAGACCAGTCCGCTGGAGGACGATGTATTGAATCGCGACGGAATTTGAGAGCTCCATCGTCATTTGGAGGCCCTGAACCTTACAATTAACTATCAGTTTCGCGTCGGATTCAAAAATCCAGACTCACAGGAGACGGACCATTTGGTGCCCGAGCCAGCAATATCCCCTTGGAGACAAGTCCGCTGTAGGCCGATGTATTGAATCTCGACGCAATTTGAGTGTTCCATCGTCATTAGGACGCCCTGAACCTTACAATTAACTATCAGTTTCGCGTCGGATTCGAAAATCTAGACTCACAGGAGACGGACCACATGGAGCCCGAGGCAGCAATGTCCCCTTGTAGACACGTCGGCTGGAGGAAGATGTATTGACTCTGGATGCAATTTGAGTGTTCCATCGTCATTAGGAGGCCCTAAACGTTACAATTAACTATCATTTTTGCGTCGGATTCGAAAATCTAGACTCACAGCAGAACGATCACAAGGTGCCCGTGGCAGCTATTGACCCTTGGAGACCAGTCCGCTGGAGGACGATGTATTGAATCGCGACGCAATTTGAGTGTTCCATCGTCTTTAGGAGTCCCTGAACGTTACAATTAACTATCATTTATGCGTCGGATTCGAAAATCTAGACTCACAGGAGAACGACCATAAGGTGCCCGAGGCAGCAATATACCCTTGGAGGCAAGTCGGCTGGAAACCGATGTATTGATTCTTGACGCAATTTGAGTGTTCCATCGTCATTAGGAGGCCCTGAACGTTACAATTAACATTCATTTTAGCGTCGGATTCGAAAATCTACTCACAGGAGAAGTTCATACGGTGCTCGAGACAGCAATATAACTCTTGGAGACAAATCTACTGCAGGCCGATGTATTGAATATCGACGCAATTTGAGTGTTCCATCGTCATTAGGTCGCCCTGAACGTTATAATGAACTATCAGTATTTCGTCGGATTCGAAAATCTAGACTTACAAGAGCACGACCATAAGGTGCCCGAGGCAGCATTAGACCCTTGGAGACAAGTCGGCTGGAGGAAGATGTATTGACTCTCGACGCAATTTGAGTGTTCCATCGTCATTAAGAGACCCTGAGCATTACATTTAACTATCAGTTCTGTGTCGGATTCTTAAATGTTGACTCATAGGGGAACGGCCATACGGTGCCCGAGGCAGCAATAGACCCTTGGAGACAAATCGGCTGAATGCCGATGTATTGAATCTCGAGGCAATTTGAGTGTTCCATCGTCATTAGGAAGCCCTGAACGTTACAATTAACAATTAGTTTCGCGTCGGATACGAAAATTTAGACTCACTAGGTGAGCGAACCTAAGAGGCCGGAGGCAGTAATGTCCCCATGGAGACAAGTCGGCTGGTGGAAGATGTATTGAATCTCGATGCAATTTGAATGTTCCATCGTCATTAGGTGGCCCTGAACGTTACAATTAACAATCACTTTTGCGTCGGGTACGATAATCTAGACTCACAGGAGAACGACCTTAAGGTGCCCGAGGCAGCAATAGACCCTTGTAGACAAGTCGGCTGGAGGCCGATGTATTGAATCTCGACGCAATTTGAGTGTTCCATCGGCATTAGGAGGCCCTGAACGTTAAAGTTAACTATCATTTTAGCGTCAGAATCGAAAATCTACTAACAGGAGAAGGATCATATTGTGCACGAGACTGCATTATCCCCTTGGATACAAGTCGACTGGAGGTCGATGTATTGACTCTCGACGCAATTTAAGTGTTCCATCGCCAATAGGAGGCCCAGAACGTTACAATTAACTATCATTTTTGCGTCGGATTCGAAAATCTAGACTCACAGGAGAACGACCATAAGGTGCCCGAGGCAGCAATGGAACCTTGGAGACAAGTCGGCTGGAAACCGATGTATTGATTCTTGACGCAATTTGAGTGTTCCATCGTCATTAGGAGGCCCCAAACGTTACAATTAACTATCAGTTTTTCGCCGGATTCGAAAATCTAAACTCAAAGGAGAACGACCATAAGGTGCCCGAGGCAGCAACAGACCTTTGGAGACAAGTCGGCTGGAGGTCGATGTATTGAATCTCGACTAAATTTGAGTGTTCCATCGTCATTAGGTGGCCCTGAACGTTACAATTAACAATCAGTTTTGCGTCGGGTTCGAAAACCTAGACTCACAGCAGAACGGTCACAAGGTGCCCGTGGCAGCTATTGACCCTTGGAGACCAGTCCGCTGGAGGACGATGTATTGAATTGCGACGCAATTTGAGTGCTCCATCGTCATTTGGAGGCCCTGAACCTTACAATTAACTATCAGTTTCGCGTCGGATTCAAAAACCCAGACTCACAGGAGACGGACGATTTGGTGCCCGAGCCAGCAATATCCCCTTGGAGACAAGTCCACTGTAGGCCGATGTATTGAATCTCGACGCAATTTGAGTGTTCCATCGTCATTAGGACGCCCTGAACCTTACAATTAACTATCAGTTTCGCGTCGGATTCGAAAATCTAGACTCACAGGAGACGGACCACATGGAGCCCGAGGCAGCAATATCCCCTTGTAGACAAGTCGGCTGGAGGAAGATGTATTGACTCTCGATGCAATTTGAGTGTTCCATCGTCATTAGGAGGTCCTAAACGTTACAATTAACAATCATTTTTGCGTCGGATTCGATAATCTAAACTCACAGGAGAACGACCATAAGGTGCCCGTGGCAGCAACAGACCCTTAGAGACAAGTCGGCTGGAGGCCGATGTATTGAATCTCGACGCAATTTGAGTGTTCCATCGTCATTACAAGGCCCTGAACGTTAGAATTAACTATCATATTTGCGTCGGATTCGAAAATCTAGACTCACAGGAGAACGACCATAAGGTGCCCGACGCAGCAATAGACCCTAGGAGACAAGTCGGCTGGAGGCCGATGTATTGAATCTCGACGCAAATTGTGTGTTCCATCGGCATTAGGAGGCCCTGAACGTTACAGTTAATTATCACTTTAGCGTCGGATTCGAAAATCTACTAACAGGAGGAGGATCATATGGTGCACGAGACTGCAATATCCCCTTGGATACAAGTCGACTGGAGGTCGATGTATTGACTCTCGACGCAATTTGAGTGTTCCATCGTCATTAGGAGTCCCTGAACGTTACAATTAACTATCATTTATGCGTCGGATTCGAAAAACTAGACTCACAGGAGAACGACCATAAGGTGCCCGAGGCAGCAATAGACCCTTGGAGACAAGTCGGCTGGAAACCGATGTATTGATTCTTGACGCAATTTGAGTGTACCATCGTCATTAGCAGGCCCTGAACGTTACAATTAACAATCATTTTAGCGTCGGATTCGAAAATCTACTCACAGGAGAAGTTCATACGGTGCTCGAGACAGCAATATACCCCTTGGAGACAAATCGACTGGAGGCCGATGTATTGAATACCGACGCAATTTGATTGTTCCATCGTCTTTAGGAGTCCCTGAACGTTACAATTATCTATCAGTTTCGCGTCGGATTCGAAAATCTAAACTCACAGCAGAACGATCACAAGGTGCCCGTAACAGCTATTGACCGTTGGAGACAAGTCGGCTGGTGGTCGATGTATTGAATCTGGACTAAATTTGAGTGTTCCATCGTCATTAGGTGGCCCTGAACGTTACAATTATCTATCAGTTTTTCGTCGGATTCGAAAATCTAGACTTACAAGAGAACGACCATAAGGTGCCCGAGGCAGCATTAGACCCTTGGAGACATGTCGGCTGGAGGAAGATGTATTGACTCTCGACGCAATTTGAGTGTTCCATCGTCATTAAGAGGCCCTGAGCATTACATTTAACTATCAGTTTTGCGTCGGATTCTTAAATGTTGACTCACAGGAGAACGACCATACCGTGCCCGAGGCAGCAATAGACCCTTGGAGACAAATCGGCTGAATGCCGATGTATTGAATCTCGAGGCAATTTGAGTGTTCCATCGTCATTAGGAAGCCCTGAACGTTACAATTAACAATTAGTTTCGCGTCGGATACGAAAATTTAGACTCACATGAGAGCGAACATAAGAGGCCGGAGGCAGTAATATCCCCATGGAGACAAGTCGACTGGTGGACGATGTATTGAATCTCGACGCAATTTGAGTGTTCCATCGTCATTAGGAGGCCCTGAATGTTACAATTAACTATCTGTTTTTCGTCGGATTCGAAAATCTAGACTCACAGGAGACGGACCACATGGAGCCCGAGGCAGCAATATCCCCTTGTAGACAAGTCGGCTGGAGGAAGATGTATTGACTCTCGATGCAATTTGAGTGTTCCATCGTCATTAGGAGGCCCTAAACGTTACAATTAACTATCATTTTTGCGTCGGATTCGATAATCTAAACTCACAGGAGAACGACCATAAGGTGCCCGAGGCAGCAACAGACCCTTGGAGACAAGTCGGCTGGATGCCGATGTATTGAATCTCGACGCAATTTGAGTGTTCCATCGTCATTACAAGGCCCTGAACGTTAGAATTAACTATCATATTTGCGTCGGATTCGAAAATCTAGACTCGCAGGAGAACGACCATAAGGTGCCCGACGCAGCAATAGACCCTAGGAGTCAAGTCGGCTGGAGGCCGATGTATTGAATCTCGACGCAAATTGTGTGTTCCATCGGCATTAGGAGACCCTGAACGTTACAGTTAACTATCATTTTAGCGTCGGATTCGAAAATCTAAACTCACAGCAGAACAATCACAAGGTGCCCGTGGCAGCTATTGACCCTTGGAGACAAGTCGGCTGGAGGTCGATGTATTGAATCTCGACGCAATTTGAGTGTTCCATCGGCATTAGGAGACCCTGAACGTTGCAGTTAACTATCATTTTTGCGTCGGATTCGAAAATCTACTAACAGGAGAAGGATCATATGGTGCACGAGACTGCAATATCCCCTTGGATTCAAGTCAACTGGAGGTCGATGTATTGACTCTCGACGCAATTTGAGTGTTCCATCGCCAATAGGAGGCCCAGAACGTTACAATTAACTATCATTTTTGCGTCGGATTCGAAAATCTAGACTCACAGGAGAACGACCATAAGGTGCCCGAGGCAGCAATGGACCCTTGGAGACAAGTCGGCTGGAAACCGATGTATTGATTCTTGACGCAATTTGAGTGTTCCATCGTCATTAGGAGGCCCTGAACGTTACAATTAACAATCATTTTAGCGTCGGATTAGATAATCTAAACTCACAGGAGAACGACCTTAAGGTGCCCGAGGCAGCAACAGACCCTTGGAGACAAGTCGGCTGGAGGCCGATGTATTGAATCTCGACGCAATTTGAGTGTTCCATCGGCATTAGGAGACCCTGAACGTTGCAGTTAACTATCATTTTAGCGTCGGATTCGAAAATCTACTAACAGGAGAAGGATCATATGGTGCACGAGACTGCAATATCCCCTTGGATACAAGTCGACTGGAGGTCGATGCATTGACTCTCGAAGCAATTTGAGTGTTCCATCGTCTTTAGGAGTCCCTGAACGTTACAATTAACTATCATTTATGCGTCGGATTCGAAAATCTAGACTCACAGGAGAACGACCATAAGGTGCCCGAGGCAGCAATAGACCCTTGGAGACAAGTCGGCTGGAAACCGATGTATTGATTCTTGACGCAATTTGAGTGTTCCATCGTCATTAGGAGGCCCTGAACGTTACAATTAACATTCATTTTAGCGTCGGATTCGAAAATCTACTCACAGGAGAAGTTCATACGGTGCTCGAGACAGTAATATACCCCTTGGAGACAAATCGACTGCAGGCCGATGTATTGAATATCGACGCAATTTGAGTGTTCCATCGTCATTAGGTCGCCCTGAACGTTATAATGAACTATCAGTTTTTCGTCGGATTCGAAAATCTAGACTTACTAGAGAACGACCATAAGGTACCCTTGGAGACAAGTCGGCTGGAGGCCGATGTATTGACTCTCGACGCAATTTGAGTGTTCCATCGGCATTAGGAGGCCCTGAACGTTACAGTTAACTATCATTTTAGCGTCGGATTCGAAAATCTACTAACAGGAGAAGGATCAAATGGTGCACGAGACTGCAATATCCCCTTGGATACAAGTCGACTGGAGGTCGATGTATTGACTCTCGACGCAATTTGAGTGTTCCATCGTCATTAGGTGGCCCTGAACGTTACAATTAACAATCAGTTTTGCGACGGGTTCGAAAATCTAGACTCACAGCAGAACGATCATAAGGTACCCGAGGCAGCATTAGACCCTTGGAGACAAGTCGGCTGGAGGACGATGTATGGAATCGCGACGCAATTTGAGTGCTCCATCGTCATTTGGAGGCCCTGAACGTTACAATTAACAATCAGTTTTGCGCCGGGTTCGAAAATCTAGACTCACAGCAGAACGATCACAAGGTCCCCGTGGCAGCTATTGACCCTTGGAGACAAGTCGGTTGGAGGACGAAGTATTGGATCGCGATGCAAAATGAGTGTTCCATCGTCATTAGGAGGCCCTGAATGTTACAATTAACTATCAGTTTTTCGTCGGTTTCGAAAATCTAGACTCACTGGAGACGGACCATAAGGTGCCCGAGGCAGCAATATCCCCTTGTAGACCAGTCCGCTGGAGGACGATGTATTGAATCGCGACGCAGTTTGAGTGCTCCATCGTCATTTGGAGGCCCTGAACGTTACAATTCACTATCATTTTTGCGTCGGATTCGAAAATCTAGACTCACAGGAGAAGGATCATATTGTGCACGAGACAGCAATATCCCCTTGGAGACAAGTCGGCTGGAGGCCGATGTATTGAATCTCGACGAAATTTGAGTGTTCCATCGTCATTAGGAGGCCCTGAACGTTACAATTAACTATCAGTTTCGCCTCGGATTCGAAAATCTAGACTCACAGGAGACGGACCACATGGAGCCCGAGGCAGCAATATCCCCTTGGAGACAAGTCGGCTGGAGGTCGATGTATTGAATCTCGACTCAATTTGAGTGTTCCATCGTCATTAGGTGGCCCTGAACGTTACAATTAACAATCATTTTAGCGTCGGATTTCGAAAATCTACTCACAGGAGAAGTTCATACGGTGCTCGAGACAGCAATATACCCCTTGGAGACAAATCGACTGGAGGCCGATGTATTGAATACCGACGCAATTTGATTGTTCCATCGTCTTTAGGAGTCCCTGAACGTTACAATTATCTATCAGTTTCGCGTCGGATTCGAAAATCTAAACTCACAGCAGAACGATCACAAGGTGCCCGTAACAGCTATTGACCGTTGGAGACAAGTCGGCTGGTGGTCGATGTATTGAATCTGGACTAAATTTGAGTGTTCCATCGTCATTAGGTGGCCCTGAACGTTACAATTATCTATCAGTTTTTCGTCGGATTCGAAAATCTAGACTTACAAGAGAACGACCATAAGGTGCCCGAGGCAGCATTAGACCCTTGGAGACATGTCGGCTGGAGGAAGATGTATTGACTCTCGACGCAATTTGAGTGTTCCATCGTCATTAAGAGGCCCTGAGCATTACATTTAACTATCAGTTTTGCGTCGGATTCTTAAATGTTGACTCACAGGAGAACGACCATACCGTGCCCGAGGCAGCAATAGACCCTTGGAGACAAATCGGCTGAATGCCGATGTATTGAATCTCGAGGCAATTTGAGTGTTCCATCGTCATTAGGAAGCCCTGAACGTTACAATTAACAATTAGTTTCGCGTCGGATACGAAAATTTAGACTCACATGAGAGCGAACATAAGAGGCCGGAGGCAGTAATATCCCCATGGAGACAAGTCGACTGGTGGACGATGTATTGAATCTCGACGCAATTTGAGTGTTCCATCGTCATTAGGAGGCCCTGAATGTTACAATTAACTATCTGTTTTTCGTCGGATTCGAAAATCTAGACTCACAGGAGACGGACCACATGGAGCCCGAGGCAGCAATATCCCCTTGTAGACAAGTCGGCTGGAGGAAGATGTATTGACTCTCGATGCAATTTGAGTGTTCCATCGTCATTAGGAGGCCCTAAACGTTACAATTAACTATCATTTTTGCGTCGGATTCGATAATCTAAACTCACAGGAGAACGACCATAAGGTGCCCGAGGCAGCAACAGACCCTTGGAGACAAGTCGGCTGGATGCCGATGTATTGAATCTCGACGCAATTTGAGTGTTCCATCGTCATTACAAGGCCCTGAACGTTAGAATTAACTATCATATTTGCGTCGGATTCGAAAATCTAGACTCACAGGAGAACGACCATAAGGTGCCCGACGCAGCAATAGACCCTAGGAGTCAAGTCGGCTGGAGGCCGATGTATTGAATCTCGACGCAAATTGTGTGTTCCATCGGCATTAGGAGACCCTGAACGTTACAGTTAACTATCATTTTAGCGTCGGATTCGAAAATCTACTAACAGGAGAAGGATCATATGGTGCACGAGACTGCAATATCCCCTTGGATACAAGTCAACTGGAGGTCGATGTATTGACTCTCGACGCAATTTGAGTGTTCCATCGTCATTAGGAGGCCCTGAACGTTACAATTAACAATCATTTTAGCGTCGGATTCGAAAATCTAAACTCACAGCAGAACAATCACAAGGTGCCCGTGGCAGCTATTGACCCTTGGAGACAAGTCGGCTGGAGGTCGATGTATTGAATCTCGACTCAATTTGAGTGTTCCATCGTCATTAGGTGGCCCTGAACGTTTTAATTAACTATCATTTTTGCGTCGGATTAGATAATCTAAACTCACAGGAGAACGACCATAAGGTGCCCGAGGCAGCAACAGACCCTTGGAGACAAGTCGGCTGGAGGCCGATGTATTGAATCTCGACGCAATTTGAGTGTTCCGGCGTCATTAGAAGGCCCTGAACGTTACAATTAACTATCATTTTTGCGTCGGATTCGAAAATCTAGACTCACAGGAGAACGACCATAAGGTGCCCGAGGCAGCAATAGACCCTTGGAGACAAGTCGGCTGGAGGACGATGTATTGAATCTCGACGCAATTTGAGAGTTCCATCGTCATAAGGAGGCCCTGAACTTTACAATTAACTATCATTTTTGCGTCGGATTCGAAAATCTAGACTTACAAGAGAACGACCATAAGGTGCCCGAGGCAGCATTAGACCCTTGGAGACAAGTCGGCTGGAGGACGATGTATTGAATCTCGACGCAATTTGAGTGTTCCGGCGTCATTAGAAGGCCCTGAACGTTACAATTAACAATCATTTTTGCGTCTGATTCGAAAAACTAGACTTACAAGAGAACAACCATAAGGTGCCCGAGGCAGCAATAGACCCTTGGAGGCAAGTCGGCTTGAGGACGATGTATTGGATCGCGACGCAATTTGAGTGTTCCATCGTCATTAGGAGGCCCTGAATAATACAATTAACTATCAGTTTTTCGTCGGATTCGAAAATCTAGACTCACAGCAGACGGACCGTTTGGTGCCCGAGGCAGCAATATCCCCTTGGAGACAAATCGACTGGAGGACGATGTATTGAATCTCGACGCAATTTGAGTCTTCTATCGTCATTAGGAGGCGCTGAACGTGACAATTCACAATCATTTTTGCGTCGGATTCGAAAATCTAGACTCACAGGAGAAGGATCACATTGTGCCCGAGACAGCAATATCCCCTTGGAGACAAGTCGGCTGGAGGCCGATGTATTGAATCTCGACGCAATTTGAGTGTTCCATCGTCATTTGGAGGCCCTGAACGTTACAATTAACTATCAGTTTCGCGTCGGATTCGAAAATCTAGACTCACAGGAGACGGACCACATGGAGCCCGAGGCAGCAATATCCCCCTGCAGACAAGTCGGCTGGAGGAAGATATATTGACTCTCGACGCAATTTGAGTGTTCCTTCGTCATTAAGAGGCCATGAGCATTACATTTAACTATCAGTTTTGCGTCGGATTCTAAAATGTTGACTCACAGGGGAACGACCATACGTGCCCGAGGCAGCAATAGACCCTTGGAGACAAATCGGCTGAATGCCGATGTATTGAATCTCGAGGATATTTGAGTGTTCCATCGTCATTAGGAAGCCCTGAACGTTACAATTAACAATCAGTTTCGCATCAGATTCGAAAATCTAGACTCACATGAGAGCGAACATAAGAGGCCGGAGGCAGTAATATCCCCATGGAGACAAGTCGGCTGGAGGACGATGTATTGAATCTCGACGCAATTTGAGTGTCCCATCGTCATTAGGAGGCCCTAAACGTTACAATTAACTATCATTTTTGCGTCGGATTCGAAAATCTAGACTCACAGGAGAACGACCATAAGGTGCCCGAGGCAGCACTAGACCCTTGGAGACAGGTCGGCTGGAGGCCGATGTATTGAGTCTCGACGCAATTTGAGTGTCCCATCGGCATTAGGAGACCCTGAACGTTACAGTTAACTAACATTTTAGCGTCGGATTCGAAAATCTACTAACAGGAGGAGGATCATATGGTGCCGAGACTGCAACATCCCCTTGGATACAAGTCGACTGGAGGTCGATGTATTGAATCTCGACTCAATTTGAGTGTTCCATCGTCATTAGGTGGCCCTGAACGTTACAATTAACAATCAGTTTCGCCTCGGATTCGAAAATCTAGACTCACAGGAGACGGACCACATGGAGCCCGAGGCAGCAATATCCCCTTGGAGACAAGTCGGCTGGAGGTCGATGTATTGAATCTCGACTCAATTTGAGTGTTCCATCGTCATTAGGTGGCCCTGAACGTTACAATTAACAATCAGTTTTGTGTCGGGTTCGAGAATCTAATCTCACAGGAGAACGACCATAAGGTGCCCGAGGCAGCATTAGACTCTTGGAGACAATCGGCTGGAGGACGATGTATTGGATCGCGACGCAATTTGAGTGTTCCATCGTCATTAGGAGGCCCTGAATGTTACAATTAACAATCAGTTTTGTGTCGGGTTCGAAAATCTAGACTCACAGCAGAACGATCACAAGGTGCCCGTGGCAGCTATTGACCCTTGGAGACAAGTCGGTTGGAGGACGATGTATTGGATCGCGACGCAAAATGAGTGTTCCATCGTCATTAGGAGGCCCTGAATGTTACAATTAACTATCAGTTTTTCGTCGGATTCGAAAATCTAGACTCACAGGAGACGGACCACATGGAGCCCGAGGCAGCAATATCCCCTTGGAGACAAGTCGGCTGGAGGTCGATGTATTGAATCTCGACTCATTTTGAGTGTTCCATCGTCATTAGGTGGCCCTGAACGTTACAATTAACAATCAGTTTTGCGTCGGATTCGAAAATCTAGACTCACAGCAGAACGATCACAAGGTGCCCGTGGCAGCTATTGATCCTTGGAGACAAGTCGGTTGGAGGACGATGTATTGGATCGCGACGCAAAGTGAGTGTTCCATCGTCATTAGGAGGCCCTGAATGTTACAATTAGCTATCAGTTCTTCGCCGGATTCGAAAATCTAGACTCCCTGGAAACGGACCACAAAGTGCCCGATGCAGCAATATCCCCTTGGAGACCAGTCCGCTGGAGGACGATGTATTGAATCGCGACGCAATTTGAGTGCTCCATCGTCATTTGGAGGCCCTGAACGTTACAATTAACTATCAGTTTCGCGTCGGATTCAAAAATCCAGACTCACAGTTGACGGACCACTTGGTGCCCGAGGCAGCAATATCCCCTTGGAGACAAATCAGCTGGAGGACGATGTATTGAATCTCGACGCAATTTATGAGTTCTATCGTCATCAGGAGGCGCTGAACGTTACTATTCACTATTATTTTTGCGTCGGATTTGAAAATCTAGACTCACAGGCGAAGGATCATATGGTGCCCGAGACAGCAATATCCCCTTGGAGACAAGTCCGCTGGAGGCCGATGTATTGAATCTCGAAGCAATTTGAGTGTTCCATCGGCATTGTGAGGCCCTGAACGTTACAGTTAACTATCATTTTAGCGTCGGATTCGAAAATCTACTAACAGGAGAAGGATCATATGGTGCACGAGACTGCAATATCCCCTTGGATACAAGTCGACTGGAGGTCGTTGTATTGGATCGCGACGCAATTTGAGTGTTCCATCGTCATTAGGAGGCCCTGAACGTTACAATTAACTATGAGTTTTGCGTCGGATTCGAAAACGTAGAATCACCGGAGACCGACCATGAGGTGCCCGAGGCAGCGATATCCCCTTGGAGACAAGTTTGCTGGAGGCCGATGTATTGAATCTCGACGCAATTTGAGTGTTCCATCGTCATTAGAAGGCCCTGAACGTTACAATTAACAATCATTTTAGCGTCGGATTCGAAAATCTACTCACAGGAGAAGTTCATACGGTGCTCGAGACAGCAATATACCCCTTGGAGACAAATCGACTGGAGGCCGATGTATTGAATATCGACGCAATTTGAGTGTTCCATCGTCATTAGGAGGCCCTGAACGTTACAATTAACTATGAGTTTTGCGTCGGATTCGAAATCGTAGAATCACAGGAGACCGACCATGAGGTGCCCGAGGCAGCGATATCCCCTTGGAGACAAGTCTGCTGGAGGCCGATGTATTGAATCTCGACGCAATTTGAGTGTTCCATCGTCATTAGAAGGCCCTGAACGTTACAATTAACTATCATTTTAGCGTCGGATTCGAAAATCCCGACTCACAGGAGAGCGACCATAAAGTGCCCGAGGCAGCAATAGACCCTTGGAGACAAGTCGGCTGGAGGTCGATGTATTGAATCTCGACGCAATTTGAGTGTTCCATCGCCAATAGGAGGCCCTGAACGTTACAATTAACTATGAGTTTTGCGTCGGGTTCGAAAACGTAGAATCACCGGAGACGGACCATGTGGTGCCCGAGGCAGCGATATCCCCTTGGAGACAAGTCGGCTGGAGGCCGATGTATTGAATCTCGACGCAATTTGAGTGTTCCGGCGTCATTAGAAGGCCCTGAACGTTACAATTAACTATCATTTTTGCGTCGGATTCGAAAATCTAGACTCACAGGAGAACGACCATAAGGTGCCCGAGGCAGCAATAGACCCTTGGAGACAAGTCGGCTGGAGGACGATGTATTGAATCTCGACGCAATTTGAGAGTTCCATCGTCATTAGGAGGCCCTGAACTTTACAATTAACTATCATTTTTGCGTCGGATTCGAAAATCTAGACTTACAAGAGAACGACCATAAGGTGCCCGAGGCAGCATTAGACCCTTGGAGACAAGTCGGCTGGAGGACGATGTATTGAATCTCGACGCAATTTGAGTGTTCCGGCGTCATTAGAAGGCCCTGAACGTTACAATTAACTATCATTTTTGCGTCGGATTCGAAAAACTAGACTTACAAGAGAACAACCATAAGGTGCCCGAGGCAGCAATAGACCCTTGGAGGCAAGTCGGCTTGAGGACGATGTATTGGATCGCGACGCAATTTGAGTGTTCCATCGTCATTAGGAGGCCCTGAATAATACAATTAACTATCAGTTTTTCGTCGGATTCGAAAATCTAGACTCACAGCAGACGGACCGTTTGGTGCCCGAGGCAGCAATATCCCCTTGGAGACAAATCGACTGGAGGACGATGTATTGAATCTCGACGCAATTTGAGTCTTCTATCGTCATTAGGAGGCGCTGAACGTGACAATTCACAATCATTTTTGCGTCGGATTCGTAAATCTAGACTCACAGGAGAAGGATCACATTGTGCCCGAGACAGCAATATCCCCTTGGAGACAAGTCGGCTGGAGGCCGATGTATTGAATCTCGTCGCAATTTGAGTTTTCCATCGTCATTTGGAGGCCCTGAACGTTACAATTAACTATCAGTTTCGCGTCGGATTCGAAAATCTAGACTCACAGGAGACGGACCACATGGAGCCCGAGGCAGCAATATCCCCCTGCAGACAAGTCGGCTGGAGGAAGATATATTGACTCTCGACGCAATTTGAGTGTTCCTTCGTCATCAAGAGGCCATGAGCATTACATTTAACTATCAGTTTTGCGTCGGATTCTAAAATGTTGACTCACAGGGGAACGACCATACGTGCCCGAGGCAGCAATAGACCCTTGGAGACAAATCGGCTGAATGCCGATGTATTGAATCTCGAGGATATTTGAGTGTTCCATCGTCATTAGGAAGCCCTGAACGTTACAATTAACAATCAGTTTCGCATCAGATTCGAAAATCTAGACTCACATGAGAGCGAACATAAGAGGCCGGAGGCAGTAATATCCCCATGGAGACAAGTCGGCTGGAGGACGATGTATTGAATCTCGACGCAATTTGAGTGTCCCATCGTCATTAGGAGGCCCTAAACGTTACAATTAACTATGAGTTTTGCGTCGGATTCGAAAACGTGGAATCAACGGAGATGGACCATGTGGTGCCCGAGGCAGTGATATCCCCTTGGAGACAAGTCGGCTGGAGGCCGATGTATTGAATCTCGACGCAATTTGAGTGTTCCATCGTCATTACAAGGCCCTGAACGTTACAATTAACTATCATTTTAGCGTCGGATTCGAAAATCTACTCACAGGAGATGTTCATACTGTGCTCGAGACAGCAATATCCCCTTGGAGACAAGTCCGCTGGAGGCCGATGTATTGAATCTCGACGCAATTTGAGTGTTCCATCGTCATTTGGAGGCCCTGAACCTTACAATTAACTATCAGTTTCGCGTCGGATTCGAAAATCTAAACTCACAGGAGAACGACCATAAGGAGCCCGAGGCAGCAACAGATCCTTGGAGACAAATGAGCTGGAGGACGATGTATTGAATCTCGACACAATTTGAGAGTTCTATCGTCATCAGGAGGCGCTGAACGTTACTATTCACTATCATTTTTGCGTCGTATTCGAAAATCTAGATTCACAGGAGAAGGATCATATGGTGCCCGAGACAGCAATAGACCTTTGGAGACAAGTCGGCTGGAGGCCGATGTATTGAATCTCGACGCAATTTGAGTGTCCCATCGGCATTAGGAGACCCTGAACGTTACAGTTAACTAACATTTTAGCGTCGGATTCGAAAATCTACTAACAGGAGGAGGATCATATGGTGCCGAGACTGCAACATCCCCTTGGATACAAGTCGACTGGAGGTCGATGTATTGACTCTCGACGCAATTTGAGTGTTCCATCGTCGTTAGGAGTTCCTGAACGTTACAATTAACTATCATTTATGCGTCGGATTCGAAAATCTGGACTCACAGGAGAACCACCATAAGGTGCCCGAGGCAGCAATAGACCCTTGGAGACAAGTCGGCTGGAGGTCGATGTATTGAATCTCGACGCAATTTGAGTGTTCCTTCGTCAATAGGAGGCCCTGAACGTTACAATTAACTATGAGTTTTGCGTCGGATTCGAAACTCTAGACTCACAGGAGAACGACCATAAGGTGCCCGAGGCAGCAATAGACCCTTGGAAACAAGTCTGCTGGAGGCGGATGTATTGAATCTCGACGCAATTTGAGTGTTCCATCGGCATTAGGAGGCCCTGAACGTTACAATTAACAATCATTTTAGCGTCGGATTCGAAAATCTACTCACAGGAGAAGTTCATACGGTGCTCGTGACAGCAATATCCCCTTGGAGGCAAGTCCGCTGGAGGCCGATGTATTGAATCTCGACGCAATTTGAGTGTTCCATCGTCATTTGGAGGCCCTGAACCTTACAATTAACTATCAGTTTCGCGTCGGATTCGAAAATCTAAACTCCCAGGAGAACGACCATAAGGAGCCCGAGGCAGCAACAGACCCTTGGAGACAAATGAGCTGGAGGACGATGTATTGAATCTCGACACAATTTGAGAGTTCTATCGTCATCAGGAGGCGCTGAACGTTACTATTCACTATCATTTTTGCGTCGTATTCGAAAATCTAGATTCACAGGAGAAGGATCATATGGTGCCCGAGACAGCAATATCCCCTTGGAGACAAGTCCGCTGGAGGCCGATGTATTGAATCTCGACGCAATTTGAGTGTTCCATCGTCATTAGGAGGCCCTGAACGTTACAATTCACTATCATTTTTGCGTCGGATTCTAATATCTAGACTCACAGGAGAACGACCTTAAGGTGCCCGAGGCAGCAATAGACCTTTGGAGACATGTCTGCTGGAGGCCGATGTATTGAATCTCGACGCAATTTGAGTGTTCCATCGGCATTAGGAGGCCCTGAACGTTACAGTTAACTAACATTTTAGCGTCGGATTCGAAAATCTACTAACAGGAGAAGGATCATAGGGTGCACGAGACTGCAATATCCCCTTGGATACAAGTCGACTGGAGGTCGACGTATTGACTCTCGACGCAATTTGAGTGTTCCATCGTCATTAGGAGTTCCTGAACGTTACAATTAACTATCATTTATGCGTCGGATTCGAAAATCTGGACTCACAGGAGAACGACCACAGGGTGCCCGAGGCAGCATAAGACCCTTGGAGACAAGTCGGCTGGAAACCGATGTATTGATTCTTGACGCAATTTGAGTGTTCCATCGTCATTAGGAGGCCCTGAACGTTACAATTAACAATCATTTTAGCGTCGGATTCGAAAATCTACTCACAGGAGAAGTTCATACGGTGCTCGAGACAGCAATATACCCCTTGGAGACAAATCGGCTGAATGCCGATGTATTGAATCTCGAGGCAATCTGAGCGTTCCATCGGCATTAGGAGGACCTGAACGTTACAGTTAACTAACATTTTAGCGTCGGATTCGAAAATCTACTAACAGGAGAAGGATCATATGGTGCACGGACTGCAATATCCCCTTGGATACAAGTCGATTGGAGGTCGACGTATTGACTCTCGACGCAATTTGAGTGTTCCATCGTCATTAGGAGTTCCTGAACGTTACAATTAACTATCATTTATGCGTCGGATTCGAAAATCTAGACTCACAGGAGACCGACCATAAGGTGCCCGAGGCAGCATAAGACCCTTGGAGACAAGTCGGCTGGAAACCGATGTATTGATTCTTGACGCAATTTGAGTGTTCCATCGTCATTAGGAGGCCCTGAACGTTACAGTTAACTAACATTTTTGCGTCGGATTCGATAATCTACTAACAGGAGAAGGATCATATGGTGCACGAGACTGCAATTACCCTTGGATACAAGTCGACTGGAGGACGATGTTTCGACTCTCGACGCAATTTGATTGTTCTATCGTCATTAGAAGTTCCTGAACGTTACAATTAACTATCATTTATGCGTCGGATTCGAAAATCTAGACTCACAGGAGAACGACCATAAGGTGCCCGAGGCAGCAATAGACCCTTGGAGACAAGTAGGCTGGAAACCGATGTATTGATTCTTGACGCAATTTGAGTGTTCCATCGACATGAGGCGGCCCTGAACGTTACAATTAACAATCATTTTAGCGTCGGATTCGAAAATCTACTCACAGGAGAAGTTCATACGGTGCTCGAGACAGAAATATACCCCGTGGAGACAAATCGGCTGAATGCCGATGTATTGAATCTCGAGGATATTTGAGTGTTCCATCGTCATTAGGAAGCGCTGAACGTTACAATTAACGATCAGTTTCGCGTCGGATTCGAAAATCTTGACTCACAGCAGACGGACCATTTGGTGCCCGAGGCAGCAATATCCCCTTGGAGACAAATCGGCTGGAGGACGATGTATTGAATCTCGACGCAATTTGAGTCTTCTATCGTCATTAGGAGGCGCTGAACGTTACAATTCACTATCATTTTTGCGTCGGATTCGAAAATCTAGACTCACAGGAGAAGGATCATATTGTGCCCGAGACAGCAATATCCCCTTGGAGACAAGTCGGCTGGAGGTCGATGTATTGAATCTCGACGCAATTTGAGTCTTCCATCGTCATTACAAGGCCCTGAACGTTACAATTAACTATCATTTTTGCGTCGGATTCGAAAATCTAGACTCACAGCAGAACGATCACAAGGTGCCCGTGGCAGCTATTGACCCTTGGAGACAAGTCGGCTGGAGGCCAATGTATTGAATCTCGACGCAATTTGAGTGTTCCATCGGCATTAGGAGGCCATGAACGTTACAGTTAACTAACATTTTAGCGTCGGATTCGAAAATCTACTCACAGGAGAAGTTCATACGGTGCTCGAGACAGAAATATACCCCGTGGAGACAAATCGGCTGAATGCCGATGTATTGAATCTCGACGAAATTTGAGTGTTCCATCGTCATTACGAGGCCCTGAACGTTACAATTAACAATCATTTTAGCGTCGGATTCGAAAATCTACTCACAAAAGAAGTTCATACGGTGCTCTAGACAGCAATATACCCCATGGAGACACATCGGCTGAATGCCGATTTATTGAATCTCGAGGCAATTTGACTGTTCCATCGTCATTAGGAAGACCTGAGCGTTACAATTAACAATCAGTTTCGCGTCGGATTCGAAAATCTGGACTCACATGAAAGCGAACATAAGAGGCCGGAGGCAGTAATATCCCCATGGAGACAAGTCGGCTGGAGGACGATGTATTGAATCTCGACGCAATTTGAGAGTTCCATCGTCATTAGGAGGCCCTGAGCGTTACAATTAACTATCATTTTTGCGTCGGATTTGAAAATCTAGACGTACAAGAGAACGACCATAAGGTGCCCGAGGCAGCATTAGACCCTTGGAGACAAGTCGGCTGGAGGACGATGTATTGAATCTCGACACCATTTGAGTGTCCCATCGTCATTAGGAGGCCCTAAACGATATAATTAACTATCATTTTTGCGTCGGATTCGATAATCTAAACTCACAGGAGAACGACCATAAGGTGCCCGAGGCAGCAACAGACCCTTGGAGACAAGTCGGCTGGTGGTCGATGTATTGACTCTCGACGCAATTTGAGTGTTCCATCGTCTTTAGGAGTCCCTGAACGTTACAATTAACTATCATTTTAGCGTCGGATTCGAAAATCTACTCACAGGAGAAGTTCATACGGTGCTCGAGACAGCAATATACCCTTTGGAGACAAATCGACTGGAGGCCAATGTATTGAATATCGACGCAATTTGAGTGTTCCATCGTCATTAGGTCGCCCTGAACGTAATAATGAACTATCATTTTTGCGTCGGATTCGAAAATCTAGACTTACAAGAGAACGACCATAAGGTGCACGACGCAGCATTAGACCCTTGGAGACAAGTCGGCTGGAGGACGATGTATTGAATCTCGACGCAATTTGAGTGTTCCATCGTCATTACAAGCCCCTGAACGTTACAATTAACTATCATTTTTGCGTCGGATTCGAAAATCTAGACTCACAGGAGAACGACCATAAGTGCCCGAGGAAGCAATAGACCCTTGGAGACAAGTCGGCTGGAGGTCGATGTATTGAATCTCGACGTAATTTGAGTATTCTATCGCCAATAGGAGGCCCTGAACGTTACAATTAACTATGAGTTTTGCGTCGGATTCGAAAACGTAGAATCACCGGAGACGGACCATGTGGTGGCCGAGGCAGCGTTATCCCCTTGGAGACAAGTCGGCTGGAGGACGATGTATTGAATCTCGACGCAATTTGAGTGTTCCATCGTCATTAGGAGGCCCTGAACGTTACAATTACTATCATTTTTGCGTCGGATTCGAAAATCTAGACTTTCAAGAGAACGACCATAAGGTGCCAGATGCAGCAATATCCCCTTGGAGACTAGTCCGCTGGAGGACGATGTATTGAATCGGGATGCAATTTGAGTGCTCCATCGTCATTTGGAGGCCCTGAAAGTTACAATTAACTATCAGTTTCGCGTCGGATTCGAAAATCTAGACTCACAGGAGAAGGATCATATGGTGCCCGAGACAGCAATATCCCCTTGGAGACAAGTCCGCTGGAGGCCGATGTATTGAATCTCGACGCAATTTGAGTGTTCCATCGTCATTAGGAGGCCCTGAACCTTACAATTAACTATCATTTTTGCGTCGGATTCGATAATCTAAACTCACAGGAGAGCGACCATAAGGTGCCCGAGGCAGCAATATCACCACGGAGACAAGTCGGCTGGAGGTCGATGTATTGAATCTCGACGCAATTTGAGTGTTCCATCGTCTTTAGGAGTCCCTGAACGTTACAATTAACTATCATTTATGCGTCGGATTCAAAAATCTAGACTCACAGGAGAACGACCATAAGGTGCCCGAGGCAGCAATATCACCACGGAGACAAGTCGGCTGGAGGTCGATGTATTGAATCTCGATGCAATTTGAGTGTTCCATCGTCATTACAAGGCCCTAAACGTTACAATTAACTATCATTTTTGCGTCGGATTCGATAATCTAAACTCACAGGAGAGCGACCATAAGGTGCCCGAGGCAGCAATATCACCACGGAGACAAGTCGGCTGGAGGTCGATGTATTGAATCTCGACGCAATTTGAGTGTTCCATCGTCTTTAGGAGTCCCTGAACGTTACAATTAACTATCATTTATGCGTCGGATTCAAAAATCTAGACTCACAGGAGAACGACCATAAGGTGCCCGAGGCAGCAATATCACCACGCAGACAAGTCGGCTGGAGGTCGATGTATTGAATCTCGATGCAATTTGAGTGTTCCATCGTCATTACAAGGCCCTAAACGTTACAATTAACTATCATTTTTGCGTCGGATTCGATAATCTAAACTCACAGGAGAGCGACCATAAGGTGCCCGAGGCAGCAATATCACCACGGAGACAAGTCGGCTGGAGCTCGATGTATTGAATCTCGACGCAATTTGAGTGTTCCATCGTCTTTAGGAGTCCCTGAACGTTACAATTAACTATCATTTATGCGTCGGATTCAAAAATCTAGACTCACAGGAGAACGACCATAAGGTGCCCGAGGCAGCAATAGACCCTTGGAGGTAAGTCGGCTGGAAACCGATGTATTGATTCTTGACGCAATTTGAGTGTTCCATCAGCATTAGGAGGCCCTGAACGTTACAATTACTATCATTTTTGCGTCGGATTCGAAAATCTAGACTTGCAAGAGAACGACCGTAAGGTGCCCGAGGCAGCAAAAGACCCTTGGAGACAAGTCGGCTGGAGGACGATGTATTGGATAGCGACGCAATTTGAGTGTTCCATCGGCAATAGGAGGCCCTGAATGTTACAATTAACTATCATTTTCGCGTCGGATTCGAAAATCTAGACTCACAGGAGACGGACCACATGGAGCCCGTGGCAGCAATATCCCCATGGAGACAAGTCGGCTGGAGGTCGATGTATTGAATCTCGACTCAATTTGAGTGTTCCATCGTCATTAGGTGGCACTGAACGTTACAATTAACAATCAGTTTTGCTTCGGGTTCGAAAATCTAGACACACAGCAGAACGATCACAAGGTGCAAGTGGCATCTATTAACCCTTGGAGACAAGTCGGTTGGAGGACGATGTATTGAATCGAGACGCAATTTGAGTGCTCCATCGTCATTTGGAGGCCCTGAACGTTACAATTCACTATCATTTTTGCGTCGGATTCGAAAATGTAGACTCACAGCAGAAGGATCATATTGTGCCCGAGACAGCAATATCCCCTCGGAGACAAGTCGGCTGGAAGCCGACGTATTGAATCTCGACGCAATTTGAGTGTTCCATCGTCATTAGGAGGCCCTGAATGTTACAATTAACTATCAGTTTTTCGTCGGATTCGAAAATCTAGACATACAGCAGACGGACCATTTGGTGCCCAAGGCAGCAATATCCCCTTGGAGACAAATCGGCTGGAGGACGATGTATTGAATCTCGACGCAATTTGAGTGTTCCATCGTCATTAGGTGGCCCTGAACGTTACAATTAACAATCAGTTTTGCGTCGGGTTCGAAAATCTAGCCTTGCAAGAGAACGACCATAAGGTGCCCGAGACTGCAATATTGCCTTGGAGACAAGTCGGCTGGAGGCCGATGTATTGAATCTCGACGCAATTTGAGTGTTCCATCGTCATTAGGAGGCCCTGAACGTTACAATTAACTATCATTTTCGCGTCGGATTCGAAAATCTACTCACAGGAGAAGTTCATACGGTGCTGGAGACAGCAATATACCCTTTGGAGACAAATCGACTGGAGGCCAATGTATTGAAAATCGACGCAATTTGAGTGTTCCATCGTCATTAGGTCGCCCTGAACGTTATAATGAACTATCATTTTTGCGTCGGATTCGAAAATCTAGACTTACAAGAGAACGACCATAAGGTGCACGAGGCAGCATTAGACCCTTGCAGACAAGTCGACTGGAGAACGATGTATTGAATCTCGACGCAATTTGAGTGTTCCATCGTCATTACAAGGCCCTGAACCTTACAATTAACTATCATTTTTGGTCGGATTCGAAAATCTAGACTCACAGGAGAACGACCATAAGGGGCCCGAGGAAGCAATAGACCCTTGGAGACAAGTCGGCTGGAGGTCCATGTATTGAATCTCGACGCAATTTGAGTATTCTATCGCCAATAGGAGGCCCTGAACGTTACAATTCACTATCATTTTTGCGTCGGATTCGAAAATCTAGACACACAAGAGAAGGATCATATTGTGCCCGAGACAGCAATATCCCCTTGGAGACAAGTCGGCTGGAGGCCGATGTATTGATTCTTGACGCAATTTGAGTGTTCCATGGTCATTAGGAGGCCCTGAACGTTACAATTAACAATCATTTTAGCGTCGAATTCGAAAATCTAGACTCACAGGAGACGGACCACATGGAGCCCGTGGCAGCAATATCCCCATGGAGACAAGTCGGCTGGAGGTCGATGAATTGAATCTCGACTCAATTTGTGTGTTCCATCGTCATTAGGTGGCCCTGAACGTTACAATTAACAATCAGTTTTGCGTCGGGTTCGAAAATCTAGACTCACAGCAGAACGATCACAAGGTGCCCGTGGCAGCTATTGACCCTTGGAGACAAGTCGGTTGGAGGACGATGTATTGAATCTCGACGCTATTTGAGTATTCTATCGCCAATGTGAGGCCCTGAACGTTACAATTAACTATGAGTTTTGCGTCGGATTCGAAAACGTAGAATCACCGGACACGGACCATGTGGTGCCCGAGGCAGCGTTATCCCCTTGGAGACAAGTCGGCTGGAGGACGATGTATTGAATCTCGACGCAATTTGAGTGTTCCATCGTCATTAGGAGGCCCTGAACGTTACAATTACTATCATTTTTGCGTCGGATTCAAAATTCTAGACTTGGAAGAGAACGACCGTAAGGTGCCCGAGGCAGCAATAGACCCTTGGAGACAAGTCGGCTGGAGGACGATGTATTGGAACGCTACGCAATTTGAGTGTTCCATCGTCATTAGGAGGCCCTGAATGTTACAATTAACTACCAGTTTTTCGTCGGATTCGAAAATCTAGACTCACAGCAGACGGACCATTTGGTGCCCGAGGCAGCAATATCCCCTTGGAGACAAATCGGCTGGAGGACGATGTATTGAATCTCGACGCAATTTGAGTGTTCCATCGTCATTAGGAGGCCCTGAACGTTACAATTAACTATCATTTTCGCGTCGGATATGAAATTCTAGACTCACAGGAGACGGACCACATGGAGCCCGAGGCAGCAATATCCCCATTGAGACAAGTCGGCTGGAGGTCGATGAATTGAATCTCGACTCAATTTGAGTGTTCCATCGTCATTAGGTGGCCCTGAACGTTACAATTAACAATCAGTTTTGCGTCGGGTTCGAAAATCTAGCCTTGCAAGAGAACGACCATAAGGTGCCCGAGACAGCAATATCCCCTTGGAGACAAGTCGGCTGGAGGCCGATGTATTGAATCTCGACGCAATTTGAGTGTTCCATCGTCATTAGGAGGCCCTGAACGTTACAATTAACTATCATTTTCGCGTCGGATTCGAAAATCTACTCACAGGAGAAGTTCATACGGTGCTGTAGACAGCAATATACCCTTTGGAGACAAATCGACTTTAGGCCAATGTATTGAATATCGACGCAATTTGCGTGTTCCATCGTCATTAGGTCGCTCTGAACGTTATAATGAACTATCATTTTTGCGTCGGATTCGAAAATCTAGACTTACAAGAGAACGACCATAAGGTGCACGAGGCAGCATTAGACCCTTGCAGACAAGTCGGCTGGAGAACGATGTATTGAATCTCGACGCAATTTGAGTGTTCCATCGTCATTACAAGGCCCTGAACGTTACAATTAACTATCATTTTTGGTCGGATTCGAAAATCTAGACTCACAGGAGAACGACCATAAAGGGCCCGAGGAAGCAATAGACCCTTGGAGACAAGTCGGCTGGAGGTCGATGTATTGAATCTCGACGCAATTTGAGTATTCTATCGCCAATAGGAGGCCCTGAACGTTACAATCAACTATGAGTATTGCGTCGGATTCGAAAACGTAGAATCACCGGAGACGGATCATGTTGTGCCCGAGGCAGCGATATCCCCTTGGAGACAAGTCGGCTGGAGGCCGATGTATTGAATCTCGACGCAATTTGAGTGTTCCATCGTCATTAGGTGGCCGTGAACGTTACAATTAACAATCAGTTTTGCGTCGGGTTCGAAAATCTAGACTCACAGCAGAACGATCACAAGGTGCCCGTAGCAGCTATTGACCCTTGGAGACAAGTCGGTTGGAGGACGATGTATTGAATCGCGACGCAATTTGAGTGCTCCATCGTCATTTGGAGGCCCTGAACGTTACAATTCACTATCACTTTTGCGTCGGATTCGAAACTCTAGACTCACAGGAGAAGGATCATATTGTGCCCGAGACAGCAATATCCCCTTGGAGACAAGTCGGCTGGAGGCCGATGTATTGAATCTCGACGCAATTTGAGTGTTCCATCGTCATTAGGAGGCCCTGAACGTTGCAATTAAATATCATTTTCGCGTCGGATATGAAAATCTAGACTCACAGGAGACGGACCACATGGAGCCCGAGGCAGCAATATCCCCATGGAGAGAAGTCGGCTGGAGGTCGATGTATTGAATCTCGACTCAATTTGAGTGTTCCATCGTCATTAGGAGGCCCTGAACGTTACAATTAACAATCATTTTAGCGTCGAATTCGAAAATCTAGACTCACAGGAGACGGACCACATGGAGCCCGTGGCAGCAATATCCCCATGGAGACAAGTCGGCTGGAGGTCGATGAATTGAATCTCGACTCAATTTGTGTGTTCCATCGTCATTAGGTGGCCCTGAACGTTACAATTAACAATCAGTTTTGCGTCGGGTTCGAAAATCTAGACTCACAGCAGAACGATCACAAGGTGCCCGTGGCAGCTATTGACCCTTGGAGACAAGTCGGTTGGAGGACGATGTATTGAATCGCGACGCAATTTGAGTTCTCCATCGTCATTTGGAGGCCCTGAACGTTATAATGAACTATCATTTTTGCGTCGGATACGTAAATCTAGACTTACAAGAGAACGACCATAAGGTGCACGAGGCAGCATTAGACCCTTGGAGACAAGTCGGCTGGAGGACGATGTATTGAATCTCGACGCTATTTGAGTATTCTATCGCCAATGTGAGGCCCTGAACGTTACAATTAACTATGAGTTTTGTGTCGGATTCGAAAACGTAGAATCACCGGACACGGACCATGTGGTGCCCGAGGCAGCGTTATCCCCTTGGAGACAAGTCGGCTGGAGGACGATGTATTGAATCTCGACGCAATTTGAGTGTTCCATCGTCATTAGGGGGTCCTGAACGTTACAATTACTATCATTTTTGCGTCGGATTCAAAATTCTAGACTTGGAAGAGAACGACCGTAAGGTGCCCGAGGCAGCAATAGACCCTTGGAGACAAGTCGGCTGGAGGACGATGTATTGGAACGCTACGCAATTTGAGTGTTCCATCGTCATTAGGAGGCCCTGAATGTTACAATTAACTACCAGTTTTTCGTCGGATTCGAAAATCTAGACTCACAGCAGACGGACCATATGGTGCCCGAGGCAGCAATATCCCCTTGGAGACAAATCGGCTGGAGGACGATGTATTGAATCTCGACGCAATTTGAGTGTTCCATCGTCATTAGGAGGCCCTGAACGTTACAATTAACTATCATTTTCGCGTCGGATATGAAATTCTAGACTCACAGGAGACGGACCACATGGAGCCCGAGGCAGCAATATCCCCATTGAGACAAGTCGGCTGGAGGTCGATGTATTGAATCTCGACTCAATTTGAGTCTCCCATCGTCATTAGGTGGCCCTGAACGTTACAATTAACAATCAGTTTCGCGTCGGATTCAAAAATCCAGACTCACAGGAGACGGACCATTTGGTGCAAGAGGCAGCAATATCCCCTTGGATACAAATCAGCTGGAGGACGATGTATTGAATCTCGACGCAATTTCAGAGTTCTATCGTCATCAGGAGGCGCTGACCGTTACTATTCATTATCATTTTTGCGTCGGATTCGAAAATCTAGACTCACAGGAGAACGACCATAAGGTGCCCGAAGCAGCAATAGACCCTTGGAGGCAAGTCGGCTGGAGGCCGATGCATTGAATCTCGACGCAATTTGAGTGTTCCATCGGCATTAGGAGGCCCTGAACGTTACAATTACCTATCATTTTTGCGTCGGATTCGAAAATCTAGACTCACAGGAGAACGACCATAAGGTGCCCGAGGCAGCAATAGACCCTTGGAGGCAAGTCGGCTGGAGGCCGATGCATTGAATCTCGACGCAATTTGAGTGTTCCATCGGCATTAGGATTCCCTGAACGTTACAGTTAACTATCATTTTAGTGTCGGATTCGAAAATCTACTAACAGGAGAAGGATCATATGGTGCACGAGACTGCAATATCCCCTTGGATACAAGTCGACTGGAGGTCGATGTATTGACTCTCGACGCAATTTGAGTGTTCCATCGCCAATAGGAGGCCCTGAACGTTACAATTAACTATCATTTTAGCGTCGGATTCGAAAATCTACTAACAAGAGAATGATCATATGGTGCACGCGAGTGCAATATCCCCTTGGATACAAGTCGACTGGATGTCGATGTATTGACTCTCGACGCAATTTGAGTGTTCCATCGTCTTTAGGAGTCCCTGAACGTTACAATTAACTATCATTTATGCGTCGGATTCGAAAATCTACTCACAGGAGAAGTTCATACGGTGCTCGAGGCAGCAATAGACCCTTGGAGACAAGTCGGCTGGAGGACGATGTATTGAATCGCGACGCAATTTGAGTGCTCCATCGTTATTTGGAGGCCCTGAACGTTACAATTCACTATCATTTTTGCGTCGGATTCGAAATTCTAGACTCACAGGAGAAGGATCATATTGTGCCCGAGACAGCAATATCCCCTTGGAGACAAGTCGGCTGGAGGCCGATGTATTGAATCTCGACGCGATTTGAGTGTCCCATCGTCATTAGGAGGCCCTAAACGTTACAATTAACTATCATTTTTGCGTCGGATTCGATAATCTAAACTCACAGCAGAACGACCATAAGGTGCCCGAGGCAGCAATAGACCCTTGGAGACAAGTCGGCTGGAGGCCGATGTATTGAATCTCGACGCAATTTGAGTGTTCCATCGTCATTAGGTGGCCCTGAACGTTACAATTAACAATCAGTTTTGCGTCGGGTTCGAAAATCTAGACTCACAGCAGAACGATCACAAGGTGCCCGTGGCAGCTATTGCCCCTTGGAGACAAGTCGGTTGGAGGACAATGTATTGAATCGCGACGCAATTTGAGTGCTCCATCGTTATTTGGAGGCCCTGAACGTTACAATTCACTATCATTTTTGCGTCGGATTCGAAATTCTAGACTCACAGGAGAAGGATCATATTGCGCCCGAGACAGCAATTTCCCCTTGGAGACAAGTCGGCTGGAGGCCGATGTATTGAATCTCGACGCAATTTGAGTGTTCCATCGTCATTACAAGGCTCTGAGCGTTACAATTAACTATGAGTTTTGCGTCGGATTCGAAAACGTAGAATCACCGGAGACGGACCATGTGGAGCCCGAGGCAGCGATATCCCTTTGGAGACAAGTCGGCTGGAGGCCGATGTATTGAATCTCGACGCAATTTGAGTGTTCCATCGTCTTTAGGAGGCCCTGAACGTTACAATTAACTACCATTTTATCGTCGGATTCGAAAATCTAGACTCACAGGAGAACGACCATAAGGTGCCCGAGGCAGCAACTGACTATAGGAGACAAGTCGGCTGGAGGCCGATGTATTGAATCTCGACGCAATTTGAGTGTTCCATCGTCATTAGGTACCCCTGAACGTTACAATTAACAATCAGTTTTGCGTCGGGTTCGAAAATCTAGACTCACAGCAGAACGATCACAAGGTGCCCGTGGCAGCTATTGACCCTTGGAGACAAGTCGGTTGGAGGACGATGTATTGAATCGCGACGCAATTTGAGTGCTCCATCGTTATTTGGAGACCCTGAACGTTACAATTCACTATCATTTTTGCGTCGGATTCGAAATTCTAGACTCACAGGAGAAGGATCATATTGTGCCCGAGACAGCAATATCCCCTTGGAGACAAGTCGGCTGGAGGCCGATGTATTGAATCTCGACGCGATTTGAGTGTCCCATCGTCATTAGGAGGCCCTAAACGTTACAATTAACTATCATTTTTGCGTCGGATTCGATAATCTAAACTCACAGCAGAACGACCATAAGGTGCCCGAGGCAGCAATAGACCCTTGGAGACAAGTCGGCTGGAGGCCGATGTATTGAATCTCGACGCAATTTGAGTGTTCCATCGTCATTAGGTGGCCCTGAACGTTACAATTAACAATCAGTTTTGCGTCGGGTTCGAAAATCTAGACTCACAGCAGAACGATCACAAGGTGCCCGTGGCAGCTATTGCCCCTTGGAGACAAGTCGGTTGGAGGACGATGTATTGAATCGCGACGCAATTTGAGTGCTCCATCGTTATTTGGAGGCCCTGAACGTTACAATTCACTATCATTTTTGCGTCGGATTCGAAATTCTAGACTCACAGGAGAAGGATCATATTGTGCGCGAGACAGCAATATCCCCTTGGAGACAAGTCGGCTGGAGGCCGATGTATTGAATCTCGACGCAATTTGAGTGTTCCATCGTCATTACAAGGCTCTGAGCGTTACAATTAACTATGAGTTTTGCGTCGGATTCGAAAACGTAGAATCACCGGAGACGGACCATGTGGAGCCCGAGGCAGCGATATCCCTTTGGAGACAAGTCGGCTGGAGGCCGATGTATTGAATCTCGACGCAATTTGAGTGTTCCATCGTCTTTAGGAGGCCCTGAACGTTACAATTAACTACCATTTTTGCGTTGGATTCGATAATCTAATCTCACAGGAGGACGACCATAAGGTGCCCGAGGCAGCAACAGACCCTTGGAGACAAGTCGGCTGGATGCCGATGTATTGAATCTCGACGCAATTTGAGTGTTCCATCGTCATTACAAGGCCCTGAACGTTACAATTAACTATCATTTATGCGTCGGATTCGAAAATCTAGACTCACAGGAGAACGACCATAAAGTGCCCGAGGCAGCAATAGACCCTTGGAGACAAGTCGGCTGGAGGACGATGTATTGAATCTCGACGCAATTTGAGTGTTTCATCGGCATTAGGAGGCCCTGAACGTTACAATTAACTATCATTTTAGTGTCGGATTCGATAATCTAAACTCACAGGTGTACGACCATAAGGTGCCCGAGGCAGCAACAGACCCTTGGAGACAAGTCGGCTGGAGGCCGATGTATTGAATTTCGACGCAATTTGAGTGTTCCATCGTCATTAGGTGGCCCTGAACGTTACAATTAACAATCAGTTTCGCGTCGGATTCAAAAATCCAGACTCACAGGAGACGGACCATTTGGTGCAAGAGGCAGCAATATCCCCTTGGATACAAATCAGCTGGAGGACGATGTATTGAATCTCGACGCAATTTCAGAGTTCTATCGTCATCAGGAGGCGCTGACCGTTACTATTCATTATCATTTTTGCGTCGGATTCGAAAATCTAGACTCACAGGAGAACGACCATAAGGTGCCCGAAGCAGCAATAGACCCTTGGAGGCAAGTCGGCTGGAGGCCGATGCATTGAATCTCGACGCAATTTGAGTGTTCCATCGGCATTAGGAGGCCCTGAACGTTACAATTACCTATCATTTTTGCGTCGGATTCGAAAATCTAGACTCACAGGAGAACGACCATAAGGTGCCCGAGGCAGCAATAGACCCTTGGAGGCAAGTCGGCTGGAGGCCGATGCATTGAATCTCGACGCAATTTGAGTGTTCCATCGGCATTAGGATTCCCTGAACGTTACAGTTAACTATCATTTTAGTGTCGGATTCGAAAATCTACTAACAGGAGAAGGATCATATGGTGCACGAGACTGCAATATCCCCTTGGATACAAGTCGACTGGAGGTCGATGTATTGACTCTCGACGCAATTTGAGTGTTCCATCGCCAATAGGAGGCCCTGAACGTTACAATTAACTATCATTTTAGCGTCGGATTCGAAAATCTACTAACAAGAGAATGATCATATGGTGCACGCGAGTGCAATATCCCCTTGGATACAAGTCGACTGGATGTCGATGTATTGACTCTCGACGCAATTTGAGTGTTCCATCGTCTTTAGGAGTCCCTGAACGTTACAATTAACTATCATTTATGCGTCGGATTCGAAAATCTACTCACAGGAGAAGTTCATACGGTGCTCGAGGCAGCAATAGACCCTTGGAGACAAGTCGGCTGGAAACCGATGTATTGATTCTCGACACAATTTGAGTGTCCCATCGTCATTAGGAGGCCCTAAACGTTACAATTAACTATCATTTTATCGTCGGATTCGAAAATCTAGACTCACAGGAGAACGACCATAAGGTGCCCGAGGCAGCAACTGACTATAGGAGACAAGTCGGCTGGAGGCCGATGTATTGAATCTCGACGCAATTTGAGTGTTCCATCGTCATTAGGTAGCCCTGAACGTTACAATTAACAATCAATTTTGCGTCGGGTTCGAAAATCTAGACTCACAGCAGAACGATCACAAGGTGCCCGTGGCAGCTATTGACCCTTGGAGACAAGTCGGTTGGAGGACGATGTATTGAATCGCGACGCAATTTGAGTGCTCCATCGTTATTTGGAGGCCCTGAACGTTACAATTCACTATCATTTTTGCGTCGGATTCGAAATTCTAGACTCACAGGAGAAGGATCATATTGTGCCCGAGACAGCAAGATCCCCTTGGAGACAAGTCGGCTGGAGGCCGATGTATTGAATCTCGACGCGATTTGAGTGTCCCATCGTCATTAGGAGGCCCTAAACGTTACAATTAACTATCATTTTTGCGTCGGATTCGATAATCTAAACTCACAGCAGAACGACCATAAGGTACCCGAGGCAGCAATAGACCCTTGGAGACAAGTCGGCTGGAGGCCGATGTATTGAATCTCGACGCAATTTGAGTGTTCCATCGTCATTAGGTGGCCCTGAACGTTACAATTAACAATCAGTTTTGCGTCGGGTTCGAAAATCTAGACTCACAGCAGAACGATCACAAGGTGCCCGTGGCAGCTATTGCCCCTTGGAGACAAGTCGGTTGGAGGACAATGTATTGAATCGCGACGCAATTTGAGTGCTCCATCGTTATTTGGAGGCCCTGAACGTTACAATTCACTATCATTTTTGCGTCGGATTCGAAATTCTAGACTCACAGGAGAAGGATCATATTGCGCCCGAGACAGCAATATCCCCTTGGAGACAAGTCGGCTGGAGGCCGATGTATTGAATCTCGACGCAATTTGAGTGTTCCATCGTCATTACAAGGCTCTGAGCGTTACAATTAACTATGAGTTTTGCGTCGGATTCGAAAACGTAGAATCACCGGAGACGGACCATGTGGAGCCCGAGGCAGCGATATCCCTTTGGAGACAAGTCGGCTGGAGGCTGATGTATTGAATCTCGACGCAATTTGAGTGTTCCATCGTCTTTAGGAGGACCTGAACGTTACAATGAACTACCATTTTATCGTCGGATTCGAAAATCTAGACTCACAGTAGAACGACCATAAGGTGCCCGAGGCAGCAACTGACTATAGGAGACAAGTCGGCTGGAGGCCGATGTATTGAATCTCGACGCAATTTGAGTGTTCCATCGTCATTAGGTACCCCTGAACGTTACAATTAACAATCAGTTTTGCGTCGGGTTCGAAAATCTAGACTCACAGCAGAACGATCACAAGGTGCCCGTGGCAGCTATTGACCCTTGGAGACAAGTCGGTTGGAGGACGATGTATTGAATCGCGACGCAATTTGAGTGCTCCATCGTTATTTGGAGGCCCTGAACGTTACAATTCACTATCATTTTTGCGTCGGATTCGAAATTCTAGACTCACAGGAGAAGGATCATATTGTGCCCGAGACAGCAATATCCCCTTGGAGACAAGTCGGCTGGAGGCCGATGTATTGAATCTCGACGCGATTTGAGTGTCCCATCGTCATTAGGAGGCCCTAAACGTTACAATTAACTATCATTTTTGCGTCGGATTCGATAATCTAAACTCACAGCAGAACGACCATAAGGTGCCCGAGGCAGCAATAGACCCTTGGAGACAAGTCGGCTGGAGGCCGATGTATTGAATCTCGACGCAATTTGAGTGTTCCATCGTCATTAGGTGGCCCTGAACGTTACAATTAACAATCAGTTTTGCGTCGGGTTCGAAAATCTAGACTCACAGCAGAACGATCACAAGGTGCCCGTGGCAGCTATTGCCCCTTGGAGACAAGTCGGTTGGAGGACGATGTATTGAATCGCGACGCAATTTGAGTGCTCCATCGTTATTTGGAGGCCCTGAACGTTACAATTCACTATCATTTTTGCGTCGGATTCGAAATTCTAGACTCACAGGAGAAGGATCATATTGTGCGCGAGACAGCAATATCCCCTTGGAGACAAGTCGGCTGGAGGCCGATGTATTGAATCTCGACGCAATTTGAGTGTTCCATCGTCATTACAAGGCTCTGAGCGTTACAATTAACTATGAGTTTTGCGTCGGATTCGAAAACGTAGAATCACCGGAGACGGACCATGTGGAGCCCGAGGCAGCGATATCCCTTTGGAGACAAGTCGGCTGGAGGCCGATGTATTGAATCTCGACGCAATTTGAGTGTTCCATCGTCTTTAGGAGGCCCTGAACGTTACAATTAACTACCATTTTTGCGTTGGATTCGATAATCTAATCTCACAGGAGGACGACCATAAGGTGCCCGAGGCAGCAACAGACCCTTGGAGACAAGTCGGCTGGATGCCGATGTATTGAATCTCGACGCAATTTGAGTGTTCCATCGTCATTACAAGGCCCTGAACGTTACAATTAACTATCATTTATGCGTCGGATTCGAAAATCTAGACTCACAGGAGAACGACCATAAAGTGCCCGAGGCAGCAATAGACCCTTGGAGACAAGTCGGCTGGAGGACGATGTATTGAATCTCGACGCAATTTGAGTGTTTCATCGGCATTAGGAGGCCCTGAACGTTACAATTAACTATCATTTTAGTGTCGGATTCGATAATCTAAACTCACAGGTGTACGACCATAAGGTGCCCGAGGCAGCAACAGACCCTTGGAGACAAGTCGGCTGGAGGCCGATGTATTGAATTTCGACGCAATTTGAGTGTTCCATCGTCATTAGGTGGCCCTGAACGTTACAATTAACAATCAGTTTTGCGTCGGGTTCGAAAATCTAGACTCACAGCAGAACGATCACAAGGTGCCCGTGGCAGCTATTGACCCTTGGAGACAAGTCGGTTGGAGGACGATGTATTGAATCGCGACGCAATTTGAGTGTTCCATCGGCATTAGGAGGCCCTGAACGTTACAGTTAACTATCATTTTAGTGTCGGATTCGAAAATCTACTAATAGGAGAAGGATCATATGGTGCACGAGACTGCAATATCCCCTTGGATACAAGTCGACTGGAGGTCGATGTATTGACTCTCGACGCAATTTGAGTGTTCCATCGCCAATAGGAGGCCCTGAACGTTACAATTAACTAACATTTTAGCGTCGGATTCGAAAATCTACTAACAGGAGAAGGATCATATGGTGCACGAGAGTGCAATATCCCCTTGGATACAAGTCGACTGGATGTCGATGTATTGACTCTCGACGCAATTTGAGTGTTCCATCGTCTTTAGGAGTCCCTGAACGTTACAATTAACTATCATTTTAGCGTCGGATTCGAAAATCTACTCACAGGAGAAGTTCATACGGTGCTCGAGGCAGCAATAGACCCTTGCAGACAAGTCGGCTGGAAACCGATGTATAGATTCTCGACACAATTTGAGTGTCGCATCGTCATTAGGAGGCCCTAAACGTTACAATTAACTATCATTTTTGCGTCGGATTCGATAATCTAAACTCACAGGAGAACGACCATAAGGTGCCCGAGGCAGCAACAGACCCTTGCAGACAAGTCGGCTGGAGGCCGATGTATTGAATCTCGACGCAATTTGAGTGTTCCATCGTCATTACAAGGCCCTGTACGTTACAATTAACTATCATTTATGCGTCGGATTCGAAAATCTAGACTCACAGGAGAACGACCATAAGGTGCCCGAGGCAGCAATAGACCCTTGGAGACAAGTCGGCTGGAGGCCGATGTATTGAATCTCGACGCAATTTGAGTGTTCCATCGTCATGGCAAGGCCCTGAACGTTACAATTAACTATCATTTTTGCGTCGGATTCGAGAATCTAGACTCACAGGAGAGCGACCATAAGGTGCCCGAGGCAGCAATAGACCCTTGGAGACAAGTCATCTGGAGGTCGATGTATTGAATCTCGACGCAATTTGAGTGTTCCATCGCCAACAGGAGGCCCCGAACGTTACAATTATCTATGAGTTTTGCGTCGTATTCCAAAATCTAGACTCACAGGAGAACGACCATTTGGTGCCCGAGGCAGCAATTGACCCTTGGAGACAAGTCGGCTGGAGGACGATGTATTGAATCTCGTCGCAATTTGAGTGTTCCATCGTCATTAGGAGGCCCTGAACGTTACAATTAACTATCATTTTATCGTCGGATTCGAAAATCTAGACTCACAGGAGAACGACCATAAGGTGCCCGAGGCAGCAACTGACTATAGGAGACAAGTCGGCTGGAGGCCGATGTATTGAATCTCGACGCAATTTGAGTGTTCCATCGTCATTACAAGGCTCTGAGCGTTACAATTAACTACCATTTTTGCGTCGGATTCGAAAATGTAGACAAACAGCAGAACGACCATAAGGTGCCCGAGGCAGCAACAGACCCTTGGAGACAAGTCGGCTGGAGGCCGATGTATTGAATCTCGACGCGATTTGAGTGTCCCATCGTCATTAGGAGGCCCTAAACGTTACAATTAACTATCATTTTTGCGTCGGATTCGATAATCTAAACTCACAGCAGAACGACCATAAGGTGCCCGAGGCAGCAATAGACCCTTGGAGACAAGTCGGCTGGAGGCCGATGTATTGAATCTCGGCGCAACTTGAGTGTTCCATCGTCATTAGGTGGCCCTGAACGTTACAATTAACAATCAGTTTTGCGTCGGGTTCGAAAATCTAGACTCACAGCAGAACGATCACAAGGTGCCCGTGGCAGCTATTGACCCTTGGAGACAAGTCGGTTGGAGGACGATGTATTGAATCGCGACGCAATTTGAGTGCTCCATCGTTATTTGGAGGCCCTGAACGTTACAATTCACTATCATTTTTGCGTCGGATTCGAAATTCTAGACTCACAGGAGAAGGATCATATTGTGCCCGAGACAGCAATATCCCCCTGGAGACAAGTCGGCTGGAGGCCGATGTATTGAATCTCGACGCAATTTGAGTGTTCCATCGTCATTACAAGGCTCTGAGCGTTACAATTAACTATGAGTTTTGCGTCGGATTCGAAAACGTAGAATCACCGGAGACGGACCATGTGGAGCCCGAGGCAGCGATATCCCTTTGGAGACAAGTCGGCTGGAGGCCGATGTATTGAATCTCGACGCAATTTGAGTGTTCCATCGTCTTTAGGAGGCCCTGAACGTTACAATTAACTACCATTTTTGCGTTGGATTCGATAATCTAATCTCAGAGGAGGACGACCATAAGGTGCCCGAGGCAGCAACAGACCCTTGGAGACAAGTCGGCTGGATGCCGATGTATTGAATCTCGACGCAATTTGAGTGTTCCATCGTCATTACAAGGCCCTGAACGTTACAATTAACTATCATTTATGCGTCGGATTCGAAAATCTAGACTCACAGGAGAACGACCATAAAGTGCCCGAGGCAGCAATAGACCCTTGGAGACAAGTCGGCTGGAGGACGATGTATTGAATCTCGACGCAATTTGAGTGTTTCATCGGCATTAGGAGGCCCTGAACGTTACAATTAACTATCATTTTAGTGTCGGATTCGATAATCTAAACTCACAGGTGTACGACCATAAGGTGCCCGAGGCAGCAACAGACCCTTGGAGACAAGTCGGCTGGAGGCCGATGTATTGAATTTCGACGCAATTTGAGTGTTCCATCGTCATTAGGTGGCCCTGAACGTTACAATTAACAATCAGTTTTGCGTCGGGTTCGAAAATCTAGACTCACAGCAGAACGATCACAAGGTGCCCGTGGCAGCTATTGACCCTTGGAGACAAGTCGGTTGGAGGACGATGTATTGAATCGCGACGCAATTTGAGTGTTCCATCGGCATTAGGAGGCCCTGAACGTTACAGTTAACTATCATTTTAGTGTCGGATTCGAAAATCTACTAATAGGAGAAGGATCATATGGTGCACGAGACTGCAATATCCCCTTGGATACAAGTCGACTGGAGGTCGATGTATTGACTCTCGACGCGATTTGAGTGTCCCATCGTCATTAGGAGGCCCTAAACGTTACAATTAACTATCATTTTTGCGTCGGATTCGAAAATCTACTCACAGGAGAAGTTCATACGGTGCTCGAGGCAGCAATAGACCCTTGGAGACAAGTCGGCTGGAAACCGATGTATTGATTCTCGACACAATTTGAGTGTCCCATCGTCATTAGGAGGCCCTAAACGTTACAATTAACTATCATTTTATCGTCGGATTCGAAAATCTAGACTCACAGGAGAACGACCATAAGGTGCCCGAGGCAGCAACTGACTATAGGAGACAAGTCGGCTGGAGGCCGATGTATTGAATCTCGACGCAATTTGAGTGTTCCATCGTCATTAGGTAGCCCTGAACGTTACAATTAACAATCAATTTTGCGTCGGGTTCGAAAATCTAGACTCACAGCAGAACGATCACAAGGTGCCCGTGGCAGCTATTGACCCTTGGAGACAAGTCGGTTGGAGGACGATGTATTGAATCGCTACGCAATTTGAGTGCTCCATCGTTATTTGGAGACCCTGAACGTTACAATTCACTATCATTTTTGCGTCGGATTCGAAATTCTAGACTCACAGGAGAAGGATCATATTGTGCCCGAGACAGCAATATCCCCTTGGAGACAAGTCGGCTGGAGGCCGATGTATTGAATCTCGACGCGATTTGAGTGTCCCATCGTCATTAGGAGGCCCTAAACGTTACAATTAACTATCATTTTTGCGTCGGATTCGATAATCTAAACTCACAGCAGAACGACCATAAGGTGCCCGAGGCAGCAATAGACCCTTGGAGACAAGTCGGCTGGAGGCCGATGTATTGAATCTCGACGCAATTTGAGTGTTCCATCGTCATTAGGTGGCCCTGAACGTTACAATTAACAATCAGTTTTGCGTCGGGTTCGAAAATCTAGACTCACAGCAGAACGATCACAAGGTGCCCGTGGCAGCTATTGCCCCTTGGAGACAAGTCGGTTGGAGGACGATGTATTGAATCGCGACGCAATTTGAGTGCTCCATCGTTATTTGGAGGCCCTGAACGTTACAATTCACTATCATTTTTGCGTCGGATTCGAAATTCTAGACTCACAGGAGAAGGATCATATTGTGCGCGAGACAGCAATATCCCCTTGGAGACAAGTCGGCTGGAGGCCGATGTATTGAATCTCGACGCAATTTGAGTGTTCCATCGTCATTACAAGGCTCTGAGCGTTACAATTAACTATGAGTTTTGCGTCGGATTCGAAAACGTAGAATCACCGGAGACGGACCATGTGGAGCCCGAGGCAGCGATATCCCTTTGGAGACAAGTCGGCTGGAGGCCGATGTATTGAATCTCGACGCAATTTGAGTGTTCCATCGTCTTTAGGAGGCCCTGAACGTTACAATTAACTACCATTTTTGCGTTGGATTCGATAATCTAATCTCACAGGAGGACGACCATAAGGTGCCCGAGGCAGCAACAGACCCTTGGAGACAAGTCGGCTGGATGCCGATGTATTGAATCTCGACGCAATTTGAGTGTTCCATCGTCATTACAAGGCCCTGAACGTTACAATTAACTATCATTTATGCGTCGGATTCGAAAATCTAGACTCACAGGAGAACGACCATAAAGTGCCCGAGGCAGCAATAGACCCTTGGAGACAAGTCGGCTGGAGGACGATGTATTGAATCTCGACGCAATTTGAGTGTTTCATCGGCATTAGGAGGCCCTGAACGTTACAATTAACTATCATTTTAGTGTCGGATTCGATAATCTAAACTCACAGGTGTACGACCATAAGGTGCCCGAGGCAGCAACAGACCCTTGGAGACAAGTCGGCTGGAGGCCGATGTATTGAATTTCGACGCAATTTGAGTGTTCCATCGTCATTAGGTGGCCCTGAACGTTACAATTAACAATCAGTTTCGCGTCGGATTCAAAAATCCAGACTCACAGGAGACGGACCATTTGGTGCAAGAGGCAGCAATATCCCCTTGGATACAAATCAGCTGGAGGACGATGTATTGAATCTCGACGCAATTTCAGAGTTCTATCGTCATCAGGAGGCGCTGACCGTTACTATTCATTATCATTTTTGCGTCGGATTCGAAAATCTAGACTCACAGGAGAACGACCATAAGGTGCCCGAAGCAGCAATAGACCCTTGGAGGCAAGTCGGCTGGAGGCCGATGCATTGAATCTCGACGCAATTTGAGTGTTCCATCGGCATTAGGAGGCCCTGAACGTTACAATTACCTATCATTTTTGCGTCGGATTCGAAAATCTAGACTCACAGGAGAACGACCATAAGGTGCCCGAGGCAGCAATAGACCCTTGGAGGCAAGTCGGCTGGAGGCCGATGCATTGAATCTCGACGCAATTTGAGTGTTCCATCGGCATTAGGATTCCCTGAACGTTACAGTTAACTATCATTTTAGTGTCGGATTCGAAAATCTACTAACAGGAGAAGGATCATATGGTGCACGAGACTGCAATATCCCCTTGGATACAAGTCGACTGGAGGTCGATGTATTGACTCTCGACGCAATTTGAGTGTTCCATCGCCAATAGGAGGCCCTGAACGTTACAATTAACTATCATTTTAGCGTCGGATTCGAAAATCTACTAACAAGAGAATGATCATATGGTGCACGCGAGTGCAATATCCCCTTGGATACAAGTCGACTGGATGTCGATGTATTGACTCTCTACGCAATTTGAGTGTTCCATCGTCTTTAGGAGTCCCTGAACGTTACAATTAACTATCATTTATGCGTCGGATTCGAAAATCTACTCACAGGAGAAGTTCATACGGTGCTCGAGGCAGCAATAGACCCTTGGAGACAAGTCGGCTGGAAACCGATGTATTGATTCTCGACACAATTTGAGTGTCCCATCGTCATTAGGAGGCCCTAAACGTTACAATTAACTATCATTTTATCGTCGGATTCGAAAATCTAGACTCACAGGAGAACGACCATAAGGTGCCCGAGGCAGCAACTGACTATAGGAGACAAGTCGGCTGGAGGCCGATGTATTGAATCTCGACGCAATTTGAGTGTTCCATCGTCATTAGGTAGCCCTGAACGTTACAATTAACAATCAATTTTGCGTCGGGTTCGAAAATCTAGACTCACAGCAGAACGATCACAAGGTGCCCGTGGCAGCTATTGACCCTTGGAGACAAGTCGGTTGGAGGACGATGTATTGAATCGCGACGCAATTTGAGTGCTCCATCGTTATTTGGAGGCCCTGAACGTTACAATTCACTATCATTTTTGCGTCGGATTCGAAATTCTAGACTCACAGGAGAAGGATCATATTGTGCCCGAGACAGCAATATCCCCTTGGAGACAAGTCGGCTGGAGGCCGATGTATTGAATCTCGACGCGATTTGAGTGTCCCATCGTCATTAGGAGGCCCTAAACGTTACAATTAACTATCATTTTTGCGTCGGATTCGATAATCTAAACTCACAGCAGAACGACCATAAGGTGCCCGAGGCAGCAATAGACCCTTGGAGACAAGTCGGCTGGAGGCCGATGTATTGAATCTCGACGCAATTTGAGTGTTCCATCGTCATTAGGTGGCCCTGAACGTTACAATTAACAATCAGTTTTGCGTCGGGTTCGAAAATCTAGACTCACAGCAGAACGATCACAAGGTGCCCGTGGCAGCTATTGCCCCTTGGAGACAAGTCGGTTGGAGGACAATGTATTGAATCGCGACGCAATTTGAGTGCTCCATCGTTATTTGGAGGCCCTGAACGTTACAATTCACTATCATTTTTGCGTCGGATTCGAAATTCTAGACTCACAGGAGAAGGATCATATTGCGCCCGAGACAGCAATATCCCCTTGGAGACAAGTCGGCTGGAGGCCGATGTATTGAATCTCGACGCAATTTGAGTGTTCCATCGTCATTACAAGGCTCTGAGCGTTACAATTAACTATGAGTTTTGCGTCGGATTCGAAAACGTAGAATCACCGGAGACGGACCATGTGGAGCCCGAGGCAGCGATATCCCTTTGGAGACAAGTCGGCTGGAGGCCGATGTATTGAATCTCGACGCAATTTGAGTGTTCCATCGTCTTTAGGAGGACCTGAACGTTACAATGAACTACCATTTTATCGTCGGATTCGAAAATCTAGACTCACAGTAGAACGACCATAAGGTGCCCGAGGCAGCAACTGACTATAGGAGACAAGTCGGCTGGAGGCCGATGTATTGAATCTCGACGCAATTTGAGTGTTCCATCGTCATTAGGTACCCCTGAACGTTACAATTAACAATCAGTTTTGCGTCGGGTTCGAAAATCTAGACTCACAGCAGAACGATCACAAGGTGCCCGTGGCAGCTATTGACCCTTGGAGACAAGTCGGTTGGAGGACGATGTATTGAATCGCGACGCAATTTGAGTGCTCCATCGTTATTTGGAGGCCCTGAACGTTACAATTCACTATCATTTTTGCGTCGGATTCGAAATTCTAGACTCACAGGAGAAGGATCATATTGTGCCCGAGACAGCAATATCCCCTTGGAGACAAGTCGGCTGGAGGCCGATGTATTGAATCTCGACGCGATTTGAGTGTCCCATCGTCATTAGGAGGCCCTAAACGTTACAATTAACTATCATTTTTGCGTCGGATTCGATAATCTAAACTCACAGCAGAACGACCATAAGGTGCCCGAGGCAGCAATAGACCCTTGGAGACAAGTCGGCTGGAGGCCGATGTATTGAATCTCGACGCAATTTGAGTGTTCCATCGTCATTAGGTGGCCCTGAACGTTACAATTAACAATCAGTTTTGCGTCGGGTTCGAAAATCTAGACTCACAGCAGAACGATCACAAGGTGCCCGTGGCAGCTATTGCCCCTTGGAGACAAGTCGGTTGGAGGACGATGTATTGAATCGCGACGCAATTTGAGTGCTCCATCGTTATTTGGAGGCCCTGAACGTTACAATTCACTATCATTTTTGCGTCGGATTCGAAATTCTAGACTCACAGGAGAAGGATCATATTGTGCGCGAGACAGCAATATCCCCTTGGAGACAAGTCGGCTGGAGGCCGATGTATTGAATCTCGACGCAATTTGAGTGTTCCATCGTCATTACAAGGCTCTGAGCGTTACAATTAACTATGAGTTTTGCGTCGGATTCGAAAACGTAGAATCACCGGAGACGGACCATGTGGAGCCCGAGGCAGCGATATCCCTTTGGAGACAAGTCGGCTGGAGGCCGATGTATTGAATCTCGACGCAATTTGAGTGTTCCATCGTCTTTAGGAGGCCCTGAACGTTACAATTAACTACCATTTTTGCGTTGGATTCGATAATCTAATCTCACAGGAGGACGACCATAAGGTGCCCGAGGCAGCAACAGACCCTTGGAGACAAGTCGGCTGGATGCCGATGTATTGAATCTCGACGCAATTTGAGTGTTCCATCGTCATTACAAGGCCCTGAACGTTACAATTAACTATCATTTATGCGTCGGATTCGAAAATCTAGACTCACAGGAGAACGACCATAAAGTGCCCGAGGCAGCAATAGACCCTTGGAGACAAGTCGGCTGGAGGACGATGTATTGAATCTCGACGCAATTTGAGTGTTTCATCGGCATTAGGAGGCCCTGAACGTTACAATTAACTATCATTTTAGTGTCGGATTCGATAATCTAAACTCACAGGTGTACGACCATAAGGTGCCCGAGGCAGCAACAGACCCTTGGAGACAAGTCGGCTGGAGGCCGATGTATTGAATTTCGACGCAATTTGAGTGTTCCATCGTCATTAGGTGGCCCTGAACGTTACAATTAACAATCAGTTTTGCGTCGGGTTCGAAAATCTAGACTCACAGCAGAACGATCACAAGGTGCCCGTGGCAGCTATTGACCCTTGGAGACAAGTCGGTTGGAGGACGATGTATTGAATCGCGACGCAATTTGAGTGTTCCATCGGCATTAGGAGGCCCTGAACGTTACAGTTAACTATCATTTTAGTGTCGGATTCGAAAATCTACTAATAGGAGAAGGATCATATGGTGCACGAGACTGCAATATCCCCTTGGATACAAGTCGACTGGAGGTCGATGTATTGACTCTCGACGCAATTTGAGTGTTCCATCGCCAATAGGAGGCCCTGAACGTTACAATTAACTAACATTTTAGCGTCGGATTCGAAAATCTACTAACAGGAGAAGGATCATATGGTGCACGAGAGTGCAATATCCCCTTGGATACAAGTCGACTGGATGTCGATGTATTGACTCTCGACGCAATTTGAGTGTTCCATCGTCTTTAGGAGTCCCTGAACGTTACAATTAACTATCATTTTAGCGTCGGATTCGAAAATCTACTCACAGGAGAAGTTCATACGGTGCTCGAGGCAGCAATAGACCCTTGCAGACAAGTCGGCTGGAAACCGATGTATAGATTCTCGACACAATTTGAGTGTCGCATCGTCATTAGGAGGCCCTAAACGTTACAATTAACTATCATTTTTGCGTCGGATTCGATAATCTAAACTCACAGGAGAACGACCATAAGGTGCCCGAGGCAGCAACAGACCCTTGCAGACAAGTCGGCTGGAGGCCGATGTATTGAATCTCGACGCAATTTGAGTGTTCCATCGTCATTACAAGGCCCTGTACGTTACAATTAACTATCATTTATGCGTCGGATTCGAAAATCTAGACTCACAGGAGAACGACCATAAGGTGCCCGAGGCAGCAATAGACCCTTGGAGACAAGTCGGCTGGAGGCCGATGTATTGAATCTCGACGCAATTTGAGTGTTCCATCGTCATGGCAAGGCCCTGAACGTTACAATTAACTATCATTTTTGCGTCGGATTCGAGAATCTAGACTCACAGGAGAGCGACCATAAGGTGCCCGAGGCAGCAATAGACCCTTGGAGACAAGTCATCTGGAGGTCGATGTATTGAATCTCGACGCAATTTGAGTGTTCCATCGCCAACAGGAGGCCCCGAACGTTACAATTATCTATGAGTTTTGCGTCGTATTCCAAAATCTAGACTCACAGGAGAACGACCATTTGGTGCCCGAGGCAGCAATTGACCCTTGGAGACAAGTCGGCTGGAGGACGATGTATTGAATCTCGTCGCAATTTGAGTGTTCCATCGTCATTAGGAGGCCCTGAACGTTACAATTAACTATCATTTTATCGTCGGATTCGAAAATCTAGACTCACAGGAGAACGACCATAAGGTGCCCGAGGCAGCAACTGACTATAGGAGACAAGTCGGCTGGAGGCCGATGTATTGAATCTCGACGCAATTTGAGTGTTCCATCGTCATTACAAGGCTCTGAGCGTTACAATTAACTACCATTTTTGCGTCGGATTCGAAAATGTAGACAAACAGCAGAACGACCATAAGGTGCCCGAGGCAGCAACAGACCCTTGGAGACAAGTCGGCTGGAGGCCGATGTATTGAATCTCGACGCGATTTGAGTGTCCCATCGTCATTAGGAGGCCCTAAACGTTACAATTAACTATCATTTTTGCGTCGGATTCGATAATCTAAACTCACAGCAGAACGACCATAAGGTGCCCGAGGCAGCAATAGACCCTTGGAGACAAGTCGGCTGGAGGCCGATGTATTGAATCTCGGCGCAACTTGAGTGTTCCATCGTCATTAGGTGGCCCTGAACGTTACAATTAACAATCAGTTTTGCGTCGGGTTCGAAAATCTAGACTCACAGCAGAACGATCACAAGGTGCCCGTGGCAGCTATTGACCCTTGGAGACAAGTCGGTTGGAGGACGATGTATTGAATCGCGACGCAATTTGAGTGCTCCATCGTTATTTGGAGGCCCTGAACGTTACAATTCACTATCATTTTTGCGTCGGATTCGAAATTCTAGACTCACAGGAGAAGGATCATATTGTGCCCGAGACAGCAATATCCCCCTGGAGACAAGTCGGCTGGAGGCCGATGTATTGAATCTCGACGCAATTTGAGTGTTCCATCGGCATTAGGAGGCCCTGAACGTTACAGTTAACTATCATTTTAGTGTCGGATTCGAAAATCTACTAATAGGAGAAGGATCATATGGTGCACGAGACTGCAATATCCCCTTGGATACAAGTCGACTGGAGGTCGATGTATTGACTCTCGACGCAATTTGAGTGTTCCATCGCCAATAGGAGGCCCTGAACGTTACAATTAACTAACATTTTAGCGTCGGATTCGAAAATCTACTAACAGGAGAAGGATCATATGGTGCACGAGAGTGCAATATCCCCTTGGATACAAGTCGACTGGATGTCGATGTATTGACTCTCGACGCAATTTGAGTGTTCCATCGTCTTTAGGAGTCCCTGAACGTTACAATTAACTATCATTTTAGCGTCGGATTCGAAAATCTACTCACAGGAGAAGTTCATACGGTGCTCGAGGCAGCAATAGACCCTTGCAGACAAGTCGGCTGGAAACCGATGTATAGATTCTCGACACAATTTGAGTGTCGCATCGTCATTAGGAGGCCCTAACCGTTACAATTAACTATCATTTTTGCGTCGGATTCGATAATCTAAACTCACAGGAGAACGACCATAAGGTGCCCGAGGCAGCAACAGACCCTTGCAGACAAGTCGGCTGGAGGCCGATGTATTGAATCTCGACGCAATTTGAGTGTTCCATCGTCATTACAAGGCCCTGTACGTTACAATTAACTATCATTTATGCGTCGGATTCGAAAATCTAGACTCACAGGAGAACGACCATAAGGTGCCCGAGGCAGCAATAGACCCTTGGAGACAAGTCGGCTGGAGGACGATGTAGAGAATCTCGACGCAATTTGAGTGTTCCATCGTCATTAGGAGGCCCTGAACGTTACAATTAACTATCATTTTATCGTCGGATTCGAAAATCTAGACTCACAGGAGAACGACCATAAGGTGCCCGAGGCAGCAACAGACTATAGGAGACAAGTCGGCTGGAGGCCGATGTATTGAATCTCGACGCAATTTGAGTGTTCCATCGTCATTAGGAGGCCCTGAACGTTACAATTAACTATCATTTTATCGTCGGGTTCGAAAATCTAGACTCACAGCAGAACGATCACAAGGTGCCCGTGGCAGCTATTGACCCTTGGAGACAAGCTGGTTGGAGGACGATGTATTGAATCGCGACGCAATTTGAGTGTTCCATCGGCATTAGGAGGCCCTGAACGTTACAGTTAACTATCATTTTAGTGTCGGATTCGAAAATCTACTTACAGGAGAAGGATCACATGGTGCACGAGACTGCAATATCCCCTTTAATACAAGTCGACTGGAGGTAGATGTATTGACTCTCGACGCAATTTGAGTGTTCCATCGATAATAGGAGGCCCTGAACGTTACAATTAACTATCATTTTAGCGTCGGATTCGAAAATCTACTAACAAGAGAAGGATCATATGGTGCACGAGAGTGCAATATCCCCTTGGATACAAGTCGCCTGGATGTCGATGTATTGACTCTCGACGCAATTTGAGTGTTCCATCGTCTTTAGGAGTCCCTGAACGTTACAATTAACTATCATTTATGCGTCGGATTCGAAAATCTACTCACAGGAGAAGTTCATACGGTGCTCGAGGCAGCAATAGACCCTTGGAGACAAGTCGGCTGGAAACCGATGTATTGATTCTCGACACAATTTGAGTGTCCCATCGTCATTAGGAGGCCCTAAACGTTACAATTAACTATCATTTTTGCGTCGGATTCGATAATCTAAACTCACAGGAGATCGACCATAAGGTGCCCGAGGCAGCAACAGACCCTTGGAGACAAGTCGGCTGGAGGCCGATGTATTGAATCTCGACGCAATTTGAGTGTTCCATCGTCATTACAAGGCCCTGAACGTTACAATTAACTATCATTTATGCGTCGGATTCGAAAATCTAGACTCACAGGAGAACGACCATAAGGTGCCCGAGGCAGCAACAGACCCTTGGAGACAAGTCGGCTGGAGGACGATGTAGAGAATCTCGACGCAATTTGAGTGTTCCATCGGCATTAGGAGGCCCTGAACGTTACAATTAACTATCATTTTTGCGTCGGATTCGATAATCTAAACTCACAGGAGAACGACCATAAGGTGCCCGAGGCAGTAACAGACCCTTGGAGACGAGTCGGCTGGAGGCCGATGTATTGAATCTCGACGCAATTTGAGTGTTCCATCGTCATTACAAGGCCCTGAGCGTTACAATTAACTATCATTTTTGCGTCGGATTCGAGAATCTAGACTCACAGGAGAACGACCATAAGGTGCCCGAGGCAGCAATAGACCCTTGGAGACAAGTCGGCTGGAGGTCGATGTATTGAATCTCGACGAAATTTGAGTGTTCCATCGCCAACAGGAGGCCCCGAACGTTACAATTATCTATGAGTTTTGCGTCGTATTCCAAAATCTAGACTCACAGGAGAACGACCATTTGGTGCCCGAGGCAGCAATAGACCCTTGGAGACAAGTCGGCTGGAGGACGATGTATTGAATCTCGTCGCAAATTGAGTGTTCCATCGTCATTAGGAGGCCCTGAACGTTACAATTAACTATCATTTTATCGTCGGATTCGAAAATCTAGACTCACAGGAGAACGACCATAAGGTGCCCGAGGCAGCAATAGACCCTTGGAGACAAGTCGGCTGGAGGCCGATGTATTGAATCTCGACGCAATTTGAGTGTTCCATCGTCATTAGGTGGCCCTGAACGTTACAATTAACAATCAGTTTTGCGTCGGGTTCGAAAATCTAGACTCACAGCAGAACGATCACAAGGTGCCCGTGGCAGCTATTGACCCTTGGAGACAAGTCGGTTGGAGGACGATGTATTGAATCGCGACGCAATTTGAGTGCTCCATCGTTATTTGGAGGCCCTGAACGTTACAATTCACTATCATTTTTGCGTCGGATTCGAAATTCTAGACTCACAGGAGAAGGATCATATTGTGCCCGAGACAGCAATATCCCCTTGGAGACAAGTCGGCTGGAGGCCGATGTATTGAATCTCGACGCAATTTGAGTGTCCCATCGTCATTAGGAGGCCCTAAACGTTACAATTAACTATCATTTTTGCGTCGGATTCGATAATCTAAACTCACAGCAGAACGACCATAAGGTGCCAGAGGCAGCAATAGACCCTTGGAGACAAGTCGGCTGGAGGCCGATGTATTGAATCTCGACTCAATTTGTGTGCTAGATCGTCATTAGGAGGCCCTGAACGTTACAATTAACTATGAGTTTTGCGTCGGATTCGAAAACGTAGAATCACCGGAGACGGACCATGTGGAGCCCGAGGCAGCGATATCCCTTTGGAGACAAGTCGGCTGGAGGCCGATGTATTGAATCTCGACGCAATTTGAGTGTTCCATCGTCTTTAGGAGACCCTGAACGTTACAATTAACTACCATCTTTCGTTGGATTCGATAATCTAATCTCACAGGAGGACGCCCATAAGGTGCCCGAGGCAGCAACAGACCCTTGGAGACAAGTCGGCTGGAGGCCGATGTATTGAATCTCGACGCAATTTGAGTGTTCCATCGTCATTACAAGGCCCTGAACGTTACAATTAACTATCATTTATGCGTCGGATTCGAAAATCTAGACTCACAGGAGAGCGACCATAAGGTGCCCGAGGCAGCAACAGACCCTTGGAGACAAGTCGGCTGGATGCCGATGTATTGAATCTCGACGCAATTTGAGTGTTCCATCGTCATTACAAGGCCCTGAACGTTACAATTAACTATCATTTATGCGTCGGATTCGAAAATCTAGACTCACAGGAGAACGACCATAAAGTGCCCGAGGCAGCAATAGACCCTTGGAGACAAGTCGGCTGGAGGACGATGTATTGAATCTCGACGCAATTTGAGTGTTTCATCGGCATTAGGAGGCCCTGAACGTTACAATTTACTATCATTTTAGTGTCGGATTCGATAATCTAAACTCACAGGTGTACGACCATAAGGTGCCCGAGGCAGCAACAGACCCTTGGAGACAAGTCGGCTGGAGGCCGATGTATTGAATTTCGACGCAATTTGAGTGTTCCATCGTCATTAGGTGGCCCTGAACGTTACAATTAACAATCAGTTTTGCGTCGGGTTCGAAAATCTAGACTCACAGCAGAACGATCACAAGGTGCCCGTGGCAGCTATTGACCCTTGGAGACAAGTCGGTTGGAGGACGATGTATTGAATCGCGACGCAATTTGAGTGTTCCATCGGCCCTGAACGTTACAGTTAACTATCATTTTAGTGTCGGATTCGAAAATCTACTAATAGGAGAAGGATCATATGGTGCACGAGACTGCAATATCCCCTTGGATACAAGTCGACTGGAGGTCGATGTATTGACTCTCGACGCAATTTGAGTGTTCCATCGCCAATAGGAGGCTCTGAACGTTACAATTAACTAACATTTTAGCGTCGGATTCGAAAATCTACTAACAGGAGAAGGATCATATGGTGCACGAGACTGCAATATCCCCTTGGATACAACGTTACAATTATCTATGAGTTTTGCGTCGTATTCCAAAATCTAGACTCACAGGAGAACGACCATTTGGTGCCCGAGGCAGCAATAGACCCTTGGAGACAAGTCGGCTGGAGGACGATGTATTGAATCTCGTCGCAATTTGAGTGTTCCATCGTCATTAGGAGGCCCTGAACGTTACAATTAACTATCATTTTATCGTCGGATTCGAAAATCTAGACTCACAGGAGAACGACCATAAGGTGCCCGAGGCAGCAACTGACTATAGGAGACAAGTCGGCTGGAGGCCGATGTATTGAATCTCGACGCAATTTGAGTGTTCCATCGTCATTAGGTAGCCCTGAACGTTACAATTAACAATCAGTTTTGCGTCGGGTTCGAAAATCTAGACTCACAGCAGAACGATCACAAGGTGCCCGTGGCAGCTATTGACCCTTGGAGACAAGTCGGTTGGAGGACGATGTATTGAATCGCGACGCAATTTGAGTGCTCCATCGTTATTTGGAGGCCCTGAACGTTACAATTCACTATCATTTTTGCGTCGGATTCGAAATTCTAGACTCACAGGAGAAGGATCATATTGTGCCCGAGACAGCAATATCCCCTTGGAGACAAGTCGGCTGGAGGCCGATGTATTGAATCTCGACGCAATTTGAGTGTTCCATCGTCATTACAAGGCTCTGAGCGTTACAATTAACTACCATTTTTGCGTCGGATTCGAAAATGTAGACAAACAGCAGAACGACCATAAGGTGCCCGAGGCAGCAACAGACCCTTGGAGACAAGTCGGCTGGAGGCCGATGTATTGAATCTCGACGCGATTTGAGTGTCCCATCGTCATTAGGAGGCCCTAAACGTTACAATTAACTATCATTTTTGCGTCGGATTCGATAATCTAAACTCACAGCAGAACGACCATAAGGTGCCCGAGGCAGCAATAGACCCTTGGAGACAAGTCGGCTGGAGGCCGATGTATTGAATCTCGACGCAATTTGAGTGTTCCATCGTCATTAGGTGGCCCTGAACGTTACAATTAACAATCAGTTTTGCGTCGGGTTCGAAAATCTAGACTCACAGCAGAACGATCACAAGGTGCCCGTGGCAGCTATTGACCCTTGGAGACAAGTCGGTTGGAGGACGATGTATTGAATCGCGACGCAATTTGAGTGCTCCATCGTTATTTGGAGGCCCTGAACGTTACAATTCACTATCATTTTTGCGTCGGATTCGAAATTCTAGACTCACAGGAGAAGGATCATATTGTGCCCGAGACAGCAATATCCCCTTGGAGACAAGTCGGCTGGAGGCCGATGTATTGAATCTCGACGCAATTTGAGTGTTCCATCGTCATTACAAGGCTCTGAGCGTTACAATTAACTATGAGTTTTGCGTCGGATTCGAAAACGTAGAATCACCGGAGACGGACCATGTGGAGCCCGAGGCAGCGATATCCCTTTGGAGACAAGTCGGCTGGAGGCCGATGTATTGAATCTCGACGCAATTTGAGTGTTCCATCGTCTTTAGGAGGCCCTGAACGTTACAATTAACTACCATTTTTGCGTTGGATTCGATAATCTAATCTCAGAGGAGGACGACCATAAGGTGCCCGAGGCAGCAACAGACCCTTGGAGACAAGTCGGCTGGATGCCGATGTATTGAATCTCGACGCAATTTGAGTGTTCCATCGTCATTACAAGGCCCTGAACGTTACAATTAACTATCATTTATGCGTCGGATTCGAAAATCTAGACTCACAGGAGAACGACCATTTGGTGCCCGAGGCAGCAATAGACCCTTGGAGACAAGTCGGCTGGAGGACGATGTATTGAATCTCGACGCAATTTGAGTGTTTCATCGGCATTAGGAGGCCCTGAACGTTACAATTAACTATCATTTTAGTGTCGGATTCGATAATCTAAACTCACAGGTGTACGACCATAAGGTGCCCGAGGCAGCAACAGACCCTTGGAGACAAGTCGCCTGGAGGCCGATGTATTGAATTTCGACGCAATTTGAGTGTTCCATCGTCATTAGGTGGCCCTGAACGTTACAATTAACAATCAGTTTTGCGTCGGGTTCGAAAATCTAGACTCACAGCAGAACGATCACAAGGTGCCCGTGGCAGCTATTGACCCTTGGAGACAAGTCGGTTGGAGGACGATGTATTGAATCGCGACGCAATTTGAGTGTTCCATCGGCATTAGGAGGCCCTGAACGTTACAGTTAACTATCATTTTAGTGTCGGATTCGAAAATCTACTAATAGGAGAAGGATCATATGGTGCACGAGACTGCAATATCCCCTTGGATACAAGTCGACTGGAGGTCGATGTATTGACTCTCGACGCAATTTGAGTGTTCCATCGCCAATAGGAGGCCCTGAACGTTACAATTAACTAACATTTTAGCGTCGGATTCGAAAATCTACTAACAGGAGAAGGATCATATGGTGCACGAGAGTGCAATATCCCCTTGGATACAAGTCGACTGGATGTCGATGTATTGACTCTCGACGCAATTTGAGTGTTCCATCGTCTTTAGGAGTCCCTGAACGTTACAATTAACTATCATTTTAGCGTCGGATTCGAAAATCTACTCACAGGAGAAGTTCATACGGTGCTCGAGGCAGCAATAGACCCTTGCAGACAAGTCGGCTGGAAACCGATGTATAGATTCTCGACACAATTTGAGTGTCGCATCGTCATTAGGAGGCCCTAACCGTTACAATTAACTATCATTTTTGCGTCGGATTCGATAATCTAAACTCACAGGAGAACGACCATAAGGTGCCCGAGGCAGCAACAGACCCTTGCAGACAAGTCGGCTGGAGGCCGATGTATTGAATCTCGACGCAATTTGAGTGTTCCATCGTCATTACAAGGCCCTGTACGTTACAATTAACTATCATTTATGCGTCGGATTCGAAAATCTAGACTCACAGGAGAACGACCATAAGGTGCCCGAGGCAGCAATAGACCCTTGGAGACAAGTCGGCTGGAGGACGATGTAGAGAATCTCGACGCAATTTGAGTGTTCCATCGTCATTAGGAGGCCCTGAACGTTACAATTAACTATCATTTTATCGTCGGATTCGAAAATCTAGACTCACAGGAGAACGACCATAAGGTGCCCGAGGCAGCAACAGACTATAGGAGACAAGTCGGCTGGAGGCCGATGTATTGAATCTCGACGCAATTTGAGTGTTCCATCGTCATTAGGAGGCCCTGAACGTTACAATTAACTATCATTTTATCGTCGGGTTCGAAAATCTAGACTCACAGCAGAACGATCACAAGGTGCCCGTGGCAGCTATTGACCCTTGGAGACAAGCTGGTTGGAGGACGATGTATTGAATCGCGACGCAATTTGAGTGTTCCATCGGCATTAGGAGGCCCTGGACGTTACAGTTAACTATCATTTTAGTGTCGGATTCGAAAATCTACTTACAGGAGAAGGATCACATGGTGCACGAGACTGCAATATCCCCTTTAATACAAGTCGACTGGAGGTCGATGTATTGACTCTCGACGCAATTTGAGTGTTCCATCGCCAATAGGAGGCCCTGAACGTTACAATTAACTATCATTTTAGCGTCGGATTCGAAAATCTACTAACAAGAGAAGGATCATATGGTGCACGAGAGTGCAATATCCCCTTGGATACAAGTCGCCTGGATGTCGATGTATTGACTCTCGACGCAATTTGAGTGTTCCATCGTCTTTAGGAGTCCCTGAACGTTACAATTAACTATCATTTATGCGTCGGATTCGAAAATCTACTCACAGGAGAAGTTCATACGGTGCTCGAGGCAGCAATAGACCCTTGGAGACAAGTCGGCTGGAAACCGATGTATTGATTCTCGACACAATTTGAGTGTCCCATCGTCATTAGGAGGCCCTAAACGTTACAATTAACTATCATTTTTGCGTCGGATTCGATAATCTAAACTCACAGGAGATCGACCATAAGGTGCCCGAGGCAGCAACAGACCCTTGGAGACAAGTCGGCTGGAGGCCGATGTATTGAATCTCGACGCAATTTGAGTGTTCCATCGTCATTACAAGGCCCTGAACGTTACAATTAACTATCATTTATGCGTCGGATTCGAAAATCTAGACTCACAGGAGAACGACCATAAGGTGCCCGAGGCAGCAACAGACCCTTGGAGACAAGTCGGCTGGAGGACGATGTAGAGAATCTCGACGCAATTTGAGTGTTCCATCGGCATTAGGAGGCCCTGAACGTTACAATTAACTATCATTTTTGCGTCGGATTCGACAATCTAAACTCACAGGAGAACGACCATAAGGTGCCCGAGGCAGCAACAGACCCTTGGAGACGAGTCGGCTGGAGGCCGATGTATTGAATCTCGACGCAATTTGAGTGTTCCATCGTCATTACAAGGCCCTGAGCGTTACAATTAACTGTCATTTTTGCGTCGGATTCGAGAATCTAGACTCACAGGAGAACGACCATAAGGTGCCCGAGGCAGCAATAGACCCTTGGAGACAAGTCGGCTGGAGGTCGATGTATTGAATCTCGACGAAATTTGAGTGTTCCATCGCCAACAGGAGGCCCCGAACGTTACAATTATCTATGAGTTTTGCGTCGTATTCCAAAATCTAGACTCACAGGAGAACGACCATTTGGTGCCCGAGGCAGCAATAGACCCTTGGAGACAAGTCGGCTGGAGGACGATGTATTGAATCTCGTCGCAAATTGAGTGTTCCATCGTCATTAGGAGGCCCTGAACGTTACAATTAACTATCATTTTATCGTCGGATTCGAAAATCTAGACTCACAGGAGAACGACCATAAGGTGCCCGAGGCAGCAATAGACCCTTGGAGACAAGTCGGCTGGAGGCCGATGTATTGAATCTCGACGCAATTTGAGTGTTCCATCGTCATTAGGTGGCCCTGAACGTTACAATTAACAATCAGTTTTGCGTCGGGTTCGAAAATCTAGACTCACAGCAGAACGATCACAAGGTGCCCGTGGCAGCTATTGACCCTTGGAGACAAGTCGGTTGGAGGACGATGTATTGAATCGCGACGCAATTTGAGTGCTCCATCGTTATTTGGAGGCCCTGAACGTTACAATTCACTATCATTTTTGCGTCGGATTCGAAATTCTAGACTCACAGGAGAAGGATCATATTGTGCCCGAGACAGCAATATCCCCTTGGAGACAAGTCGGCTGGAGGCCGATGTATTGAATCTCGACGCAATTTGAGTGTTCCATCGTCATTAGGAGGCCCTGAACGTTACAATTAACTATCATTTTCGCGTCGGATATGAAAATCTAGACTCACAGGAGACGGACCACATGGAGCCCGAGGCAGCAATATCCCCATGGAGACAAGTCGGCTGGAGGTCGATGTATTGAATTTCGACTCAATTTGAGTGTTCCATCGTCATTAGGTGGCCCTGAACGTTACAATTAACAATCAGTTTTGCGTCGGGTTCGAAAACCTAAACTTGCAAGAGAACGACCATAAGGTGCCCGAGGCAGCAATAGACCCTTGCAGACAAGTCGGCTGGAGGACGATGTATTGGATCGCGACGCAATTTGAGTGTTCAGTCGTCATTAGGAGGCCCTGAATGTTACAATTAACTATCAGTTTTTCGTCGGATTCGAAAATCTAGACTCACAGCAGACGGACCATTTGGTGCCCGAGGCAGCAATAGACCCTTGGAGACAAGTCGGCTGGAGGTCGATGTATTGAATCTCGACGCAATTTGAGTGTTCCATCGCCAATAGGAGGCCCCGAACGTTACAAGTATCTATGAGTTTTGCGTCGTATTCCAAAATCTAGACTCACAGGAGAACGACCATTTGGTGCCCGAGGCAGCAATAGACCCTTGGAGACAAGTCGGCTGGAGGACGATGTATTGAATCTCGACGCAATTTGAGTGTTCCATCGTCATTACAAGGCTCTGAACTTTACAATTAACTATCATTTTTGCGTCGGATTCGAAAATCTAGACTCACAGCAGAACGAAAATAAGGTGCCCGAGGCAGCAACAGACCCTTGGAGACAAGTCGGCTGGAGGCGGACGTATTGAATCTCGTCGCAATTTGAGTGTTCCATCGTCATTAGAAGGCCCTGAACGTTACAATTAACTATCATTTTTGCGTCGGATTCGAAAATCTAGACTTACAAGAGAACTACAATAAGGTGTCCGAGGCAGCATTAGACCCTTGGAGACAAGTCGGCTGGAGGACGATGTATTGAATCTCGACGCAATTTGAGTGTCCCATCGTCATTAGGAGGCCCTAAACGTTACAATTAACTATCATTTTTGCATCGGATTCGAAAATCTAGACTCACAGGAGAACGACCATTAGGTGCCCGAGGCAGCAATAGACCCTGGGAGACAAGTCGACTGGAGGCCCATGTATTGAATCTCGACGCAATTTGAGTGTTCCATCGTCATTACAAGGCCATGAACGTTACAATTAACTATCATTTTTGCGTCGGATTCGAAAATCTAGACTAACAGGAGAAGGATCATATTGTGAGCGAGTCGACTGGAGGTCGATGTATTGATTCTCGACGCAATTTGAGTTTTCCATAGTCTTTAGGAGTCCCTGAACGTTACAATTAACTATCATTTATGCGTCGGATTCGAAAATCTAGACTCACAGGAGAACGACCGTAAGGTGCCCGAGGCAGCAATAGACCCTTGGAGACAAGTCGGCTGGAAACCGATGTATTGATTCTTGACGCAATTTGAGTGTTCCATCGTCATTAGGAGGCCCTGAACGTTACAATTAACTATGAGTTTTGCGTCGGATTCGAAAATCTAGACTCACAGGAGAACGACCATAAGGTGCCCGAGGCAGCAACAGACCCTTGGAGACAAGTCAGCTGGAGGCCGATGTATTGAATCTCGACGCAATTTGAGTGTTCCATCGTCATTACAGGGCCCTGAACGTTACAATTAACTATCATTTTTGCGTCGGATTTAAAAATATAGACTCACAGGAGAACGACCATAAGGTGCCCGAGGCAGCAGTAGACCCTTGGAGACATGTCGGCTGGAAACCGATGTATTGAATATCGACGCAATTTGAGTGTTCCATCGTCATTACAAGGCCCTGAACGTTACAATTATCTATCATTTTTGCGTCGGATTTGAAAATCTAGACTCACAGGAGAAGGATCATATTGTGCCCGAGACAGCAATATCCCCTTGGAGACAAGTCGGCTGGCGGACGATGTATTGAATCTCGACGCAATTTGAGTGTCCCATCGTCATTAGGAGGCCGTAAATGTTACAATTAACTACTATTTTTGCGTCGGATTCGATAATCTAAACTCACAGGAGAACGACCATAAGGTGCTCGAGGCAGCAACAGACTCTTGGAGACAAGTCGGCTGGAGGCCGATGTATTGAATCTCGACGCAATTTGAGTGTTCCATCGTCATTACAAGGCCCTGAACGTTACAATTAACTATCATTTTTGCGTCGGATTCGAAAATCTAGACACTCAGGAGAACGACCATAAGGTGCCCGAGGCAGCAATAGACATTTGGAGACAAGTCGGCTGGAGGTCGTTGTATTGAATCTCGACGCAATTTGCGTGTTCCATCGCCAATAGGAGGCACTGAACGTTACAATGAACTATGAGTTTTGCGTCGGATTCGAAAACGTAGAATTACCGGAGACGGACCATGTGGTGCCCGAGGCAGCGATATCCCCTTGGAGACAAGTCGGCTGGAGGCCGATGTATTGAATCTCGACGCAATTTGAGTGTTCCATCGTCTTTAGGAGGCACTGAACGTTACAATTAACTACCATTTTTGCGTTGGATTCGATAATCTAATCTCAGAGGAGGACGACCATAAGGTGCCCGAGGCAGCAACAGACCCTTGGAGACAGGTCGGCTGGATGCCGATGTATTGAATCTCGACGCAATTTGAGTGTTTCATCGGCATTAGGAGGCCCTGAACGTTACAATTAACTATCATTTTAGTGTCGGATTCGATAATCTAAACTCACAGGTGTACGACCATAAGGTGCCCGAGGCAGCAACTGACTATAGGAGACAAGTCGGCTGGAGGCCGATGTATTGAATCTCGACGCAATTGGAGTGTTCCATCGTCATTAGGTGGCCCTGAACGTTACAATTAACAATCAGTTTTGCGTCGGGTTCGAAAACCTAGACTTGCAAGAGAACGACCATAAGGTGCCCGAGGCAGCAATAGACCCTTGGAGACAAGTCGGCTGGAGGACGATGTATTGGATCGCGACGCAATTTGAGTGTTCAGTCGTCATTAGGAGGCCCTGAAAGTTACAATTAACTATCAGTTTTTCGTCGGATTCGAAAATCTAGACTCACAGCAGACGGACCATTTGGTGCCCGAGGCAGCAATAGACCCTTGGAGACAAGTCGGCTGGAGGGCGATGTATTGAATCTCGACGCAATTTGAGTGTTCCATCGCCAATAGGAGGCCCCGAACGTTACAAGTATCTATGAGTTTTGCGTCGTATTCCAAAATCTAGACTTACAAGAGAACTACAATAAGGTGTCCGAGGCAGCATTAGACCCTTGGAGACAAGTCGGCTGGAGGACGATGTATTGAATCTCGACGCAATTTGAGTGTCCCATCGTCATTAGGAGGCCCTAAACGTTACAATTAACTATCATTTTTGCATCGGATTCGAACATCTAGACTCACAGGAGAACGACCATTAGGTGCCCGAGGCAGCAATAGACCCTGGGAGACAAGTCGACTGGAGGCCCATGTATTGAATCTCGACGCAATTTGAGTGTTCCATCGTCATTACAAGGCCATGAACGTTACAATTAACTATCATTTTTTCGTCGGATTCGAAAATCTAGACTAACAGGAGAAGGATCATATTGTGAGCGAGACTGTAATATCCCCTTGGATACAAGTCGACTGGAGGTCGATGTATTGACTCTCGACGCAATTTGAGTTTTCCATAGTCTTTAGGAGTCCCTGAACGTTACAATTAACTATCATTTATGCGTCGGATTCGAAAATCTAGACTCACAGGAGAACGACCGTAAGGTGCCCGAGGCAGCAATAGACCCTTGGAGACAAGTCGGCTGGAAACCGATGTATTGATTCTTGACGCAATTTGAGTGTTCCATCGTCATTAGGAGGCCCTGAACGTTACAATTAACTATGAGTTTTGCGTCGGATTCGAAAATCTAGACTCACAGGAGAACGACCATAAGGTGCCCGAGGCAGCAACAGACCCTTGGAGACAAGTCAGCTGGAGGCCGATGTCTTGAATCTCGACGCAATTTGAGTGTTCCATCGTCATTACAGGGCCCTGAACGTTACAATTAACTATCATTTTTGCGTCGGATTCGAAAATATAGACTCACAGGAGAACGACCATAAGGTGCCCGAGGCAGCAGTAGACCCTTGGAGACATGTCGGCTGGAAACCGATGTATTGAATATCGACGCAATTTGAGTGTTCCATCGTCATTACAAGGCCCTGAACGTTACAATTAACTATCATTTTTGCGTCGGATTTGAAAATCTAGACTCACAGGAGAAGGATCATATTGTGCCCGAGACAGCAATATCCCCTTGGAGACAAGTCGGCTGGAGGACGATGTATTGAATCTCGACGCAATTTGAGTGTCCCATCGTCATTAGGAGGCCGTTAATGTTACAATTAACTACTATTTTTGCGTCGGATTCGATAATCTAAACTCACAGGAGAACGACCATAAGGTGCTCGAGGCAGCAACAGACCCTTGGAGACAAGCCGGCTGGAGGCCGATGTATTGAATCTCGACGCAATTTGAGTGTTCCATCGTCATAACAAGGCCCTGAACGTTACAATTAACTATCATTTTTGCGTCGGATTCGAAAATCTAGACACTCAGGAGAACGACCATAAGGTGCCCGAGGCAGCAATAGACATTTGGAGACAAGTCGGCTGGTGGTCGTTGTATTGAATCTCGACGCAATTTGCGTGTTCCATCGCCAATAGGCGGCACTGAACGTTACAATTAACTATGAGTTTTGCGTCGGATTCGAAAACGTAGAATCACCGGAGACGGACCATGTGGTGCCCGAGGCAGCGATATCCCCTTGGAGACAAGTGGGCTGGAGGCCGATGTATTGAATCTCGACGCAATTTGAGTGTTCCATCGTCATTAGAAGGCCCTGAACGTTACAATTAACTATCATTTTTGCGTCGGATTCGAAAATCTTGACTCACAGGAGAACGACCGTAAGGTGCCCGAGGCAGCAATAGACCTTTGGAGACAAGTCGGCTGGAGGACGATGTATTGAATCTCGACGCAATTTGAGTGTTCCATCGTCTTTAGGAGTCCCTGAACGTTACAATTAACTATCATTTATGCGTCGGATTCGAAAATCTAGACTCACAGGAGAACGACCATAAGGTGCATGAGGCAGCAATAGACCCTTGGAGACAAGTCGGCTGGAAACCGATGTATTGATTCTTGACGCAATTTGAGTGTTCCATCGTCATTAGGAGGCCTTGAACGTTACAATTAACTATGAGTTTTGCGTCGGATTCGAAAATCTAGACTCACAGGAGAACGACCATAAGGTGCCCGAGGCAGCAATAGACCCTTGGAGACAAGTCGGCTGGAGGCAGATGTATTGAATCTCGACGCAATTTGAGTGTTCCATCGGCATTAGAAGGCCCTGAACGTTACAATTAACTATCATTTTTGCGTCGGATTCGAAAATCTAGACTTACAAGAGAACGACCATAAGGTGCCCGAGGCAGCAATAGAACCTTGGAGACACGTCGGCTGGAGGACGATGTATTGGATCGCGACGCAATTTGCATGTTCCATCGTCATTAGGAGGCCCTGAATGTAACAATTAACTATCAGTTTTTCGTCGGAATCGAAAATCTAGACTCACAGGAGACGGAACACATGGAGCCCGGGGCAGCAATATCCCCTTGGAGACAAGTCGGCTGGAGGCCGATGTATTGAATCTCGACGCAATTTGAGTGTTCCATCGTCATTAGGAGGCCCTAAACGTTACAATCATTTTTGCGTCGGATTCGATAATCTAAACTCACAGGAGAACGACCATAACGTGCCCGAGGCAGCAATAGACCCTTGGAGACAAGTCGGCTGGAGGCCGATGTATTGAATCTCGACGCTATTTCAGTGTTTCATCGTCATTAGGAGGCCCTAAACGTTACAATTAACTATCATTTTTGCGTCGGATTCGATAATCTAAACTCACAGGAGACCGACCATAAGGTGCCCGAGGCAGCAACAGACCCTTGGAGACAAGTCGGCTGGAGGCCAATGTATTGAATCTCGACGCAATTTGAGTGTTCCATCGTCATTAGGAGGCCCTAAACGTTACAATTAACTATCATTTTGGCGTCGGATTCGATAATCTAAACTCACAGGAGAACGACCATAAGGTGCCCGAGGCAGCAGCAGACCCTTGGAGACAAGTCGGCTGGAGGCTGATGTATTGAATCACGACGCAATTTGAGTGTTCCATCGTCATTAGGAGGCCCTGAACGTTACAATTAACAATCAGTTTCGCGTTGGGCTCGAAAATCTAGACTCACAGGAGAACGACCATAAGGTGCCCGAGGCTGCAATAGACCCTTGGAGACAAGTCGACTGGAGGCCGATGTATTGAATCTCGACGCAATTTGAGTGTTCCATCGTCATTAGGAGGCCAAGAACGTTACAATTAACTATCATTTTTGCGTCGGATTCGATAATCTAAACTCACAGGAGAACGACCATAAGGTGCCCGAGGCAGCAACAGACCCTTGGAGACTAGTCGGCTGGAGGCCGATGTATTGAATCTCGACGCAATTTGAGTGTTCCATCGTCATTACAAGGCCCTGAACGTAACTATTAACTATCATTTTTGCGTCGGATTCGAAAATCTAGACTCACAGGAGAACGACCATAAGGTGCCCGAGGCAGCAATAGACCCTTGGAGACAAGTCGGCTGGAGGCCGATGTATTGAATCTCGACGCAATTTGAGAGTTCCATCGTCATTAGGAGACCCTGAACGTTACAATTAACTATCATTCTTGCGTCGGATTCGAAAATCTAGACTCACCGGAAAACGACCATAAGGTGCCCGAAGCAGCAACAGACCCTTGGAGACAAGTCGGATGGAGGCCGATGTATTGAATCTCGACGCAATTTGAGAGTTCCATCGTCATTAGAAGGCCCTGAACGTTACAATTAACTATCATTTTTGCGTCGGATTCGAAAATCTAGACTCACAGGAGAACGACCATAAGGTGACCGAGGCAGTAATAGACCCTTGGAGAAAGTCGGCTGGAGGCCGATGTATTGAATCTCGACGCAATTTGAGTGTTCCATCGTCATTACAAGGCCCTGAACGTAACTATTAACTATCATTTTTGCGTCGGATTCGAAAATCTAGACTCACAGGAGAACGACCATAAGGTGTCCGAGGCAGCAATAGACCCTTGGAGACAAGTCGGCTGGAGGCCGATGTATTGAATCTCGACGCAATTTGAGAGTTCCATCGTCATTAGGAGACCCTGAACGTTACAATTAACTATCATTCTTGCGTCGGATTCGAAAATCTAGACTCACCGGAAAACGACCATAAGGTGCCCGAAGCAGCAACAGACCCTTGGAGACAAGTCGGATGGAGGCCGATGTATTGAATCTCGACGCAATTTGAGAGTTCCATCGTCATTAGAAGGCCCTGAACGTTACAATTAACTATCATTCTTGCGTCGGATTCGAAAATCTAGACTCACCGGAAAACGACCATAAGGTGCCCGAAGCAGCAACAGACCCTTGGAGACAAGTCGGCTCGAAACCGATGTATTGAATCTCGACGCAATTTGAGAGTTCCATCACAAATAGGATGTCCTGAACGTTACAATTAAATATTTTTGCGTCGCATTCGATAATCTAAACTCACAGGAGAACGACCATAAGGTGCCCGAGGCAGCAATAGACACTTGGAGACAAGTCGGCTGGAGGCCGATGTAGTGAATCTCGACGTAAGTTGAGTGTTCCATCGGCATTAGGAGGCCCTGAACGTTATAATTAACTATCACTTTTGCGTCGGATTCGATATTCTACTCACAGGAGAAGTTCATACGGTGCTCGAGACTGCAATATCCCCTTGGATACAAGTCGACTGGAGGTCGATGTATTGACTCTCGACGCAATTTGAGTGTTCCATCGTCTTTAGGAGGCCCTTAACGTTACAATTAACTATCATTTTTGCGTCGGATTCGATAATCTAAACTCACAGGTGAACGACAATAAGGTGCCCGAGGCAGCAACAGACCCTTGGAGGCAAGTCGGCAGGAGGCCGATGTATTGAATCTCGACGCAATTTGAGTGTTCCATCGTCATTACATGGCCCTGAACGTTACAATTAACTATCATTTTTGCGTCGGATTCGAAAATCTAGACTCAAAGGAGAACGACAATAAGGTGCCAGAGGCAGCAATAGAAACATGGAGACAAGTCGGCTGGAGGCCGATGTATTGATTCTCGACGCAATTTGAGTGTTCCATCGGCATTAGGAGGCCCTTAACGTTACAATTAACTATCATTTTTGCGTCGGATTCGAAAATCTAGACTCACAGAAGAAGGATCATATTGTGCCCGAGACAGCAATTACCCTTGGAGACAAGTCGGCTGGAGGCCGATGTATTGAATCTCGACGCAATTTGAGTGTTCCATCGTCATTAGGAGGCCCTGAACGTTACAATAAACTATCAGTTTCGCGTCGGATTCGAAAATCTAGACTCACAGGAGGACGACCATAAGGTGCCCGAGGCAGCAATAGACCCTTGGAGACAAGTCGGCTGGAGGCCGATGTATTGAATATCGACGCAATTTGAGTGTTCCATCGTCATTAGGAGGCCCTAAACGTTACAATTAACTATCATTTTTGCGTCGGATTCGATAGTCTAAACTCACAGGAGAACGACCATAAGGTGCCCGAGGCAGCAATAGACCGTTGGAGAAAAGTCGGCTGGAGGTCGATGTATTGGATCGCGACGCAATTTGAGTGTTCCATCGTCATTTGGAGACCCTGAATATTACAATTAACTATCAGTTTCTCGTCGGATTCGAAAATCTAGACTCACAGCAGACGGACCATTTGGTGCCCGAGGCAGCAAGATCCCCTTGGAGACAAATCGGCTGGAAGACGATGTATTGAATCTAGACGCAATTTGAGTGTTCTATCGTCATTAGGAGGCCCTGAACGTTACTATTCACTACCATTTTTGCGTCGGATTCGAAAATCTATACTCACAGGAGAAGGACCATAAGGTGCCCGAGACAGCAATATCCCCTTTGAGACAAGTCGGCTGGAGGCCGATGTATTGAATCTCGACGCAATTCGAGTGTTCCATCGTCATTACAAGGCCCTGTACGTTACAATCAACTATTATTTTTGTGTCGGATTCGAAAATCTAGACTCACAGGAGAACGACCATAAGGTGCCCGAGACAGCAATAGACCCTTGGAGACAAGTCGGCTGGAGGCCGATGTATTGAATCTCGACGCAATTTGAGTGTTCCATCGGCATTAGGAGGCCCTGAACGTTACATTTAAGAATCAGTTCCACGTCGGATTCGAAAATCTAGACTCACATGAGATCGAACATAAGGTGCCCGAGGCAGCAACAGACCCTTGGAGACAAGTCGGCTTTAGGTCGATGTATTGGATCGCGACGCAATTTGAGTGTTCCATCGTCATTAGGAGGCCCTAAACGTTACAATTAACTATCATTTTTGCGTCGGATTCGATAATCTAAACTCACAGGAGAACGACCATAAGGTGCCCGAGGCAGGAATAGACAATTGGAGACAAGTCGGCTCGAGGCCGATGTATTGAATCTCGACGCAATTTGAGTGTTCCAACGGCATTAGGAGGCCCTGAACGTTACAGTTAACTATCATTTTAGCGTCGGATTCGAAAATCTACTAACAGGAGAAGGATCATATGGTGCACGAGACTGCAATATCCCCTTGGATACAAGTCGGCTGGAGATCGATGTATTGAATCTCGACGCAATTTGAATCTTCTATCGTCATTAGGAGGCCCTGAACGTTACTATTCACTATCATTTTTGCGTCGGATTCGATAATCTAAACTCACAGGAGAACGACCATAAGGTGCCCGAGGCAGCAACAGACACTTGGAGACAAGTCGGCTGGAGGCCGATGTATTGAATCTCGACGTAATTTGAGTGTTCCATCGTCATTAGGAGGCCCTAAACGTTACAATTAAGAATCAGTTTCACGTCGGATTCGAAAATCTAGACTTACATGAGAGCGAACATAAGGTGCCCGAGACAGCAATATCCCCTTTGAGACAAGTCGGCTGGAGGCCGATGTATTGAATCTCGACGCAATTTGAGTGTTCCATCGTCATTACAAGGCCCTGTACGTTACAATTAACTATCATTTTTGCGTCGGATTCGAAAATCTAGACCCACAGGAGAACGACCATAAGGTGCCCTAGACAGCAATATCCCTTTGGAGACAAGTCAGCTGGAGGCCGATGTATTGAATCTCGACGCAATTTGAGGGTTCCATCGGCATTAGGAGGCCCTGAACGTTACATTTAAGAATCAGTTTCACGTCGGATTCGAAAATCTAGACTCACATGAGAGCGAACATAAGGTGCCCGTGGCAGCAACAGACCCTTGGAGACAAGTCGGCTTTAGGTCGATGTATTGGATCGCGACGAAATTTGAGTGTTCCATCGTCATTAGGAGGCCCTAAACGTTACAATTAACTATCATTTTTGCGTCGGATTCGATAATCTAAACTCACAGGAGAACGACCATAAGGTGCCCGAGGCAGCAACAGACACTTGGAGACAAGTCGGCTGGAGGCCGATGTATTGAATCTCGACGCAATTTGAGTGTTCCATCGTCATTAGGAGGCCCTGAACGTTACAATTAACAATCAGTTTCGCGTCGGATTCGAAAATCTAGACTCACAGGAGGACGACCATAAGGTGCCCGAGGCAGCAACAGACCCTTGGAGACAAGTCGGCTGGAGGCCGATGTATTGAATCTCGACGCAATTTGAGTCTTCTATCGTCATTAGGAGGCCCTAAACGTTACAATTAACTATCATTTTTGCGTCGGATTCGATAATCTAAACTCACAGGAGAACGACCATAAGGTGCCCGAGGCAGCAACAGACCCTTGGAGACAAGTCGACTGGAGGCCGATGTATTGAATATCGACGAAATTTGAGTGTTCCATCGTCATTAGGAGGCCCTAAACGTTACAATTAACTATCATTTTTGCGTCGGATTCGATAATCTAAACTCACAGGAGAACGACCATAAGGTGCCCGAGGCAGCAACAGACACTTGGAGACAAGTCGGCTGGAGGCCGATGTATTGAATCTCGACGTAATTTGAGTGTTCCATCGTCATTAGGAGGCCCTAAACGTTACAATTAACTATCATTTTTGCGTCGGATTCGACAATCTAAACTCACAGGAGACGACCATAAGGTGCCCGAGGCAGCAACAGACTCTTGGAGACAAGTCGGCTGGAGGCCGATGTATTGAATCTCGACGCAATTTGAGTGTTCCATCGTCATTACAAGGCCGTGTACGTTACAATTAACTATCATTTTTGCGTCGGATTCGAAAATCTAGACTCACAGGAGAACGACCATAAAGTGCCCGAGACAGCAATATCCCCTTGGAGACAAGTCGGCTGGAGGCCGATGTATTGAATCTAGACGCAATTTGAGTGTTCCATCGGCATTAGGAGGCCCTGAAAGTTACATTTAGGAATCAGTTTCACGTCGGATTCGAAAATCTAGACTCACATGAGAGCGAACATAAGGTGCCCGAGGCAGCAACAGACCCTTGGAGACAAGTCGGCTTTAGGTCGATGTATTGGATCTCGCCGCAATTTGAGTGTTCCATCGTCATTAGGAGGCCCTGAACGTTACAATTAACTATCAGTTTCGCGTCGGATTCGAAAATCTAGACTCACAGGAGAACGACCATAAGGTGCCCGAGGCAGGAATAGACCCTTGGAGACAAGTCGGCTCGAGGCCGATGTATTGAATATCGACGCAATTTGAGTGTTCCATCGTCATTAGGAGGCCCTAAACGTTACAATTAACTATCATTTTTGCGTCGGATTCGATAATCTAGACTCACAGGAGAACGACCATAAGGTGCCCGAGGCAGGAATAGACCCTTGGAGACAAGTCGGCTGGAGGCCGATGTATTGAATCTCGACGCAATTTGAGTGTTCCATCGTCATTACAAGGCCGTGTACGTTACAATTAAGTATCATTTTTGCGTCGGATTCGAAAATCTAGACTCACAGGAGAACGACCATAAGGTGCACGAGACAGCAATATCCCCTTGGAGACAAGTCGGCTGGAGGCCGATGTATTGAATCTCGACGCAATTTGAGTGTTCCATCGGCATTAGGAGGCCCTGAACGTTACATTTAGGAATCAGTTTCACGTCGGATTCGAAAATCTAGACTCACATGAGAGCGAACATAAGGTGCCCGAGGCAGCAACAGACCCTTGGAGACAAGTCGACTGGAGGCCGATGTATTGAATATCGACGAAATTTGAGTGTTCCATCGTCATTAGGAGGCCCTAAACGTTACAATTAACTATCATTTTTGCGTCGGATTCGATAATCTAAACTCACAGGAGAACGACCATAAGGTGCCCGAGGCAGCAACAGACACTTGGAGACAAGTCGGCTGGAGGCCGATGTATTGAATCTCGACGTAATTTGAGTGTTCCATCGTCATTAGGAGGCCCTAAACGTTACAATTAACTATCATTTTTGCGTCGGATTCGACAATCTAAACTCACAGGAGACGACCATAAGGTGCCCGAGGCAGCAACAGACTCTTGGAGACAAGTCGGCTGGAGGCCGATGTATTGAATCTCGACGCAATTTGAGTGTTCCATCGTCATTACAAGGCCATGAACGATACAATTAACTATCATTTTTGCGTCGGATTCGAAAATCTAGACTCACAGAAGAAGGATCATATTGTGCCCGAGACAGCAATTACCCTTGGAGACAAGTCGGCTGGAGGCCGATGTATTGAATCTCGACGCAATTTGAGTGTTCCATCGTCATTAGGAGGCCCTGAACGTTACAATTAACTATCAGTTTCGCGACGGATTCGAAAATCTAGACTCACAGGAGAACGACCATAAGGTGCCCGAGGCAGCAATAGACCCTTGGAGACAAGTTGGCTGGAGGCCGATGTATTGAATATCGACGCAATTTGAGTGTTCCATCGTCATTAGGAGGCCCTAAACGTTACAATTAACTATCATTTTTGCGTCGGATTCGATAATCTAAACTCACAGGAGACGACCATAAGGTGCCCGAGGCAGCAACAGACTCTTGGAGACAAGTCGGCTGGAGGCCGATGTATTGAATCTCGACGCAATTTGAGTGTTCCATCGTCATTACAAGGCCCTGAACGATACAATTAACTATCATTTTTGCGTCGGATTCGAAAATCTAGACTCACAGAAGAAGGATCATATTGTGCCCGAGACAGCAATTACCCTTGGAGACAAGTCGGCTGGAGGCCGATGTATTGAATCTCGACGCAATTTGAGTGTTCCATCGTCATTAGGAGGCCCTGAACGTTACAATAAACTATCAGTTTCGCGTCGGATTCGAAAATCTAGACTCACAGGAGAACGACCATAAGGTGCCCGAGGCAGCAAGATCCCCTTGGAGACAAATCGGCTGGAAGACGATGTATTGAATCTAGACGCAATTTGAGTGTTCTATCGTCATTAGGAGGCCCTGAACGTTACTATTCACTACCATTTTTGCGTCGGATTCGAAAATCTATACTCACAGGAGAAGGACCATAAGGTGCCCGAGACAGCAATATCCCCTTTGAGACAAGTCGGCTGGAGGCCGATGTATTGAATCTCGACGCAATTCGAGTGTTCCATCGTCATTACAAGGCCCTGTACGTTACAATCAACTATTATTTTTGCGTCGGATTCGAAAATCTAGACTCACAGGAGAACGACCATAAGGTGCCCGAGACAGCAATAGACCCTTGGAGACAAGTCGGCTGGAGGCCGATGTATTGAATCTCGACGCAATTTGAGTGTTCCATCGGCATTAGGAGGCCCTGAACGTTACATTTAAGAATCAGTTTCACGTCGGATTCGAAAATCTAGACTCACATGAGATCGAACATAAGGTGCCCGAGGCAGCAACAGACCCTTGGAGACAAGTCGGCTTTAGGTCGATGTATTGGATCGCGACGCAATTTGAGTGTTCCATCGTCATTAGGAGGCCCTAAACGTTACAATTAACTATCATTTTTGCGTCGGATTCGATAATCTAAACTCACAGGAGAACGACCATAAGGTGCCCGAGGCAGGAATAGACCCTTGGAGACAAGTCGGCTCGAGGCCGATGTATTGAATCTCGACGCAATTTGAGTGTTCCAACGGCATTAGGAGGCCCTGAACGTTACAGTTAACTATCATTTTAGCGTCGCATTCGAAAATCTACTAACAGGAGAAGGATCATATGGTGCACAAGACTGCAATATCCCCTTGGATACAAGTCGGCTGGAGGTCGATGTATTGAATCTCGACGCAATTTGAATCTTCTATCGTCATTAGGAGGCCCTGAACGTTACTATTCACTATCATTTTTGCGTCGGATTCGAAAATCCAAACTCACAGAAGAACGACCATAAGGTGCCCGAGGCAGCAATAGACCCTTGGAGACAAGTCGGCTGGACCCCGATGTATTGAATCTCGACGCAATGTGAGTGTTCCATCGGCATTAGGAGGCCCTGAACGTTACATTTAACTATCATTTTTGCGTCGGATTCGATAATCTAAACTCACAGGAGAACGACCATATGGTGCCCGAGGCAGCAACAGACACTTGGAGACAAGTCGGCTGGAGGCCGATGTATTGAATCTCGACGTAATTTGAGTGTTCCATCGTCATTAGGAGGCCCTAAACGTTACAATTAAGAATCAGTTTCACGTCGGATTCGAAAATCTAGACTTACATGAGAGCGAACATAAGGTGCCCGAGACAGCAATATCCCCTTTGAGACAAGTCGGCTGGAGGCCGATGTATTGAATCTCGACGCAATTTGAGTGTTCCATCGTCATTACAAGGCCCTGTACGTTACAATTAACTATCATTTTTGCGTCGGATTCGAAAATCTAGACTCACAGAAGAAGGATCATATTGTGCCCGAGACAGCAATTACCCTTGGAGACAAGTCGGCTGGAGGCCGATGTATTGAATCTCGACGCAATTTGAGTGTTCCATCGTCATTAGGAGGCCCTGAACGTTACAATTAACTATCAGTTTCGCGACGGATTCGAAAATCTAGACTCACAGGAGAACGACCATAAGGTGCCCGAGGCAGCAATAGACCCTTGGAGACAAGTTGGCTGGAGGCCGATGTATTGAATATCGACGCAATTTGAGTGTTCCATCGTCATTAGGAGGCCCTAAACGTTACAATTAACTATCATTTTTGCGTCGGATTCGATAATCTAAACTCACAGGAGACGACCATAAGGTGCCCGAGGCAGCAACAGACTCTTGGAGACAAGTCGGCTGGAGGCCGATGTATTGAATCTCGACGCAATTTGAGTGTTCCATCGTCATTACAAGGCCCTGAACGATACAATTAACTATCATTTTTGCGTCGGATTCGAAAATCTAGACTCACAGAAGAAGGATCATATTGTGCCCGAGACAGCAATTACCCTTGGAGACAAGTCGGCTGGAGGCCGATGTATTGAATCTCGACGCAATTTGAGTGTTCCATCGTCATTAGGAGGCCCTGAACGTTACAATAAACTATCAGTTTCGCGTCGGATTCGAAAATCTAGACTCACAGGAGAACGACCATAAGGTGCCCGAGGCAGCAATAGACCCTTGGAGACAAGTCGGCTGGAGGCCGATGTATTGAATATCGACGCAATTTGAGTGTTCCATCGTCATTAGGAGGCCCTAAACGTTACAATTAACTATCATTTTTGCGTCGGATTCGATAGTCTAAACTCACAGGAGAACGACCATAAGGTGCCCGAGGCAGCAATAGACCGTTGGAGAAAAGTCGGCTGGAGGTCGATGTATTGGATCGCGACGCAATTTGAGTGTTCCATCGTCATTTGGAGACCCTGAATATTACAATTAACTATCAGTTTCTCGTCGGATTCGAAAATCTAGACTCACAGCAGACGGACCATTTGGTGCCCGAGGCAGCAAGATCCCCTTGGAGACAAATCGGCTGGAAGACGATGTATTGAATCTAGACGCAATTTGAGTGTTCTATCGTCATTAGGAGGCCCTGAACGTTACTATTCACTACCATTTTTGCGTCGGATTCGAAAATCTATACTCACAGGAGAAGGACCATAAGGTGCCCGAGACAGCAATATCCCCTTTGAGACAAGTCGGCTGGAGGCCGATGTATTGAATCTCGACGCAATTCGAGTGTTCCATCGTCATTACAAGGCCCTGTACGTTACAATCAACTATTATTTTTGCGTCGGATTCGAAAATCTAGACTCACAGGAGAACGACCATAAGGTGCCCGAGACAGCAATAGACCCTTGGAGACAAGTCGGCTGGAGGCCGATGTATTGAATCTCGACGCAATTTGAGTGTTCCATCGGCATTAGGAGGCCCTGAACGTTACATTTAAGAATCAGTTTCACGTCGGATTCGAAAATCTAGACTCACATGAGATCGAACATAAGGTGCCCGAGGCAGCAACAGACCCTTGGAGACAAGTCGGCTTTAGGTCGATGTATTGGATCGCGACGCAATTTGAGTGTTCCATCGTCATTAGGAGGCCCTAAACGTTACAATTAACTATCATTTTTGCGTCGGATTCGATAATCTAAACTCACAGGAGAACGACCATAAGGTGCCCGAGGCAGGAATAGACCCTTGGAGACAAGTCGGCTCGAGGCCGATGTATTGAATCTCGACGCAATTTGAGTGTTCCAACGGCATTAGGAGGCCCTGAACGTTACAGTTAACTATCATTTTAGCGTCGGATTCGAAAATCTACTAACAGGAGAAGGATCATATGGTGCACAAGACTGCAATATCCCCTTGGATACAAGTCGGCTGGAGGTCGATGTATTGAATCTCGACGCAATTTGAATCTTCTATCGTCATTAGGAGGCCCTGAACGTTACTATTCACTATCATTTTTGCGTCGGATTCGAAAATCCAAACTCACAGAAGAACGACCATAAGGTGCCCGAGGCAGCAATAGACCCTTGGAGACAAGTCGGCTGGACCCCGATGTATTGAATCTCGACGCAATGTGAGTGTTCCATCGGCATTAGGAGGCCCTGAACGTTACATTTAACTATCATTTTTGCGTCGGATTCGATAATCTAAACTCACAGGAGAACGACCATATGGTGCCCGAGGCAGCAACAGACACTTGGAGACAAGTCGGCTGGAGGCCGATGTATTGAATCTCGACGTAATTTGAGTGTTCCATCGTCATTAGGAGGCCCTAAACGTTACAATTAAGAATCAGTTTCACGTCGGATTCGAAAATCTAGACTTACATGAGAGCGAACATAAGGTGCCCGAGACAGCAATATCCCCTTTGAGACAAGTCGGCTGGAGGCCGATGTATTGAATCTCGACGCAATTTGAGTGTTCCATCGTCATTACAAGGCCCTGTACGTTACAATTAACTATCATTTTTGCGTCGGATTCGAAAATCTAGACCCACAGGAGAACGACCATAAGGTGCCCGAGACAGCAATATCCCCTTGGAGACAAGTCAGCTGGAGGCCGATGTATTGAATCTCGACGCAATTTGAGGGTTCCATCGGCATTAGGAGGCCCTGAACGTTACATTTAAGAATCAGTTTCACGTCGGATTCGAAAATCTAGACTCACATGAGAGCGAACATAAGGTGCCCGTGGCAGCAACAGACCCTTGGAGACAAGTCGGCTTTAGGTCGATGTATTGGATCGCGACGAAATTTGAGTGTTCCATCGTCATTAGGAGGCCCTAAACGTTACAATTAACTATCATTTTTGTGTCGGATTCGATAATCTAAACTCACAGGAGAACGACCATAAGGTGCCCGAGGCAGCAACAGACACTTGGAGACAAGTCGGCTGGAGGCCGATGTATTGAATCTCGACGCAATTTGAGTGTTCCATCGTCATTAGGAGGCCCTGAACGTTACAATTAACAATCAGTTTCGCGTCGGATTCGAAAATCTAGACTCACAGGAGGACGACCATAAGGTGCCCGAGGCAGGAATAGACCCTTGGAGACAAGTCGGCTCGAGGCCGATGTATTGAATATCGACTCAATTTGAGTGTTCCATCGTCATTAGGAGGCCCTAAACGTTACAATTAACTATCATTTTTGCGTCGGATTCGACAATCTAAACTCACACGAGAACGACCATAAGGTGCCCGAGGCAGCAACAGACCCTTGGAGACAAGTCGGCTGGAGGCCGATGTATTGAATCTCGACGCAATTTGAGTCTTCTATCGTCATTAGGAGGCCCTAAACGTTACAATTAACTATCATTTTTGCGTCGGATTCGATAATCTAAACTCACAGGAGAACGACCATAAGGTGCCCGAGGCAGCAACAGACCCTTGGAGACAAGTCGACTGGAGGCCGATGTATTGAATATCGACGAAATTTGAGTGTTCCATCGTCATTAGGAGGCCCTAAACGTTACAATTAACTATCATTTTTGCGTCGGATTCGATAATCTAAACTCACAGGAGAACGACCATAAGGTGCCCGAGGCAGCAACAGACACTTGGAGACAAGTCGGCTGGAGGCCGATGTATTGAATCTCGACGTAATTTGAGTGTTCCATCGTCATTAGGAGGCCCTAAACGTTACAATTAACTATCATTTTTGCGTCGGATTCGACAATCTAAACTCACAGGAGACGACCATAAGGTGCCCGAGGCAGCGACAGACTCTTGGAGACAAGTCGGCTGGAGGCCGATGTATTGAATCTCGACGCAATTTGAGTGTTCCATCGTCATTACAAGGCCATGAACGATACAATTAACTATCATTTTTGCGTCGGATTCGAAAATCTAGACTCACAGAAGAAGGATCATATTGTGCCCGAGACAGCAATTACCCTTGGAGACAAGTCGGCTGGAGGCCGATGTATTGAATCTCGACGCAATTTGAGTGTTCCATCGTCATTAGGAGGCCCTGAACGTTACAATTAACTATCAGTTTCGCGTCGGATTCGAAAATCTAGACTCACAGGAGAACGACCATAAGGTGCCCGAGGCAGCAATAGACCCTTGGAGACAAGTTGGCTGGAGGCCGATGTATTGAAAATCGACGCAATTTGAGTGTTCCATCGTCATTAGGAAGCCCTAAACGTTACAATTAACTATCATTTTTGCGTCGGATTCGATAATCTAAACTCACAGGAGACGACCATAAGGTGCCCGAGGCAGCAACAGACTCTTGGAGACAAGTCGGCTGGAGGCCGATGTATTGAATCTCGACGCAATTTGAGTGTTCCATCGTCATTACAAGGCCCTGAACGATACAATTAACTATCATTTTTGCGTCGGATTCGAAAATCTAGACTCACAGAAGAATGATCATATTGTGCCCGAGACAGCGATTACCCTTGGAGACAAGTCGGCTGGAGGCCGATGTATTGAATCTCGACGCAATTTGAGTGTTCCATCGTCATTAGGAGGCCCTGAACGTTACAATTAACTATCAGTTTCGCGTCGGATTCGAAAATCTAGACTCACAGGAGAACGACCATAAGGTGCCCGAGGCAGCAATAGACCCTTGGAGACAAGTCGGCTGGAGGCCGATGTATTGAATATCGACGCAATTTGAGTGTTCCATCGTCATTAGGAGGCCCTAAACGTTACAATTAACTATCATTTTTGCGTCGGATTCGATAGTCTAAACTCACAGGAGAACGACCATAAGGTGCCCGAGGCAGCAATAGACCGTTGGAGAAAAGTCGGCTGGAGGTCGATGTATTGGATCGCGACGCAATTTGAGTGTTCCATCGTCATTTGGAGACCCTGAATGTTACAATTAACTATCAGTTTCTCGTCGGATTCGAAAAGTCTAGACTCACAGCAGACGGACCATTTGGTGCCCGAGGCAGCAAGATCCCCTTGGAGACAAATCGGCTGGAAGACGATGTATTGAATCTAGACGCAATTTGAGTGTTCTATCGTCATTAGGAGGCCCTGAACGTTACTATTCACTACCATTTTTGCGTCGGATTCGAAAATCTATACTCACAGGAGAAGGACCATAAGGTGCCCGAGACAGCAATATCCCCTTTGAGACAAGTCGGCTGGAGGCCGATGTATTGAATCTCGACGCAATTCGAGTGTTCCATCGTCATTACAAGGCCCTGTACGTTACAATCAACTATTATTTTTGCGTCGGATTCGAAAATCTAGACTCACAGGAGAACGACCATAAGGTGCCCGAGACAGCAATAGACCCTTGGAGACAAGTCGGCTGGAGGCCGATGTATTGAATCTCGACGCAATTTGAGTGTTCCATCGGCATTAGGAGGCCCTGAACGTTACATTTAAGAATCAGTTTCACGTCGGATTCGAAAATCTAGACTCACATGAGATCGAACATAAGGTGCCCGAGGCAGCAACAGACCTTTGGAGACAAGTCGGCTTTAGGTCGATGTATTGGATCGCGACGCAATTTGAGTGTTCCATCGTCATTAGGAGGCCCTAAACGTTACAATTAACTATCATTTTTGCGTCGGATTCGATAATCTAAACTCACAGGAGAACGACCATAAGGTGCCCGAGGCAGGAATAGACCCTTGGAGACAAGTCGGCTGGAGGCCGATGTATTGAATCTCGACGCAATTTGAATCTTCTATCGTCATTAGGAGGCCCTGAACGTTACTATTCACTATCATTTTTGCGTCGGATTCGAAAATCCAAACTCACAGAAGAACGACCATAAGGTGCCCGAGGCAGCAATAGACCCTTGGAGACAACTCGGCTGGAGGCCGATGTATTGAATCTCGACGCAATTTGAGAGTTCCATCGGCATTAGGAGGCCCTGAACGTTACATTTAAGAATCAGTTACACGTCGGATTCGAAAATCTAGACTCACAAGAGAGCGAACATAAGGTGCCCGAGGCAGCAACAGACCCTTGGAGACAAGTCGGCTTTAGGCCGATGTATTGAATCTCGACGCAATTTGAATGTCCCATCGTCATTAGGAGGCCCTAAACGTCACAATTAACTATCAATTTTGCGTCGGATTCGACAATCTAAACTCACACGAGAACGACCATATGGTGCCCGAGGCAGCAACAGACCCTTGGAGACAAGTAGGCTGGAGGCCGATGTATTGAATCTCGACGCAATTTGAGTCTTCTATCGTCATTAGGAGGCCCTAAACGTTACTATTCACTATCATTTTTGCGTCGGATTCGATAATCTAAACTCACAGGAGAACGACCATAAGGTGCCCGAGGCAGCAACAGACCCTTGGAGACAAGTCGACTGGAGGCCGATGTATTGAATATCGACGAAATTTGAGTGTTCCATCGTCATTAGGAGGCCCTAAACGTTACAATTAACTATCATTTTTGCGTCGGATTCGATAATCTAAACTCACAGGAGAACGACCATAAGGTGCCCGAGGCAGCAACAGACACTTGGAGACAAGTCGGCTGGAGGCCGATGTATTGAACCTCGACGTAATTTGAGTGTTCCATCGTCATTAGGAGGCCCTAAACGCTACAATTAACTATCATTTTTGCGTCGGATTCGATAATCTAAACTCACAGGAGACGACCATAAGGTGCCCGAGGCAGCAATATCCCCTTGGAGACAAGTCGGCTGGAGGCCGATGTATTAAATCTCGACGCAATTTGAGTGTTCCATCGTCATTACAAGGCCCTGAACGATACAATTAACTATCATTTTTGCGTCGGATTCGAAAATCTAGACTCACAGAAGAAGGATCATATTGTGCCCGAGACAGCATTTACCCTTGGAGACAAGTCGGCTGGCTGCCGATGTATTGAATCTCGGCGCAATTTGAGTGTTCCATCGTCATTAGGAGGCCCTGAACGTTACAATTAACTATCAGTTTCGCGTCGGATTCGAAAATCTAGACTCACAGGAGAACGACCATAACGTGCCCGAGGCAGCAATAGACCCTTGGAGACAAGTCGGCTGGAGGCCGATGTATTGAATCTCGACGCCATTTGAGTGTTCCATCGTCATTAGGAGGCCCTAAACGTTACAACTAACTATCATTTTTGCGTCGGATTCGATAATCTAAACTCACAGGAGATGACCATAAGGTGCCCGAGGCAGCAACAGACTCTTGGAGACAAGTCGGCTGGAGGCCGATGTATTGAATCTCGACGCAATTTGAGTGTTCCATCGTCATTACAAGGCCCTGAACGATACAATTAACTATCATTTTTGCGTCGGATTCGAAAATCTAGACTCACAGAAGAAGGATCATATTGTGCCCGAGACAGCAATTACCCTTGGAGACAAGTCGGCTGGAAGCCGATGTATTGAATCTCGACGCAATTTGAGTGTTCCATCGTCATTAGGAGGCCCTGAACGTTACAATTAACTATCAGTTTCGCGACGGATTCGAAAATCTAGACTCACATGAGATCGAACATAAGGTGCCCGAGGCAGCAACAGACCCTTGGAGACAAGTCGGCTTTAGGTCGATGTATTGGATCGCGACGCAATTTGAGTGTTCCATCGTCATTAGGAGGCCCTAAACGTTACAATTAACTATCATTTTTGCGTCGGATTCGATAATCTAAACTCACAGGAGACGAACATAAGGTGCCCGAGGCAGCAACAGACTCTTGGAGACAAGTCGGCTGGAGGCCGATGTATTGAATCTCGACGCAATTTGAGTGTTCCATCGTCATTACAAGGCCCTGAACGATACAATTAACTATCATTTTTGCGTCGGATTCGAAAATCTAGACTCACAGAAGAAGGATCATATTGTGCCCGAGACAGCAATTACCCTTGGAGACAAGTCGGCTGGAGGCCGATGTATTGAATCTCGACGCAATTTGAGTGTTCCATCGTCATTAGGAGGCCCTGAACGTTACAATAAACTATCAGTTTCGCGTCGGATTCGAAAATCTAGACTCACAGGAGAACGACCATAAGGTGCCCGAGGCAGCAATAGACCCTTGGAGACAAGTCGGCTGGAGGCCGATGTATTGAATCTCGACGCAATTTGAGTGTTCCATCGGCATTAGGAGGCCCTGAACGTTACATTTAAGAATCAGTTTCACGTCGGATTCGAAAATCTAGACTCACATGAGATCGAACATAAGGTGCCCGAGGCAGCAACAGACCCTTGGAGACAAGTCGGCTTTAGGTCGATGTATTGGATCGCGACGCAATTTGAGTGTTCCATCGTCATTAGGAGGCCCTAAACGTTACAATTAACTATCGTTTTTGCGTCGGATTCGATAATCTAAACTCACAGGAGAACGACCATAAGGTGCCCGAGGCAGGAATAGACCCTTGGAGACAAGTCGGCTCGAGGCCGATGTATTGAATCTCGACGCAATTTGAGTGTTCCAACGGTATTAGGAGGCCCTGAACGTTACAGTTAACTATCATTTTAGCGTCGGATTCGAAAATCTACTGACAGGAGAAGGATCATATGGTGCACGAGACTGCAATATCCCCTTGGATACAAGTCGGCTGGAGGTCGATGTATTGATTCTCGACGCAATTTGAATCTTCTATCGTCATTAGGAGGCCCTGAACGTTACTATTCACTATCATTTTTGCGTCGGATTCGAAAATCCAAACTCACAGAAGAACGACCATAAGGTGCCCGAGGCAGCAATAGACCCTTGGAGACAAGTCGGCTGGAGGCCGATGTATTGAATCTCGACGCAATTTGAGTGTTCCATCGGCATTAGGAGGCCCTGAACGTTACATTTAACTATCATTTTTGCGTCGGATTCGATAATCTAAACTCACAGGAGAACGACCATAAGGTGCCCGAGGCAGCAACAGACACTTGGAGACAAGTCGGCTGGAGGCCGATGTATTGAATCTCGACGTAATTTGAGTGTTCCATCGTCATTAGGAGGCCCTAAACGTTACAATTAAGAATCAGTTTCACGTCGGATTCGAAAATCTAGACTTACATGAGAGCGAACATAAGGTGCCCGAGACAGCAATATCCCCTTTGAGACAAGTCGGCTGGAGGCCGATGTATTGAATCTCGACGCAATTTGAGTGTTCCATCGTCATTACAAGGCCCTGTACGTTACAATTAACTATCATTTTTGCGTCGGATTCGAAAATCTAGACCCACAGGAGAACGACCATAAGGTGCCCGAGACAGCAATATCCCCTTGGAGACAAGTCAGCTGGAGGCCGATGTATTGAATCTCGACGCAATTTGAGGGTTCCATCGGCATTAGGAGGCCCTGAACGTTACATTTAAGAATCAGTTTCACGTCGGATTCGAAAATCTAGACTCACATGAGAGCGAACATAAGGTGCCCGTGGCAGCAACAGACCCTTGGAGACAAGTCGGCTTTAGGTCGATGTATTGGATCGCGACGAAATTTGAGTGTTCCATCGTCATTAGGAGGCCCTAAACGTTACAATTAACTATCATTTTTGCGTCGGATTCGATAATCTAAACTCACAGGAGAACGACCATAAGGTGCCCGAGGCAGCAACAGACACTTGGAGACAAGTCGGCTGGAGGCCGATGTATTGAATCTCGACGCAATTTGAGTGTTCCATCGTCATTAGGAGGCCCTGAACGTTACAATTAACAATCAGTTTCGCGTCGGATTCGAAAATCTAGACTAGCACCATAAGGTGCCCGAGGCAGGAATAGACCCTTGGAGACAAGTCGGCTCGAGGCCGATGTATTGAATATCGACTCAATTTGAGTGTTCCATCGTCATTAGGAGGCCCTAAACGTTACAATTAACTATCATTTTTGCGTCGGATTCGACAATCTAAACTCACACGAGAACGACCATAAGGTGCCCGAGGCAGCAACAGACCCTTGGAGACAAGTCGGCTGGAGGCCGATGTATTGAATCTCGACGCAATTTGAGTCTTCTATCGTCATTAGGAGGCCCTAAACGTTACAATTAACTATCATTTTTGCGTCGGATTCGATAATCTAAACTCACAGGAGAACGACCATAAGGTGCCCGAGGCAGCAACAGACCCTTGGAGACAAGTCGACTGGAGGCCGATGTATTGAATATCGACGAAATTTGAGTGTTCCATCGTCATTAGGAGGCCCTAAACGTTACAATTAACTATCATTTTTGCGTCGGATTCGATAATCTAAACTCACAGGAGAACGACCATAAGGTGCCCGAGGCAGCAACAGACACTTGGAGACAAGTCGGCTGGAGGCCGATGTATTGAATCTCGACGTAATTTGAGTGTTCCATCGTCATTAGGAGGCCCTAAACGTTACAATTAACTATCATTTTTGCGTCGGATTCGACAATCTAAACTCACAGGAGACGACCATAAGGTGCCCGAGGCAGCAACAGACTCTTGGAGACAAGTCGGCTGGAGGCCGATGTATTGAATCTCGACGCAATTTGAGTGTTCCATCGTCATTACAAGGCCATGAACGATACAATTAACTATCATTTTTGCGTCGGATTCGAAAATCTAGACTCACAGAAGAAGGATCATATTGTGCCCGAGACAGCAATTACCCTTGGAGACAAGTCGGCTGGAGGCCGATGTATTGAATCTCGACGCAATTTGAGTGTTCCATCGTCATTAGGAGGTCCTGAACGTTCCAATTAACTATCAGTTTCGCGTCGGATTCGAAAATCTAGACTCACAGGAGAACGACCATAAGGTGCCCGAGGCAGCAATAACCCTTGGAGACAAGTTGGCTGGAGGCCGATGTATTGAATATCGACGCAATTTGAGTGTTCCATCGTCATTAGGAGGCCCTAAACGTTACAATTAACTATCATTTTTGCGTCGGATTCGATAATCTAAACTCACAGGAGACGACCATAAGGTGCCCGAGGCAGCAACAGACTCTTGGAGACAAGTCGGCTGGAGGCCGATGTATTGAATCTCGACGCAATTTGAGTGTTCCATCGTCATTACAAGGCCCTGAACGATACAATTAACTATCATTTTTGCGTCGGATTCGAAAATCTAGACTCACAGAAGAAGGATCATATTGTGCCCGAGACAGCGATTACCCTTGGAGACAAGTCGGCTGGAGGCCGATGTATTGAATCTCGACGCAATTTGAGTGTTCCATCGTCATTAGGAGGCCCTGAACGTTACAATTAACTATCAGTTTCGCGTCGGATTCGAAAATCTAGACTCACAGGAGAACGACCATAAGGTGCCCGAGGCAGCAATAGACCCTTGGAGACAAGTCGGCTGGAGGCCGATGTATTGAATATCGACGCAATTTGAGTGTTCCATCGTCATTAGGAGGCCCTAAACGTTACAATTAACTATCATTTTTGCGTCGGATTCGATAGTCTAAACTCACAGGAGAACGACCATAAGGTGCCTGAGGCAGCAATAGACCGTTGGAGAAAAGTCGGCTGGAGGTCGATGTATTGGATCGCGACGCAATTTGAGTGTTCCATCGTCATTTGGAGACCCTGAATGTTACAATTAACTATCAGTTTCTCGTCGGATTCGAAAAGTCTAGACTCACTGCAGACGGACCATTTGGTGCCCGAGGCAGCAAGATCCCCTTGGAGACAAATCGGCTGGAAGACGATGTATTGAATCTAGACGCAATTTGAGTGTTCTATCGTCATTAGGAGGCCCTGAACGTTACTATTCACTACCATTTTTGCGTCGGATTCGAAAATCTATACTCACAGGAGAAGGACCATAAGGTGCCCGAGACAGCAATATCCCCTTTGAGACAAGTCGGCTGGAGGCCGATGTATTGAATCTCGACGCAATTCGAGTGTTCCATCGTCATTACAAGGCCCTGTACGTTACAATCAACTATTATTTTTGCGTCGGATTCGAAAATCTAGACTCACAGGAGAACGACCATAAGGTGCCCGAGACAGCAATAGACCCTTGGAGACAAGTCGGCTGGAGGCCGATGTATTGAATCTCGACGCAATTTGAATCTTCTATCGTCATTAGGAGGCCCTGAACGTTACTATTCACTATCATTTTTGCGTCGGATTCGAAAATCCAAACTCACAGAAGAACGACCATAAGGTGCCCGAGGCAGCAATAGACCCTTGGAGACAACTCGGCTGGAGGCCGATGTATTGAATCTCGACGCAATTTGAGTGATCCATCGGCATTAGGAGGCCCTGAACGTTACATTTAAGAATCAGTTACACGTCGGATTCGAAAATCTAGACTCACAAGAGAGCGAACATAAGGTGCCCGAGGCAGCAACAGACCCTTGGAGACAAGTCGGCTTTAGGCCGATGTATTGAATCTCGACGCAATTTGAATGTCCCATCGTCATTAGGAGGCCCTAAACGTCACAATTAACTATCAATTTTGCGTCGGATTCGACAATCTAAACTCACACGAGAACGACCATATGGTGCCCGAGGCAGCAACAGACCCTTGGAGACAAGTAGGCTGGAGGCCGATGTATTGAATCTCGACGCAATTTGAGTCTTCTATCGTCATTAGGAGGCCCTAAACGTTACTATTCACTATCATTTTTGCGTCGGATTCGATAATCTAAACTCACAGGAGAACGACCATAAGGTGCCCGAGGCAGCAACAGACCCTTGGAGACAAGTCGACTGGAGGCCGATGTATTGAATATCGACGAAATTTGAGTGTTCCATCGTCATTAGGAGGCCCTAAACGTTACAATTAACTATCATTTTTGCGTCGGATTCGATAATCTAGACTCACAGGAGAACGACCATAAGGTGCCCGAGGCAGCAACAGACACTTGGAGACAAGTCGGCTGGACTCCATGTATTGAATCTCGACGTAATTTGAGTGTTCCATCGTCATTAGGAGGCCCTAAACGTTACAATTTACTATCATTTTTGCGTCGGATTCGATAATCTAATCTCACAGGAGACGACCATAAGGTGCCCGAGGCAGCAACAGACTCTTGGAGACAAGTCGGCTGGAGGCCGATGTATTGAATATCGACGCAATTTGAGTGTTCCATCGTCATTAGGAGGCCCTAAACGTTACAATTAACCATCATTTTTGCGTCGGATTCGATAGTCTAAATTCACAGGAGAACGACCATAAGGTGCCCGAGGCAGCAATAGACCGTTGGAGAAAAGTCGGCTGGAGGTCGATGTATTGGATCGCGACGCAATTTGAGTGTTCCATCGTCATTTGGAGGCCCTGAATGTAACAATTAACTATCAGTTTCTCGTCGGATTCGAAAATCTAGACTCACAGCAGACGGACTATTTGGTGCCCGAGGCAGCAAGATCCCCTTGGAGACAAATCGGCTGGAGGACGATGTATTGAATCTCGACGCAATTTGAGTGTTCCATCGTCATTACAAGGCCCTGTACGTTACAATTAACTATCATTTTTGCGTCGGATTCGAAAATCTAGACTCACAGGAGAATGACCATAAGGTGCCCGAGACAGCAATATCCCCTTGGAGACAAGTCGGCTGGAGGCCGATGTATTGAATCTCGACGCAATTTGAGTGTTCCATCGGCATTAGGAGGCCCTGAACGTTACAGTTAACTATCATTTTAGCGTCGGATTCGAAAATCTACTAACAGGAGAAGGATCATATGGTGCACGAGACTGCAATATCCCCTTGGATACAAGTCGGCTGGAGGTCGATGTATTGAATCTCGACGCAATTTGAATCTTCTATCGTCATTAGGAAGCCCTGAACGTTACTATTCACTATCATTTTTGCGTCGGATTCGAAAATCTAAACTCACAGGGGAACGACCATAAGGTGCTCGAGGCAGCAACAGACCCTTGGAGACAAGTCGACTGGAGGCCGATGTATTGAATATCGACGAAATTTGAGTGTTCCATCGTCATTAGGAGGCCCTAAACGTTACAATTAACTATCATTTTTGCGTCGGATTCGATAATCTAAACTCACAGGAGAACGACCATAAGGTGCCCGAGGCAGCAACAGACTCTTGGAGACAAGTCGGCTGGAGGCCGATGTATTGAATCTCGACGCAATTTGAGTGTTCCATCGTCATTAGGAGGCCCTGAACGTTACTATTCACTATCATTTTTGCGTCGGATTCGAAAATCTATACTCACAGGAGAAGGACCATAAGGTGCCCGAGACAGCAATATCCCCTTGGAGACAAGTCGGCTGGAGGCCGATGTATTGAATCTCGACGCAATTTGAGTGTTCCATCGGCATTAGGAGGCCCTGAACGTTTCATTTAAGAATCGGTTTCACGTCGGATTCGAAAATCTAGACTCACATGAGAGCGAACATAAGGTGCCCGAGGCAGCAACAGACACTTGGAGACAAGTCGGCTTTAGGTCGATGTATTGGATCTCGACGCAATTTGAGTGTTCCATCGTCATTAGGAGGCCCTAAACGTTACAATTAACTATCATGTTTGCGTCGGATTTGATAATCTAAACTCACAGGAGAACGACCATAAGGTGCAAGAGGCAGCAACAGACACTTGGAGACAAGTCGGCTGGAGGCCGATGTATTGAATCTCGACGCTATTTGAGTGTTCCATCGTCATTAGGAGGCCCTGAACGTTACAATTAACTATCAGTTTCGCGTTGGATTCGAAAATCTAGACTCACTGGAAAACGACCATAAGGTGCCCGAGGCAGCAATAGACCCTTGGAGACAAGTCGGCTGGAGGCCGATGTATTGAATATCGACGCAATTTGAGTGTTCCATCGTCATTAGGAGGCCCTAAACGTTACAATTAACTATCATTTTTGCGTCGGATTCTATAGTCTAAACTCACAGGAGAACGACCATAAGGTGCCCGAGGCAGCAATAGACCGTTGGAGAAAAGTCGGCTGGAGGTCGATGTATTGGATCACGACGCAATTTGAGTGTTCCATCGTCATTTGGAGGCCCTGAATGTTACAATTAACTATCAGTTTCTCGTCGGATTCGAAAATCTAGACTCACACGAGACGGACCATTTGGTGCCCGAGGCAGACAAATCGGCTGGAAGACGATGCATTGAATCTCGACGCAATTTGAGTGTTCTATTGTCATTAGGAGGCCCTGAACGTTACTATTCACTATCATTTTTGCGTCGGATTCGAAAATCTATACTCACAGGAGAAGGACCATAAGGTGCCCGAGACAGCAATATCCCCTTTGAGACAAGTCGGCTGGAGGCCGATGTATTGAATCTCGACGCAATTTGAGTGTTCCATCGTCATTACAAGGCCGTGTACGTTACAATTAACTATCATTTTTGCGTCGGATTCGAAAATCTAGACTCACAGGAGAACGACCATAAGGTGCCCGAGACTGCAATATCCCCTTGGAGACAAGTCGGCTGGAGGCCGATGTATTGAATCTCGACGCAATTTGAGTGTTCCATCGGCATTAGGAGGCCCTGAACGTTACATTTAGGAATCAGTTTCACGTCGGATTCGAAAATCTAGACTCACATGAGAGCGAACATAAGGTGCCCGAGGCAGCAACAGACCGTTGGAGACAAGTCGGCTTTAGGTCGATGTATTGGATCGCGACGCAATTTGAGTGTTCCATCGTCATTAGGAGGCCCTAAACGTTACAATTAACTATCATTTTTGCGTCGGATTCGATAATCTAAACTCACAGAAGAACGACCATAAGGTGCCCGAGGCAGCAACAGACACTTGGAGACAAGTCGGCTGGAGGCCGATGTATTGAATCTCGACGCAATTTGAGTGTTCCATCGTCATTAGGAGGCCCTGAACGTTACAATTAACTATCAGTTTCGCGTCGGATTCGAAAATCTAGACTCACAGGAGAACGACCATAAGGTGCCCGAGGCAGGAATAGACCCTTGGAGACAAGTCGGCTCGAGGCCGATGTATTGAATATCGACGCAATTTGAGTGTTCCATCGTCATTAGGAGGCCCTAAACGTTACAATTAACTATCATTTTTGCGTCGGATTCGATAATCTAAACTCACAGGAGAACGACCATAAGGTGCCCGAGGCAGCAACAGACACTTGGAGACAAGTCGGCTGGAGGCCGATGTATTGAATCTCGACGTAATTTGAGTGTTCCATCGTCATTAGGAGGCCCTAAACGTTACAATTATTTATCATTTTTGCGTCGGATTCGATAATCTAAACTCACAGGAGAACGACCATAAGGTGCCCGAGGCAGCAACAGACCCTTGGAGACAAGTCGACTGGAGGCCGATGTATTGAATATCGACGAAATTTGAGTGTTCCATCGTCATTAGGAGGCCCTAAACGTTATAATTAACTATCATTTTTGCGTCGGATTCGATAATCTAAACTCACAGGAGAACGACCATAATGTGCCCGAGGCAGCAACAGACACTTGGAGACAAGTCGGCTGGAGGCCGATGTATTGAATCTCGACGTAATTTGAGTGTTCCATCGTCATTAGGAGGCCCTAAACGTTACAATTAAGAATCAGTTTCACGTCGGATTCGAAAATCTACACTCACATGAGAGCGAACATAAGGTGCCCGAGACAGCAATATCCCCTTTGAGACAAGTCGGCTGGAGGCCGATGTATTGAATCTCGACGCAATTTGAGTGTTCCATCGTCATTACAAGGCCCTGTACGTTACAATTAACTATCATTTTTGCGTCGGATTCGAAAATCTAGACTCACAGGAGAACGACCATAAGGTGCCCGAGACAGCAATATCCCCTTGGAGACAAGTCGGCTGGAGGCCGATGTATTGAATCTCGACGAAATTTGAGTGTTCCATCGGCATTAGGAGGCCCTGAACGTTACATTTAAGAATCAGTTTCACGTCGGATTCGAAAATCTAGACTCACATGAGAGCGAACATAAGGTGCCCGTGGCAGCAACAGACCCTTGGAGACAAGTCCGCTTTAGGTCGATGTATTGGATCGCGACGCAATTTGAGTGTTCCATCGTCATTAGGAGGCCCTAAACGTTAATATTAACTATCATTTTTGCGTCGGATTCGATAATCTAAACTCACATGAGAACGACCATAAGGTGCCCGAGGCAGCAACAGACACTTGGAGACAAGTCGGCTGGAGGCCGATGTATTGTATCTCGACGCAATTTGAGAGTTCCATCGTCATTAGGAGGCCCTGAACGTTACAATTAACAATCAGTTTCGCGTCGGATTCGAAAATCTAGACTCACAGGAGAACGACCACAAGGTGCCCGAGGCAGGAATAGACCCTTGGAGACAAGTCGGCTCGAGGCCGATGTATTGAATATCGACGCAATTTGAGTGTTCCATCGTCATTAGGAGGCCCCAAACGTTACAATTAACTATCATATTTGCGTCGGATTCGATAGTCTAAACTCACAGGAGAACGACCATATGGTGCCCGAGGCAGCAATAGACCGTTGGAGAAAAGTCGGCTGGAGGTCGATGTATTGGATCGCGACGCAGTTTGAGTGTTCCATCGTCATTTGGAGGCCCTGAATGTTACAAGTAACTATCAGTTTCTCGTCGGATTCGAAAATCTAGACTCACAGCAGACGGACCATTTGGTGCCCGAGGCAGCAAGATCCCCTTGGAGACAAATCGGCTGGAAGACGATGTATTGAATCTCGACGCAATTTGAGTGTTCCATCGTCATTACAAGGCCCTGTACGTTACAACTAACTATCAATTTTGCGTCGGATTCTAAAATCTAGACTCACAGGAGAACAACCATAAGGTGCCCGAGACAGCAATATCCCCTTGGAGACAAGTCGGCTGGAGACCGATGTATTGAATCTCGACGCAATTTGAGTGTTCCAACGGCATTAGGAGGCCCTGAACGTTACAGTGAACTATCATTTTAGCGTCGGATTCGAAAATCTACTAACAGGAGAAGGATCATATGGTGCACGAGACTGCAATATCCCCTTGGATACAAGTCGGCTGGAGGTCGATGTATTGAATCTCGACGCAATTTGAATCTTCTATCGTCATTAGGAGGCCCTGAACGTTACTATTCACTATCATTTTTGCGTCGGATTCGAAAATCCAAACTCCCAGGAAAACGACCATAAGGTGCCCGAGGCAGCAATAGACCCTTGGAGACAAGTCGGCTGGAGGCCGATGTATTGAATCTCGACGCAATTTGAGTGTTCCATCGGCATTAGGAGACCCTGAACGTTACATTTAAGAATCAGTTTCACGTCGGATTCGAAAATCTAGACTCAAAAGGGAGCGAACATAAGGTGCCCGAGGCAGCAACAGACCCTTGGAGACAAATCGGCTTTAGGCCGATGTATTGAATCTCGACGCAATTTGAGTGTCCCATCGTCATTAGGAGGCCCTAAACGTTACAATTAACTATCATTTTTGCGTCGGATTCGATAATCTAAACTCACAGGAGAACGACCATAAGGTGCCCGAGGCAGCAATAGACCCTTGGAGACAAGTCGGCTGGAGGCCGATGTATTGAATATCGACGCAATTTGAGTGTTCCATCGTCATTAGGAGGCCCTAAACGTTACAATTAACTATCATTTTTGCGTCGGATTCGATAGTCTAAACTCACTGGAGAACGACCATAAGGTGCCCGAGGCAGCAATAGACCGTTGGAGAAAAGTCGGCTGGAGGTCGATGTATTGGATCGCGACGCAATTTGAGTGTTCCATCGTCATTTGGAGGCCCTGAATGTTACAATTAACTATCAGTTTCTCGTCGGATTCGAAAATCTAGACTCACAGCAGACGGACCATTTGGTGCCCGAGGCAGCAAGATCCCCTCGGAGACAAATCAGCTGGAGGACAATGTATTGGATCGCGACGCAATTTGAGTGTTCCATCGTCATTACAAGGCCCTGTACGTTACAATTAGCTATCATTTTTGCGTCGGATTCGAAAATCTAGACTCACAGGAGAACGACCATAAGGTGCCCGAGACAGCAATATCCCCTTGGAGACAAGTCGGCTGGAGGCCGATGTATTGAATCTCGACGCAATTTGAGTGTTCCATCGGCATTAGGAGGCCCTGAACGTTACATTTAAGAATCAGTTTCACGTCGGATTCGAAAATCTAGACTCACATGAGAGCGAACTTAAGGTGCCCGAGGCAGCAACAGACCCTTGGAGACAAGTCGGCTTTAGGTCGATGTATTGGATCGCGACGCAATTTGAGTGTTCCATCGTCATTAGGAGGCCCTAAACGTTACAATTAACTATCATTTTTGCGTCGGATTCGATAATCTAAACTCACAGGAGAACGACCATAAGGTGCCCGAGGCAGCAACAGACACTTGGAGACAAGTCGGCTGGAGGCCGATGTATTGAATCTCGACGCAATTTGAGTGTCCCATCGTCATTAGGAGGCCCTAAACGTTACAATTAACTATCATTTTTGCGTCGGATTCGATAGTCTAAACTCACTGGAGAACGACCATAAGGTGCCCGAGACAGCAATATCCCCTTTGAGACAAGTCGGCTGGAGGCCGATATATTGAATCTCGACGCAATTTGAGTGTTCCAACGGCATTAGGAGGCCCTGAACGTTACAGTTAACTATCATTTTAGCGTCGGATTCGAAAATCTACTAACAGGAGAAGGATCATACGGTGCACGAGACTGCAATATCCCCTTGGATACAAGTCGGCTGGAGGTCGATGTATTGAATCTCGACGCAATTTGAATCTTCTATCGTCATTAGGAGGCCCTGAACGTTACTATTCACTATCATTTTTGCGTCGGATTCGAAAATCCAAACTCACAGGAGAACGACCATATGGTGCCCGAGGCAGCAATAGACCCTTGGAGACAAGTCGGCTGGAGGCCGATGTATTGAATCTCGACGCAATTTGATTGTTCCATCGGCATTAGGAGGCCCTGAACGTTACATTTAAGAATCAGTTTCACGTCGGATTCGAGAATCTAGACTCACAAGAGAGCGAACATAAGGTGCCCGAGACAGCAACAGACCGTTGGAGACAAGTCGGCTTTAGGCCGATGTATTGGATCTCGACGCAATTTAAGTGTCCCATCGTCATTAGGAGGCCCTAAACGTTACAATTAACTATCAATTTTGCGTCGGATTCGACAATCTAAACTCACACGAGAACGACCATAAGGTGCCCGAGGCAGCAACAGACCCTTGGAGACAAGTCGGCTGGAGGCCGATGTATTGAATCTCGACGCAATTTGAGTGTTCCATCGTCATTAGGAGGCCCTGAACGTTACAATTAACTATCAGTTTCGCGTCGGATTCGAAAATCTAGGCTCACAGGAGAACGACCATAAGGTGCCCGAGGCAGCAATAGACCCTTGGAGACAAGTCGGCTGGAGGCCGATGTATTGAATATCGACGCAATTTAAGTGTTCCATCGTCATTAGGAGGCCCTAAACGTTACAATTAACTATCATTTTTGCGTCGGATTTGATAGTCTAAACTCAAAGGAGAACGACCATAAGGTTCCCGAGGCAGCAATAGACCGTTGGAGAAAAGTCGGCTGGAGGTCGATGTATTGGATCGCGACGCAATTTGAGTGTTCCATCGTCATTTGGAGACCCTAAACGTTACAATTAACTATCATTTTTGCGTCGGATTTGATAGTCTAAACTCAAAGGAGAACGACCATAAGGTGCCCGAGGCAGCAATAGACCGTTGGAGAAAAGTCGGCTGGAGGCCGATGTATTGAATCTCGACGTAATTTGAGTGTTCCATCGTCATTAGGAGGCCCTAAACGTTACAATTAACTATCATTTTTGCGTCGGATTCGATAATCTAAACTCACAGGAGACGACCATAAGGTGCCCGAGGCAGCAACAGACTCTTGGAGACAAGTCGGCTGGAGGCCGATGTATTGAATCACGACGCAATTTAAGTGTTCCATCGTCATTACAAGGCCCTGAACGATACAATTAATTATCATTTTTGCGTCGGTTTCACAAATCTAGACTCACAGAAGAAGGATCATATTGTGCCCGAGACAGCAATTACCCTTGGAGACAAGTCGGCTGGAGACCGATGTATTGAATCTCGACGCAATTTGAGTGTTCCATCGTCATTAGGAGGCCCTCAACGTTACAATTAACTATCAGTTTCGCGTCGGATTCGAAAATCTAGACTCACAGGAGAACGACCATAAGGTGCCCGAGGCAGCAATAGACCCTTGGAGACAAGTCGGCTGGAGGCCGATATATTGAATATCGACGCAATTTGAGTGTTCCATCGTCATTAGGAGGCCCTAAACGTTACAATTAACTATCATTTTTGCGTCGGATTCGAAAATCTAGACTCACATGAGAGCGAACATAAGAGGCCGGAGGCAGTAATATTCCCATGGAGACAAGTCGGCTGGAGGACGATGTATTGAATCTCGACGCAATTTGTGTGTCCCATCGTCATTAGGAGGCCCTAAACGTTACAATTAACTATCAATTTTGCGTCGGATTCGACAAACTAAACTCACACGAGAACGACCATAAGGTGCCCGAGGCAGCAACAGACCCTTGGAGACAAGTCGGCTGGAGGCCGATGTATTGAATATCGACGAAATTTGAGTGTTCCATCGTCGTTAGGAGGCCCTAAACGTTACAATTAACTATCATTTTTGCGTCGGATTCGATAGTCTAAACTCACAGGAGAACGACCATAAGGTGCCCGAGGCAGCAATAGACCGTTGGAGAAAAGTCGGCTGGAGGTCGATGTATTGGATCGCGACGCAATTTGAGTGTTCCATCGTCATTTGGAGGCCCTGAATGTTACAATTAACTATCAGTTTCTCGTCGGATTCGAAAATCTAGACTCACAGCAGACGGACCATTTGGTGCCCGAGGCAGCAATAGACCCTTGGAGACAAGTCGGCTGGAGGCCGATGTATTGAATCTCGACGCAATTTGAGTGTTCCATCGTCATTAGGAGGCCCTGAACGTTACAATTAACTATCAGTTTCGCGTCGGATTCGAAAATCTAGACTCACAGGAGAACGACCATAAGGTGCCCGAGACAGCAATATCCCCTTGGAGACAAGTCGGCTGGAGGCCGATGTATTGAATCTCGACGCAATTTGAGTGTTCCTACGGCATTAGGAGGCCCTGAACGTTACAGTGAACTATCATTTTAGCGTCGGATTCGAAAATCTACTAACAGGAGAAGGATCATATGGTGCACGAGACTGCAATATCCCCTTGGATACAAGTCGGCTGGAGGTCGATGTATTGAATCTCGACGCAATTTGAATCTTCTATCGTCATTAGGAGGCCCTGAACGTTACTATTCACTATCATTTTTGCGTCGGATTCGAAAATCCAAACTCACAGGAAAACGACCATAAGGTGCCCGAGGCAGCAATAGACCCTTGGACACAAGTCGGCTGGAGGCCGATGTATTGAATCTCGACGCAATTTGAGTGTTCCATCGGCATTAGGAGGCCCTGAATGTTACATTTAAGAATCAGTTTCACGTCGGATTCGAAACTCTAGACTCAAAAGAGAGCGAACATAAGGTGCCCGAGGCAGCAACAGACCGTTGGAGACAAGTCGGCTGGAGCCCGATGTATTGAATCTCGACGCAATTTGAGTGTTCCATCGTCATTACAAGGCCCTGAACGATACAATTAACTATCATTTTTACGTCGGATTCGAAAATCTAGACTCACAGAAGAAGGATCATATTGTGCCCGAGACAGCAATTACCCTTGGAGACAAGTCGGCTGGAGGCCGATGTATTGAATCTCGACGCAATTTGAGTGTTCCATCGTCATTAGGAGGCCCTGAACGTTACAATTAACTATCAGTTTCGCGTCGGATTCGAAAATCTAGACTCACAGGAGAACGACCATAAGGTGCCCGAGGCAGCAATAGACCCTTGGAGACAAGTCGGCTGGAGGCCGATGTATTGAATATCGACGCAATTTGAGTGTTCCATCGTCATTAGGAGGCCCTAAACGTTACAATTAACTATCATTTTTGCGTCGGATTCGATAGTCTAAAGTCACTGGAGAACGACCATAAGGTGCCCGAGGCAGCAATAAACCGTTGGAGAAAAGTCGGCTGGAGGTCGATGTATTGGATCGCGACGCAATTTGAGTGTTCCATCGTCATTTGGAGGCCCTGAATGTTACAATTAACTATCAGTTTCTCGTCGGATTCGAAAATCTAGACTCACAGCAGACGGACCATTTGGTGCCCGAGGCAGCAAGATCCCCTTGGAGACAAATCAGCTGGAGGACAATGTATTGGATCGCGACGCAATTTGAGTGTTCCATCGTCATTACAAGGCCCTGTACGTTACAATTAGCTATCATTTTTGCGTCGGATTCGAAAATCTAGACTCACAGGAGAACGACCATAAGGTGCCCGAGACAGCAATATCCCCTTGGAGACAAGTCGGCTGGAGGCCGATGTATTGAATCTCGACGCAATTTGAGTGTTCCATCGTCATTACAAGGCCCTGTACGTTACAATTAACTATCATTTTTGCGTCGGATTCGAGAATCTATACTCACAGGAGAAGGACCATAAGGTGCCCGAGACAGCAATATCCCCTTTGAGACAAGTCGGCTGGAGGCCGATGTATTGAATCTCGACGCAATTTGAATCTTCTATCGTCATTAGGAGGCCCTGAACGTTACTATTCACTATCATTTTTGCGTCGGATTCGAAAATCCAAACTCACAGGAGAACGACCATATGGTGCCCGAGGCAGCAATAGACCGTTGGAGAAAAGTCGGCTGGAGGTCGATGTATTGGATCGCGACGCAATTTGAGTGTTCCATCGTCATTTGGAGACCCTGAATGTTACAATTAACTATCAGTTTCTCGTCGGTTTCGAAAATCTAGACTCACAGCAGACGGACCATTTGGTGCCCGAGGCAGCAAGATCCCCTTGGAGACAAATCGGCTGGAAGACGATGTATTGAATCTAGACGCAATGTGAGTGTTCTATCGTCATTAGGAGGTCCTGAACGTTACTATTCACTACCATTTTTGCGTCGGATTCGAAAATCTATACTCACAGGAGAAGGACCATAAGGTGCCCGAGACAGCAATATCCCCTTTGAGACAAGTCGGCTGGAGGCCGATGTATTGAATCTCGACGCAATTTGAGTGTTCCATCGTCATTACAAGGCCCTGTACGTTACAATTAACTATCATTTTTGCGTCGGATTCGAAAATCTATACTCACAGGAGAAGGACCATAAGGTGCCCGAGACAGCAATATCCCCTTTGAGACAAGTCGGCTGGAGGCCGATGTATTGAATCTCGACGCAATTTGAATCTTCTGTCGTCATTAGGAGGCCCTGAACGTTACTATTCACTATCATTTTTGCGTCGGATTCGAAAATCCAAACTCACAGGAGAACGACCATATGGTGCCCGAGGCAGCAATAGACCGTTGGAGAAAAGTCGGCTGGAGGTCGATGTATTGGATCGCGACGAAATTTGAGTGTTCCATCGTCATTTGGAGACCCTGAATGTTACAATTAACTATAAGTTTCTCGTCGGATTCGAAAATCTAGACTCACAGCAGACGGACCATTTGGTGCCCGAGGCAGCAAGATCCCCCTGGAGACAAATCGGCTGGAAGACGATGTATTGAATCTAGACGCAATTTGAGTGTTCTATCGTCATTAGGAGGCCCTGAACGTTACTATTCACTACCATTTTTGCGTCGGATTCGAAAATCTATACTCACAGGAGAAGGACCATAAGGTGCCCGAGACAGCAATATCCCCTTTGAGACAAGTCGGCTGGAGGCCGATGTATTGAATCTCGACGCAATTTGAGTGTTCCATCGTCATTAGGAGGCCCTGAACGTTACAATTAACTATCAGTTTCGCGTCGGATTCGAAAATCTAGACTCACAGGAGAACGACCATAAGGTGCCCGAGGCAGCAATAGACCCTTGGAGACAAGTCGGCTGGAGGCCGATGTATTGAATATCGACGCAATTTGAGTGTTCCATCGTCATTAGGAGGCCCTAAACGTTACAATTAACTATCATTTTTGCGTCGGATTCGAAAATCCAAACTCACAGGAGAACGACCATATGGTGCCCGAGGCAGCAATAGACCCTTGGAGACAAGTCGGCTGGAGGCCGATGTATTGAATCTCGACGCAATTTGATTGTTCCATCGGCATTAGGAGGCCCTGAACGTTACATTTAAGAATCAGTTTCACGTCGGATTCGAGAATCTAGACTCACAAGAGAGCGAACATAAGGTGCCCGAGACAGCAACAGCCCGTGGGTACAAGTCGGCTTTAGGCCGATGTATTGGATCTCGACGCAATTTAAGTGTCCCATCGTCATTAGGAGGCCATAAACGTTACAATTAACTATCATTTTTGCGTCGGATTCGAAAATCTAGACTCACATGAGAGCGAACATAAGAGGCCGGAGGCAGTAATATTCCCATGGAGACAAGTCGGCTGGAGGACGATGTATTAAATCTCGACGCAATTTGTGTGTCCCATCGTCATTAGGAGGCCCTAAACGTTACAATTAACTATCAATTTTGCGTCGGATTCGACAATCTAAACTCACACGAGAACGACCATAAGGTGCCCGAGGCGGCAACAGACCCTTGGAGACAAGTCGGCTGGAGGCCGATGTATTGAATCTGACGCAATTTGAGTCTTCTATCGTCATTAGGAGGCCGTAAACGTTACAATTAACTATCATTTTTGCGTCGGATTCGATAATCTAAACTCACAGGAGAACGACCATAAGGTGCCCGAGGCAGCAACAGACCCTTGGAGACAAGTCGACTGGAGGCCGATGTATTGAATATCGACGAAATTTGAGTGTTCCATCGTCATTAGGAGGCCCTAAACGTTATAATTAACTATCATTTTTGCGTCGGATTCGATAATCTAAACTCACAGGAGAACGACCATAAGGTGCCCGAGGCAGCAACAGACACTTGGAGACAAGTCGGCTGGAGGCCGATGTATTGAATCTCGACGTAATTTGAGTGTTCCATCGTCATTAGGAGGCCCTAAACGTTACAATTAACTATCATTTTTGCGTCGGATTCGATAATCTAAACTCACAGGAGACGACCATAAGGTGCCCGAGGCAGCAACAGACTCTTGGAGACAAGTCGGCTGGAGGCCGATGTATTGAATCTCGAAGCAATTTGAGTGTTCCATCGTCATTACAAGGCCCTGAACGATACAATTAACTATCATTTTTGCGTCGGATTCGAAAATCTAGACTCACAGAAGAAGGATCATATTGTGCCCGAGACAGCAATTACCCTTGGAGACATGTCGGCTGGAGGCCGATGTATTGAATCTCGACGCAATTTGAGTGTTCCATCGTCATTAGGAGGCCCTGAACGTTACAATTAACTATCAGTTTCGCGTCGGATTCCAAAATCTAGACTCACAGGAGAACGACCATAAGGTGCCCGAGGCAGCAATAGACCCTTGGAGACAAATCGGCTGGAGGCCGATGTATTGAATATCGACGCAATTTGAGTGTTCCATCGTCATTAGGAGGCCCTAAACGTTACAATTAACTATCATTTTTGCGTCGGATTCGATAATCTAAACTCACAGGAGAACGACCATAAGGTGCCCGAGGCAGCAACAGACACTTGGAGACAAGTCGGCTGGAGGCCGATGTATTGAATCTCGACGTAATTTGAGTGTTCCATCGCCATTAGGAGGCCCTAAACGTTACAATTAACTATCATTTTTGCGTCGGATTCGATAATCTAAACTCACAGGAGACGACCATAAGGTGCCCGAGGCAGCAACAGACTCTTGGAGACAAGTCGGCTGGAGGCCGATGTATTGAATCTCGACGCAATTTGAGTGTTCCATCGTCATTACAAGGCCCTGTACGATACAATTAACTATCATTTTTGCGTCGGATTCACAAATCTAGACTCACAGAAGAAGGATCATATTGTGCCCGAGACAGCAATTACCCTTGGAGACAAGTCGGCTGGAGACCGATGTATTGAATCTCGACGTAATTTGAGTGTTCCATCGTCATTAGGAGGCCCTAAACGTTACAATTAACTATCATTTTTGCGTCGGATTCGATAATCTAAACTCACAGGAGACGACCATAAGGTGCCCGAGGCAGCAACAGACTCTTGGAGACAAGTCGGCTGGAGGTCGATGTATTGGATCGCGACGCAATTTGAGTGTTCCATCGTCATTTGGAGGCCCTGAATGTTACAATTAACTATCAGTTTCTCGTCGGATTCGAAAATCTAGACTCACAGCAGACGGACCATTTGGTGCCCGAGGCAGCAAGATCCCCCTGGAGGCAAATCGGCTGGAGGACGATGTATTGAATCTCGACGCAATTTGAGTGTTCCATCGTCATTACAAGGCCCTGTACGTTACAATTAACTATCATTTTTGCGTCGGATTCGAAAATCTAGACTCACAGGAGAACGACCATAAGGTGCCGGAGACAGCAATAGACCCTTGGAGACAAGTCGGCTGGAGGCCGATGTATTGAATCTCGACGCAATTTGAGTGTTCCATCGGCATTAGGAGGCCCTGAACGTTACAGTTAACTATCATTTTAGCGTCGGATTCGAAAATCTACTAACAGGAGAAGGATCATATGGTGCACGAGACTGCAATATCCCCTTGGATACAAGTCGGCTGGAGGTCGATGTATTGAATCTCGACGCAATTTGAATCTTCTATCGTCATTAGGAGGCCCTGAACGTTACTATTCACTATCATTTTTGCGTCGGATTCGAAAATCCAAACTCACAGGAGAACGACCATAAGGTGCCCGAGGCAGCAATAGACCCTTGGAGACAAGTCGGCTGGAGGCCGATGTATTGAATCTCGACGCAAATTGAGTGTTCCATCGGCATTAGGAGGCCCTGAACGTTACATTTAAGAATCAGTTTCACGTCGGATTCGAAAATCTAGACTCACAAGAGAGCGAACATAAGGTGCCCGAGGCAGCAACAGACCGTTGGAGACAAGTCGGCTTTAGGCCGATGTATTGGATCTCGACGCAATTTGAGTGTCCCATCGTCGTTAGGAGGCCCTAAACGTTACAATTAACTATCATTTTTGCGTCGGATTCGAAAATCTAGACTCACATGAGAGCGAACATAAGAGGCCGGAGGCAGTAATATTCCCATGGAGACAAGTCGGCTGGAGGACGATGTATTGAATCTCGACGCAATTTGTGTGTCCCATCGTCATTAGGAGGCCCTAAACGTTACAATTAACTATCAATTTTGCGTCGGATTCGACAATCTAAACTCACACGAGAACGACCATAAGGTGCCCGAGGCAGCAACAGACCCTTGGAGACAAGTCGGCAGGAGGCCGATGTATTGAATCTCGACGCAATTTGAGTCTTCTATCGTCATTAGGAGGCCCTAAACGTTACAATTAACTATCATTTTTGCGTCGGATTCGATAATCTAAACTCACAGGAGAACGACCATAAGGTGCCCGAGGCAGCAACAGACCCTTGGAGACAAGTCGACTGGAGGCCGATGTATTGAATATCGACGAAATTTGAGTGTTCCATTGTCATTAGGAGGCCCTAAACGTTACAATTACCTATCATTTTTGCGTCGGATTCGATAATCTAAACTCACAGGAGAACGACCATAAGGCGCCCGAGGCAGCAACAGACACTTGGAGACAAGTCGGCTGGAGGCCGATGTATTGAATCTCGACGTAATTTGAGTGTTCCATCGTCATTAGGAGGCCCTAAACGTTAAAATTAACCATCATTTTTGCGTCGGATTCGATAATCTAAACTCACAGGAGACGACCATAAGGTGCCCGAGGCAGCAACAGACTCTTGGAGACAAGTCGGCTGGAGGCCGATGTATTGAATCTCGACGCAATTTGAGTGTTCCATCGTCATTACAAGGCCCTGAACGATACAATTAACTATCATTTTTGCGTCGGATTCGAAAATCTAGACTCACAGATGAAGGATCATATTGTGCCCGAGACAGCAATTACCCTTGGAGACAAGTCGGCTGGAGGCCGATGTATTGAATCTCGACGCAATTTGAGTGTTCCATCGTCATTAGGAGGCCCTGAACGTTACAATTAACTATCAGTTTCGCGTCGGATTCGAAAATCTAGACTCACAGGAGAACGACCATAAGGTGCCCGAGGCAGCAATAGACCCTTGGAGACAAGTCGGCTGGGAGCCGATGTATTGAATATCGACGCAATTTGAGTGTTCCATCGGCATTAGGAGGCCCTGAACGTTACAGTAAACTATCATTTTAGCGTCGGATTCGAAAATCTACTAACAGGAGAAGGATCATATGGTGCACGAGACTGCAATATCCCCTTGGATACAAGTCGGCTGGAGGTCGATGTATTGAATCTCGACGCAATTTGAATCTTCTATCGTCATTAGGAGGCCCTGAACGTTACTATTCACTATCATTTTTGCGTCGGATTCGAAAATCCAAACTCACAGGAGAACGACCATAAGGTGCCCGAGGCAGCAATAGACCCTTGGAGACAAGTCGTCTGGAGGCCGATGTATTGAATCTCGACGCAAAATGAGTGTTCCATCGGCATTAGGAGGCCCTGAACGTTACATTTAAGAACCAGTTTCACGTCGGATTCGAAAATCTAGACTCACAAGAGAGCGAACATAAGGTGCCCGAGGCAGCAACAGACCGTTGGAGACAAGTCGGCTTTAAGCCGATGTATTGGATCTCGACGCAATTTGAGTGTCCCATCGTCATTAGGAGGCCCTAAACGTTACAATTAACTATCATTTTTGCGTCGGATTCGAAAATCTAGACTCACATGAGAGCGAACATAAGAGGCCGGAGGCAGTAATATTCCCATGGAGACAAGTCGGCTGGAGGACGATGTATTGAATCTAGACGCAATTTGTGTGTCCCATCGTCATTAGGAGGCCCTAAACGTTACAATTAACTATCAATTTTGCGTCGGATTCGACAATCTAAACTCACACGAGAACGACCATAAGGTGCCCGAGGCAGCAACAGACCCTTGGAGACAAGTCGGCTGGAGGCCGATGTATTGAATCTCGACGCAATTTGAGTCTTCTATCGTCATTAGGAGGCCCTAAACGTTACAATTAACTATCATTTTTGCGTCGGATTCGATAATCTAAACTCACAGGAGAACGACCATAAGGTGCCCGAGGCAGCAACAGACCCTTGGAGACAAGTCGACTGGAGGCCGATGTATTGAATATCGACGAAATTTGAGTGTTCCATCGTCGTTAGGAGGCCCTAAACGTTACAATTAACTATCCTTTATGCGTCGGATTCGATAATCTAAACTCACAGGAGAACGACCATAAGGTGCCCGAGGCAGCAACAGACACTTGGAGACAAGTCGGCTGGAGGCCGATGTATTGAATCTCGACGCAAATTGAGTGTTCCATCGGCATTACAAGGCCCTGTACGTTACAATTAACTATCATTTTTGCGTCGGATTCGAAAATCTAGACTCACAGGAGAACGACCATAAGGTGCCGGAGACAGCAATAGACCCTTGGAGACAAGTCGGCTGGAGGCCGATGTATTGAATCTCGACGCAATTTGAGTGTTCCATCGGCATTAGGAGGCCCTGAACGTTACAGTTAACTATCATTTTAGCGTCGGATTCGAAAATCTACTAACAGGAGAAGGATCATATGGTGCACGAGACTGCAATATCCCCTTGGATACAAGTCGGGTGGAGGTCGATGTATTGAATCTCGACGCAATTTGAATCTTCTATCGTCATTAGGAGGCCCTGAACGTTACTATTCACTATCATTTTTGCGTCGGATTCGAAAATCCAAACTCACAGGAGAACGACCATAAGGTGCCCGAGGCAGCAATAGACCCTTGGAGACAAGTCGGCTGGAGGCCGATGTATTGAATCTCGACGCAAATTGAGTGTTCCATCGGCATTAGGAGGCCCTGAACGTTACATTTAAGAATCAGTTTCACGTCGGATTCGAAAATCTAGACTCACAAGAGAGCGAACATAAGGTGCCCGAGGCAGCAACAGACCGTTGGAGACAAGTCGGCTTTAGGCCGATGTATTGGATCTCGACGCAATTTGAGTGTCCCATCGTCATTAGGAGGCCCTAAACGTTACAATTAACTATCATTTTTGCGTCGGATTCGAAAATCTAGACTCACATGAGAGCGAACATAAGAGGCCGGAGGCAGTAATATTCCCATGGAGACAAGTCGGCTGGAGGACGATGTATCGAATCTCGACGCAATTTGTGTGTCCCATCGTCATTAGGAGGCCCTAAACGTTACAATTAACTATCAATTTTGCGTCGGATTCGACAATCTAAACTCACACGAGAACGACCATAAGGTGCCCGAGGCAGCAACAGACCCTTGGAGACAAGTCGGCAGGAGGCCGATGTATTGAATCTCGACGCAATTTGAGTCTTCTATCGTCATTAGGAGGCCCTAAACGTTACAATTAACTATCATTTTTGCGTCGGATTCGATAATCTAAACTCACAGGAGAACGACCATAAGGTGCCCGAGGCAGCAACAGACCCTTGGAGACAAGTCGACTGGAGGCCGATGTATTGAATATCGACGAAATTTGAGTGTTCCATTGTCATTAGGAGGCCCTAAACGTTACAATTACCTATCATTTTTGCGTCGGATTCGATAATCTAAACTCACAGGAGAACGACCATAAGGTGCCCGAGGCAGCAACAGACACTTGGAGACAAGTCGGCTGGAGGCCGATGTATTGAATCTCGACGTAATTTGAGTGTTCCATCGTCATTAGGAGGCCCTAAACGTTAAAATTAACCATCATTTTTGCGTCGGATTCGATAATCTAAACTCACAGGAGACGACCATAAGGTGCCCGAGGCAGCAACAGACTCTTGGAGACAAGTCGGCTGGAGGCCGATGTATTGAATCTCGACGCAATTTGAGTGTTCCATCGTCATTACAAGGCCCTGAACGATACAATTAACTATCATTTTTGCGTCGGATTCGAAAATCTAGACTCACAGATGAAGGATCATATTGTGCCCGAGACAGCAATTACCCTTGGAGACAAGTCGGCTGGAGGCCGATGTATTGAATCTCGACGCAATTTGAGTGTTCCATCGTCATTAGGAGGCCCTGAACGTTACAATTAACTATCAGTTTCGCGTCGGATTCGAAAATCTAGACTCACAGGAGAACGACCATAAGGTGCCCGAGGCAGCAATAGACCCTTGGAGACAAGTCGGCTGGGAGCCGATGTATTGAATATCGACGCAATTTGAGTGTTCCATCGGCATTAGGAGGCCCTGAACGTTACAGTAAACTATCATTTTAGCGTCGGATTCGAAAATCTACTAACAGGAGAAGGATCATATGGTGCACGAGACTGCAATATCCCCTTGGATACAAGTCGGCTGGAGGTCGATGTATTGAATCTCGACGCAATTTGAATCTTCTATCGTCATTAGGAGGCCCTGAACGTTACTATTCACTATCATTTTTGCGTCGGATTCGAAAATCCAAACTCACAGGAGAACGACCATAAGGTGCCCGAGGCAGCAATAGACCCTTGGAGACAAGTCGTCTGGAGGCCGATGTATTGAATCTCGACGCAAAATGAGTGTTCCATCGGCATTAGGAGGCCCTGAACGTTACATTTAAGAACCAGTTTCACGTCGGATTCGAAAATCTAGACTCACAAGAGAGCGAACATAAGGTGCCCGAGGCAGCAACAGACCGTTGGAGACAAGTCGGCTTTAAGCCGATGTATTGGATCTCGACGCAATTTGAGTGTCCCATCGTCATTAGGAGGCCCTAAACGTTACAATTAACTATCATTTTTGCGTCGGATTCGAAAATCTAGACTCACATGAGAGCGAACATAAGAGGCCGGAGGCAGTAATATTCCCATGGAGACAAGTCGGCTGGAGGACGATGTATTGAATCTAGACGCAATTTGTGTGTCCCATCGTCATTAGGAGGCCCTAAACGTTACAATTAACTATCAATTTTGCGTCGGATTCGACAATCTAAACTCACACGAGAACGACCATAAGGTGCCCGAGGCAGCAACAGACCCTTGGAGACAAGTCGGCTGGAGGCCGATGTATTGAATCTCGACGCAATTTGAGTCTTCTATCGTCATTAGGAGGCCCTAAACGTTACAATTAACTATCATTTTTGCGTCGGATTCGATAATCTAAACTCACAGGAGAACGACCATAAGGTGCCCGAGGCAGCAACAGACCCTTGGAGACAAGTCGACTGGAGGCCGATGTATTGAATATCGACGAAATTTGAGTGTTCCATCGTCGTTAGGAGGCCCTAAACGTTACAATTAACTATCCTTTATGCGTCGGATTCGATAATCTAAACTCACAGGAGAACGACCATAAGGTGCCCGAGGCAGCAACAGACACTTGGAGACAAGTCGGCTTGAGGCCGATGTATTGAATCTCGACGTAATTTGAGTGTTCCATCGTCATTAGGAGGCCCTAAACGTTACAATTAACTATCATTTTTGCGTCGGATTCGATAATCTAAACTCACAGGAGACGACCATAAGGTGCCCGAGGCAGCAACAGACTCTTGGAGACAAGTCGGCTGGAGGTCGATGTATTGGATCGCGACGCAATTTGAGTGTTCCATCGTCATTTGGAGGCCCTGAATGTTACAATTAACTATCAGTTTCTCGTCGGATTCGAAAATCTAGACTCACAGCAGACGGACCATTTGGTGCCCGAGGCAGCAAGATCGCCCTGGAGGCAAATCGGCTGGAGGACGATGTATTGAATCTCGACGCAATTTGAGTGTTCCATCGTCATTACAAGGCCCTGTACGTTACAATTAACTATCATTTTTGCGTCGGATTCGAAAATCTAGACTCACAGGAGAACGACCATAAGGTGCCGGAGACAGCAATAGACCCTTGGAGACAAGTCGGCTGGAGGCCGATGTATTGAATCTCGACGCAATTTGAGTGTTCCATCGGCATTAGGAGGCCCTGAACGTTACAGTTAACTATCATTTTAGCGTCGGATTCGAAAATCTACTAACAGGAGAAGGATCATATGGTGCACGAGACTGCAATATCCCCTTGGATACAAGTCGGCTGGAGGTCGATGTATTGAATCTCGACGCAATTTGAATCTTCTATCGTCATTAGGAGGCCCTGAACGTTACTATTCACTATCATTTTTGCGTCGGATTCGAAAATCCAAACTCACAGGAGAACGACCATAAGGTGCCCGAGGCAGCAAAAGACCGTTGGAGACAAGTCGGCTGGAGGCCGATGTATTGAATCTCGACGCAAATTGAGTGTTCCATCGGCATTAGGAGGCCCTGAACGTTACATTTAAGAATCAGTTTCACGTCGGATTCGAAAATCTAGACTCACAAGAGAGCGAACATAAGGTGCCCGAGGCAGCAACAGACCGTTGGAGACAAGTCGGCTTTAGGCCGATGTATTGGATCTCGACGCAATTTGAGTGTCCCATCGTCATTAGGAGGCCCTAAACGTTACAATTAACTATCATTTTTGCGTCGGATTCGAAAATCTAGACTCACATGAGAGCGAACATAAGAGGCCGGAGGCAGTAATATTCCCATGGAGACAAGTCGGCTGGAGGACGATGTATTGAATCTCGACGCAATTTGTGTGTCCCATCGTCATTAGGAGGCCCTAAACGTTACAATTAACTATCAATTTTGCGTCGGATTCGACAATCTAAACTCACACGAGAACGACCATAAGGTGCCCGAGGCAGCAACAGACCCTTGGAGACAAGTCGGCAGGAGGCCGATGTATTGAATCTCGACGCAATTTGAGTCTTCTATCGTCATTAGGAGGCCCTAAACGTTACAATTAACTATCATTTTTGCGTCGGATTCGATAATCTAAACTCACAGGAGAACGACGATAAGGTGCCCGAGGCAGCAACAGACCCTTGGAGACAAGTCGACTGGAGGCCGATGTATTGAATATCGACGAAATTTGAGTGTTCCATTGTCATTAGGAGGCCCTAAACGTTACAATTACCTATCATTTTTGCGTCGGATTCGATAATCTAAACTCACAGGAGAACGACCATAAGGTGCCCGAGGCAGCAACAGACTCTTGGAGACAAGTCGGCTGGAGGCCGATGTATTGAATCTCGACGTAATTTGAGTGTTCCATCGTCATTAGGAGGCCCTAAACGTTAAAATTAACTATCATTTTTGCGTCGGATTCGATAATCTAAACTCACAGGAGACGACCATAAGGTGCCCGAGGCAGCAACAGACTCTTGGAGACAAGTCGGCTGGAGGCCGATGTATTGAATCTCGACGCAATTTGAGTGTTCCATCGTCATTACAAGGCCCTGAACGATACAATTAACTATCATTTTTGCGTCGGATTCGAAAATCTAGACTCACAGATGAAGGATCATATTGTGCCCGAGACAGCAATTACCCTTGGAGACAAGTCGGCTGGAGGCCGATGTATTGAATCTCGACGCAATTTGAGTGTTCCATCGTCATTAGGAGGCCCTGAACATTACAATTAACTATCAGTTTCGCGTCGGATTCGAAAATCTAGACTCACAGGAGAACGACCATAATGTGCCCGAGGCAGCAATAGACCCTTGGAGACAAGTCGGCTGGGAGCCGATGTATTGAATATCGACGCAATTTGAGTGTTCCATCGGCATTAGGAGGCCCTGAACGTTACAGTTAACTATCATTTTAGCGTCGGATTCGAAAATCTACTAACAGGAGAAGGATCATATGGTGCACGAGACTGCAATATCCCCTTGGATACAAGTCGGCTGGAGGTCGATGTATTGAATCTCGACGCAATTTGAATCTTCTATCGTCATTAGGAGGCCCTGAACGTTACTATTCACTATCATTTTTGCGTCGGATTCGAAAATCTAGACTCACAGATGAAGGATCATATTGTGCCCGAGACAGCAATTACCCTTGGAGACAAGTCGGCTGGAGGCCGATGTATTGAATCTCGACGCAATTTGAGTGTTCCATCGTCATTAGGAGGTCCTGAACGTTACAATTAACTATCAGTTTCTCGTCGGATTCGAAAATCTAGACTCACAGCAGACGGACCATTTGGTGCCCGAGGCAGCATGATCCCCCTGGAGGCAAATCGGCTGGAGGACGATGTATTGAATCTCGACGCAATTTGAGTGTTCCATCGTCATTACAAGGCCCTGTACGTTACAATTAACTATCATTTTTGCGTCGGATTCGAAAATCTAGACTCACAGGAGAACGACCATAAGGTGCCGGAGACAGCAATAGACCCTTGGAGACAAGTCGGCTGGAGGCCGATGTATTGAATCTCGACGCAATTTGAGTGTTCCATCGGCATTAGGAGGCCCTGAACGTTACAGTTAACTATCATTTTAGCGTCGGATTCGAAAATCTACTAACAGGAGAAGGATCATATGGTGCACGAGACTGCAATATCCCCTTGGATACAAGTCGGCTGGAGGTCGATGTATTGAATCTCGACGCAATGTGAATCTTCTATCGTCATTAGGAGGCCCTGAACGTTACTATTCACTATCATTTTTGCGTCGGATTCGAAAATCCAAACTCACAGGAGAACGACCATAAGGTGCCCGAAGCAGCAATAGACCCTTGGAGACAAGTCGGCTGGAGGCCGATGTATTGAATCTCGACGCAAATTGAGTGTTCCATCGGCATTAGGAGGCCCTGAACGTTACATTTAAGAATCAGTTTCACGTCGGATTCGAAAATCTAGACTCACAAGAGAGCGAACATAAGGTGCCCGAGGCAGCAACAGACCGTTGGAGACAAGTCGGCTTTAGGCCGATGTATTGGATCTCGACGCAATTTGAGTGTCCCATCGTCATTAGGAGGCCCTAAACGTTACAATTAACTATCATTTTTGCGTCGGATTCGAAAATCTAGACTCACATGAGAGCGAACATAAGTGGCCGGAGGCAGTAATATTCCCATGGAGACAAGTCGGCTGGAGGACGATGTATTGAATCTCGACGCAATTTGTGTGTCCCATCGTCATTAGGAGGCCCTAAACGTTACAATTAACTATCAATTTTGCGTCGGATTCGACAATCTAAACTCACACGAGAACGACCATAAGGTGCCCGAGGCAGCAACAGACCCTTGGAGACAAGTCGGCAGGAGTCCGATGTATTGAATCTCGACGCAATTTGAGTCTTCTATCGTCATTAGGAGGCCCTAAACGTTACAATTAACTATCATTTTTGCGTCGGATTCGATAATCTAAACTCACAGGAGAACGACCATAAGGTGCCCGAGGCAGCAACAGACCCTTGGAGACAAGTCGACTGGAGGCCGATGTACTGAATATCGACGAAATTTGAGTGTTCCATTGTCATTAGGAGGCCCTAAACGTTACAATTACCTATCATTTTTGCGTCGGATTCGATAATCTAAACTCACAGGAGAACGACCATAAGGTGCCCGAGGCAGCAACAGACACTTGGAGACAAGTCGGCTGGAGGCCGATGTATTGAATCTCGACGTAATTTGAGTGTTCCATCGTCATTAGGAGGCCCTAAACGTTAAAATTAACTATCATTTTTGCGTCGGATTCGATAATCTAAACTCACAGGAGACGACCATAAGGTGCCCGAGGCAGCAACAGACTCTTGGAGACAAGTCGGCTGGAGGCCGATGTATTGATTCTCGACGCAATTTGAGTTTTCCATCGTCATTACAAGGCCCTGAACGATACAATTAACTATCATTTTTGCGTCGGATTCGAAAATCTAGACTCACAGATGAAGGATCATATTGTGCCCGAGACAGCAATTACCCTTGGAGACAAGTCGGCTGGAGGCCGATGTATTGAATCTCGACGCAATTTGAGTGTTCCATCGTCATTAGGAGGCCCTGAACGTTACAATTAACTATCAGTTTCGCGTCGGATTCGAAAATCTAGACTCACAGGAGAACGACCATAAGGTGCCCGAGGCAGCAATAGACCCTTGGAGACAAGTCGGCTGGGAGCCGATGTATTGAATATCGACGCAATTTGAGTGTTCCATCGGCATTAGGAGGCCCTGAACGTTACAGTTAACTATCATTTTAGCGTCGGATTCGAAAATCTACTAACAGGAGAAGGATCATATGGTGCACGAGACTGCAATATCCCCTTGGATACAAGTCGGCTGGAGGTCGATGTATTGAATCTCGACGCAATTTGAATCTTCTATCGTCATTAGGAGGCCCTGAACGTTACTATTCACTATCATTTTTGCGTCGGATTCGAAAATCCAAACTCACAGGAGAACGACCATAAGGTGCCCGAGGCAGCAATAGACCCTTGGAGACAAGTCGGCTGGAGGCCGATGTATTGAATCTCGACGCAAATTGAGTGTTCCATCGGCATTAGGAGGCCCTGAACGTTACATTTAAGAATCAGTTTCACGTCGGATTCGAAAATCTAGACTCACAAGAGAGCGAACATAAGGTGCCCGAGGCAGCAACAGACCGTTGGAGACAAGTCGGCTTTAAGCCGATGTATTGGATCTCGACGCAATTTGAGTGTCCCATCGTCATTAGGAGGCCCTAAACGTTACAATTAACTATCATTTTTGCGTCGGATTCGAAAATCTAGACTCACATGAGAGCGAACATAAGAGGCCGGAGGCAGTAATATTCCCATGGAGACAAGTCGGCTGGAGGACGATGTATTGAATCTCGACGCAATTTGTGTGTCCCATCGTCATTAGGAGGCCCTAAACGTTACAATTAACTATCAATTTTGCGTCGGATTCGACAATCTAAACTCACACGAGAAGGACCATAAGGTGCCCGAGGCAGCAACAGACCCTTGGAGACAAGTCGGCTGGAGGCCGATGTATTGAATCTCGACGCAATTTGAGTCTTCTATCGTCATTAGGAGGCCCTAAACGTTACAATTAACTATCATTTTTGCGTCGGATTCGATAATCTAAACTCACAGGAGAACGACCGTAAGGTGCCCGAGGCAGTAACAGACCCTTGGAGACAAGTCGACTGGAGGCCGATGTATTGAATATCGACGAAATTTGAGTGTTCCATTGTCATTAGGAGGCCCTAAACGTTACAATTACCTATCATTTTTGCGTCGGATTCGATAATCTAAACTCACAGGAGAACGACCATAAGGTGCCCGAGGCAGCAACAGACACTTGGAGACAAGTCGGCTGGAGGCCGATGTATTGAATCTCGACGTAATTTGAGTGTTCCATCGTCATTAGGAGGCCCTAAACGTTACAATTAACTATCATTTTTGCGTCGGATTCGATAATCTAAACTCACAGGAGACGACCATAAGGTGCCTGAGGCAGCAACAGACTCTTGGAGACAAGTCGGCTGGAGGCCGATGTATTGAATCTCGACGCAATTTGAGTGTTCCATCGTCATTACAAGGCCCTGAACGATGCAATTAACTATCATTTTTGCGTCGGATTCGAAAATCTAGACTCACAGAAGAAGGATCATATTGTGCCCGAGACAGCAATTACCCTTGGAGACAAGTCGGCTGGAGGCCGATGTATTGAATCTCGACGCAATTTGAGTGTTCCATCGTCATTAGGAGGCCCTGAACGTTACAATTAACTATCAATTTCGCGTCGGATTCGAAAATCTAGACTCACAGGAGAACGACCATAAGGTGCCCGAGGCAGCAAGAGACCCTTGGAGACAAGTCGGCTGGAGGCCGATGTATTGAATATCGACGCAATTTGAGTGTTCCATCGTCATTAGGAGGCCCTAAACGTTACAATTAACTATCATTTTTGCGTCGGATTCTGTAATCTAAACTCACAGGAGAACGACCATAAGGTGCCCGAGGCAGCAACAGACACTTGGAGACAAGTCGGCTGGAGGCCGATGTATTGAATCTCGACGTAATTTGAGTGTTCCATCGTCATTAGGAGGCCCTAAACGTTACAATTAACTATCATTTTTGCGTCGGCTTCGATAATCTAAACTCACAGGAGACGACCATAAGGTGCCCGAGGCAGCAACAGACTCTTATAGACAAGTCGGCTGGAGGCCGATGTATTGAATCTCGACGCAATTTGAGTGTTCCATCGTCATTACAAGGCCCTGAACGATACAATTAACTATCATTTTTGCGTCGGATTCGAAAATCTAGACTCACAGAAGAAGGATCATATTGTGCCTGAGACAGCAATTACCCTTGATGACAAGTCGGCTGGAGGCCGATGTATTGAATCTCGACGCAATTTGAGTGTTCCATCGTCATTAGGAGGCCCTGAACGTTACAATTAACTATCAGTTTCGCGCCGGATTCGAAAATCTAGACTCACAGGAGAACGACCATAAGGTGCCCGAGGCAGCAATAGACCGTTGGAGACAAGTCGGCTGGGAGCCGATGTATTGAATATCGACGCAATTTGAGTGTTCCATCGTCATTAGGAGGCCCTAAACGTTACAATTAACTATCATTTTTGCGTCGGATTCGAAAATCTAGACTCACATGAGAGCGAACATAAGAGGCCGGAGGCAGTAATATTCCCATGGAGACAAGTCGGCTGGAGGACGATGTATTGAATCTCGACGCAATTTGTGTGTCCCATCGTCATTAGGAGGCCCTAAACGTTACAATTAACTATCAATTTTGCGTCGGATTCGACAATCTAAACTCACACGAGAACGACCATAAGGTGCCCGAGGCAGCAACAGACCCTTGGAGACAAGTCGGCTGGAGGCCGATGTATTGAATCTCGACGCAATTTGTGTCTTCTATCGTCATTAGGAGGCCCTAAACGTTACAATTAACTATCATTTTTGCGTCGGATTCGATAATCTAAACTCACAGGAGAACGACCATAAGGTGCCCGAGGCAGCAACAGACCCTTGGAGACAAGTCGACTGGAGGCCGATGTATTGAATATCGACGAAATTTGAGTGTTCCATCGTCATTAGGAGGCCCTAAACGTTACAATTAACTATCATTTTTGTGTCGGATTCGATAATCTAAACTCACAGGAGAACGACCATAAGGTGCCCGAGGCAGCAACACACACTTGGAGACAAGTCGGCTGGAGGCCGATGTATTGAATCTCGACGTAATTTGCGAGTTCCATCGTCATTAGGAGGCCCTGAACGTTACAATTAACTATCAGTTTCGCGTCGGATTCGAAAATCTAGACTCACAGGAGAACGACCATAAGGTGCCCGAGGCAGCAATAGACCCTTGGAGACAAGTCGGCTGGAGGCCGATGTATTGAATATCGACGCAATTTGAGTGTTCCATCGTCATTAGGAGGCCCTAAACGTTACAATTAACTATCATTTTTGCGTCGGATTCGATAGTCTAATCTCACAGGAGAACCTCCATAAGGTGCTAGAGGCAGCAATAGACCGTTGGAGAAAAGTCGGCTGGAGGTCGATGTATTGGATCGCGACGCAATTTGAGTGTTCCATCGTCATTTGGAGGCCCTGAATGTTACAATTAACTATCAGTTTCTCGTCGGATTCGAAAATCTAGACTCACAGCAGACGGACCATTTGGTGCCCGAGGCAGGAAGATCCCCTTGGAGACAAATCGGCTGGAGGACGATGTATTGAATCTCGACGCAATTTGAGTGTTCCATCGTCATTACAAGGCCCTGTACGTTACAATTAACTATCATTTTTGCGTCGGATTCGAAAATCTAGACTCACAGCAGACGGACCATTTGGTGCCCGAGGCAGCAAGATCCCCTTGGAGACAAATCGGCTGGAAGACGATGTATTGAATCTCGACGCAATTTGAGTGTTCTATCGTCATTAGGAGGCCCTGAACGTTACTATTCACTATCATTTTTGCGTCGTATTCGAAAATCTATACTCACAGGAGAAGGACCATAAGGTGCCCGAGACAGCAATATCCCCTTTGAGACAAGTCTGCTGGAGGCCGATGTATTGAATCTCGACGCAATTTGAGTGTTCCATCGTCATTAGGAGGCCCTAAACGTTACAATTAACTATCATTTTTGCGTCGGATTCGAAAATCTAGACTCACAGGAGAACAACCATAAGGTGCCCGAGACAGCAATATCCCCTTGGAGACAAGTCGGCTGGAGGCCGATGTATTGAATCTCGACGCAATTTGAGTGTTCCAACGGCATTAGGAGGCCCTGAACGTTACAGTTAACTATCATTTTAGCGTCGGATTCGAAAATCTACTAACAGGAGAAGGATCATATGGTGCACGAGACTGCAATATCCCCTTGGATACAAGTCGGCTGGAGGTCGATGTATTGAATCTCGACGCAATTTGAATCTTCTATCGTCATTAGGAGGCCCTAAACGTTACTATTCACTATCATTTTTGCGTCGGATTCGAAAATCCAAACTCACAGGAGAACGACCATAAGGTGCCCGAGGCAGCAATAGACCCTTGGAGACAAGTCGGCTGGAGGCCGATGTATTGAATCTCGACGCAATTTGAGTGTTCCATCGGCATTAGGAGGCCCTGAACGTTACATTTAAGAATCAGTTTCACGTCGGATTCGATAATCTAGACTCACAAGAGAGCGAACATAAGGTGCCCGAGGCAGCAACAGACCCTTGGAGACAAGTCGGCATTAGGCCGATGTATTGAATCTCGACGCAATTTGAGTGTCCCATCGTCATTAGGAGGCCCTAAACGTTACAATTAACTATCATTTTTGCGTCGGATTCGAAAATCTAGACTCACATGTGAGCGAACATGAGGCCGGAGGCAGTAATATCCCCATGGAGACAAGTTGGCTGGAGGACGATGTATTGAATCTCGACGCAATTTGTGTGTCCCATCGTCATTAGGAGGCCCTAAACGTTACAATTAACTATCAATTTTGCGTCGGATTCGACAATCTAAACTCACACGAGAACGACCATAAGGTGCCCGAGGCAGCAACAGACCCTTGGAGGCAAGTCGGCTGGAGGCCGATGTATTGAATCTCGACGCAATTCGAGTTTTCTATCGTCATTAGGAGGCCCTAAACGTTACAATTAACTATCATTTTTGCGTCGGATTCGATAATCTAAACTCACAGGAGAACGACCATAAGGTGCCCGAGGCAGCAACAGACCCTTGGAGACAAGTCGACTGGAGGCCGATGTATTGAATATCGAAGAAATTTGAGTGTTCCATCGTCAATAGGAGGCCCTAAACGTTACACTTAACTATCATTTTTGCGTCGGATTCGATAATCTAAACTCACAGGAGAACGACCATAAGATGCCCGAGGCAGCAACAGACACTTGGAGACAAGTCGGCTGGAGGCCGATGTATTGAATCTCGACGTAATTTGAGTGTTCCATCGTCATTAGGAGGCCCTAAACGTTACAATTAACTATCATTTTTGCGTCGGATTCGATAATCTAAACTCACAGGAGACGACCATAAGGTGCCCGAGGCAGCAACAGACTCTTGGAGACAAGTCGGCTGGAGGCCGATGTATTGAATCTCGACGCAATTTGAGTGTTCCATCGTCATTACAAGGCCCTGAACGATACAATTAACTATCATTTTTGCGGCGTATTCGAAAATCTAGACTCACAGAAGAAGGATCATATTGTGCCCGAGACAGCAATTACCCTTGGAGACAAATCGGCTGGAGGCCGATGTATTGAATCTCGACGCAATTTGAGTGTTCCATCGTCATTAGGAGGCCCTGAACGTTACAATTAACTATCAGTTTCGGGTCGGATTCGAAAATCTAGACTCACAGGAGAACGACCATAAGGTGCCCGAGGCAGCAATAGACCCTTGGAGACAAGTCGGCTGGAGGCCGATGTATTGAATATCGACGCAATTTGAGTGTTCCATCGTCATTACAAGGCCCTGAACGATACAATTAACTATCATTTTTGCGTCGGATTCGAAAATCTAGACTCACAGAAGAAGGATCATATTGTGCCCGAGACAGCAATTACCCTTGGAGACAAGTCGGCTGGAGGCCGATTCATTGAATCTCGACGCAATTTGAGTGTTCCATCGTCATTAGGAGGCCCTGAACGTTACAATTAACTATCAATTTCGCGTCGGATTCGAAAATCTAGACTCACAGGAGAACGACCATAAGGTGCCCGAGGCAGCAAGAGACCCTTGGAGACAAGTCGGCTGGAGGCCGATGTATTGAATATCGACGCAATTTGAGTGTTCCATCGTCATTAGGAGGCCCTAAACGTTACAATTAACTATCATTTTTGCGTCGGATTCGATAATCTAAACTCACAGGAGAACGACCATAAGGTGCCCGAGGCAGCAACAGACACTTGGAGACAAGTCGGCTGGAGGCCGATGTATTGAATCTCGACGTAATTTGAGTGTTCCATCGTCATTAGGAGGCCCTAAACGTTACAATTAACTATCATTTTTGCGTCGGATTCGATAATCTAAACTCACAGGAGACGACCATAAGGTGCCCGAGGCAGCAACAGACTCTTATAGACAAGTCGGCTGGAGGCCGATGTATTGAATCTCGACGCAATTTGAGTGTTCCATCGTCATTACAAGGCCCTGAACGATACAATTAACTATCATTTTTGCGTCGGATTCGAAAATCTAGACTCACAGAAGAAGGATCATATTGTGCCTGAGACAGCAATTACCCTTGGAGACAAGTCGGCTGGAGGCCGTTGTATTGAATCTCGACGCAATTTGAGTGTTCCATCGTCATTAGGAGGCCCTGAACGTTACAATTAACTATCAGTTTCGCGTCGGATTCGAAAATCTAGACTCACAGGAGAACGACCATAAGGTGCCCGAGGCAGCAATAGACCCTTGGAGACAAGTCGGCTGGGAGCCGATGTATTGAATATCGACGCAATTTGAGTGTTCCATCGTCATTAGGAGGCCCTAAACGTTACAATTAACTATCATTTTTGCGTCGGATTCGAAAATCTAGACTCACATGAGAGCGAACATAAGAGGCCGGAGGCAGTAATATTCCCATGGAGACAAGTCGGCTGGAGGACGATGTACTGAATCTCGACGCAATTTGTGTGTCCCATCGTCATTAGGAGGCCCTAAACGTTACAATTAACTATCAATTTTGCGTCGGATTCGAAAATCTAGACTCACAGTAGAACAACCATAAGGTGCCCGAGGCAGCAACAGACCCTTGGAGACAAGTCGGCAGGAGGCCGATGTATTGAATCTCGACGCAATTTGAGTGTTCCAACGGCATTAGGAGGCCCTGAACGTTACAGTTAACTATCATTTTAGCGTCGGATTCGAAAATCTACTAACAGGAGAAGGATCATATGGTGCACGCGACTGCAATATCCCCTTGGATACAAGTCGGCTGGAGGTCGATGTATTGAATCTCGACGCAATTTGAATCTTCTATCGTCATTAGGAGGCCCTAAACGTTACTATTCACTATCATTTTTGCGTCGGATTCGAAAATCCAAACTCACAGGAGAACGACCATAAGGTGCCCGAGGCAGCAATAGACCCTTGGAGACAAGTCGGCTGGAGGCCGATGTATTGAATCTCGACGCAATTTGAGTGTTCCATCGGCATTAGGAGGCCCTGAACGTTACATTTAAGAATCAGTTTCACGTCGGATTCGAAAATCTAGACTCACAAGAGAGCGAACATAAGGTGCCCGAGGCAGCAACAGACCCTTGGAGACAAGTCGGCATTAGGCCGATGTATTGAATCTCGACGCAATTTGAGTGTCCCATCGTCATTAGGAGGCCCTAAACGTTACAATTAACTATCATTTTTGCGTCGGATTCGAAAATCTAGACTCACATGAGAGCGAACATAAGAGGCCGGAGGCAGTAATATCCCCATGGAGACAAGTCGGCTGGAGGACGATGTATTGAATCTCGACGCAATTTGTGTGTCCCATCGTCATTAGGAGGCCCTAAACGTTACAATTAACTATCAATTTTGCGTCGGATTCGACAATCTAAACTCACACGAGAACGACCATAAGGTGCCCGAGGCAGCAACAGACCCTTGGAGGCAAGTCGGCTGGAGGCCGATGTATTGAATCTCGACGCAATTTGAGTTTTCTATCGTCATTAGGAGGCCCTAAACGTTACAATTAACTATCATTTTTGCGTCGGATTCGAAAATCTAGACTCACAGGAGAACGACCATAAGGTGCCCGAGACAGCAATTACCCTTGGAGACAAGTCGGCTGGAGGCCGATGTATTGAATCTCGACGCAATTTGAGTGTTCCATCGTCATTAGGAGGCCCTAAACGTTACAATTAACTATCATTTTTGCGTCGGATTCGAAAATCTAGACTCACAGGAGAACAACCATAAGGTGCCCGAGACAGCAATATCCCCTTGGAGACAAGTCGGCTGGAGGCCGATGTATTGAATCTCGACGCAATTTGAGTGTTCCAACGGCATTAGGAGGCCCTGAACGTTACAGTTAACTATCATTTTAGCGTCGGATTCGAAAATCTACTAACAGGAGAAGGATCATATGGTGCACGAGACTGCAATATCCCCCTGGATACAAGTCGGCTGGAGGTCGATGTATTGAATCTCGACGCAATTTGAATCTTCTATCGTCATTAGGAGGCCCTAAACGTTACTATTCACTATCATTTTTGCGTCGGATTCGAAAATCCAAACTCACAGGAGAACGACCATAAGGTGCCCGAGGCAGCAATAGACCCTTGGAGACAAGTCGGCTGGAGGCCGATGTATTGAATCTCGACGCAATTTGAGTGTTCCATCGGCATTAGGAGGCCCTGAACGTTACATTTAAGAATCAGTTTCACGTCGGATTCGAAAATCTAGACTCACAAGAGAGCGAACATAAGGTGCCCGAGGCAGCAACAGACCCTTGGAGACAAGTCGGCATTAGGCCGATGTATTGAATCTCGACGCAATTTGAGTGTCCCATCGTCATTAGGAGGCCCTAAACGTTACAATTAACTATCATTTTTGCGTCGGATTCGAAAATCTAGACTCACATGAGAGCGAACATAAGAGGCCGGAGGCAGTAATATCCCCATGGAGACAAGTCGGCTGGAGGACGATGTATTGAATCTCGACGCAATTTGTGTGTCCCATCGTCATTAGGAGGCCCTAAACGTTACAATTAACTATCATTTTTGCGTCGGATTCGACAATCTAAACTCACACGAGAACGACCATAAGGTGCCCGAGGCAGCAACAGACCCTTGGAGGCAAGTCGGCTGGAGGCCGATGTATTGAATCTCGACGCAATTTGAGTTTTCTATCGTCATTAGGAGGCCCTAAACGTTACAATTAACTATCATTTTTGCGTCGGATTCGAAAATCTAGACTCACAGGAGAACGACCATAAGGTGCCCGAGACAGCAATTACCCTTGGAGACAAGTCGGCTGGAGGCCGATGTATTGAATCTCGACGCAATTTGAGTGTTCCATCGTCATTAGGAGGCCCTAAACGTTACAATTAACTATCATTTTTGCGTCGGATTCGAAAATCTAGACTCACAGGAGAACAACCATAAGGTGCCCGAGACAGCAATATCCCCTTGGAGACAAGTCGGCTGGAGGCCGATGTATTGAATCTCGACGCAATTTGAGTGTTCCAACGGCATTAGGAGGCCCTGAACGTTACAGTTAACTATCATTTTAGCGTCGGATTCGAAAATCTACTAACAGGAGAAGGATCATATGGTGCACGAGACTGCAATATCCCCTTGGATACAAGTCGGCTGGAGGTCGATGTATTGAATCTCGACGCAATTTGAATCTTCTATCGTCATTAGGAGGCCCTAAACGTTACTATTCACTATCATTTTTGCGTCGGATTCGAAAATCCAAACTCACAGGAGAACGACCATAAGGTGCCCGAGGCAGCAATAGACCCTTGGAGACAAGTCGGCTGGAGGCCGATGTATTGAATCTCGACGCAATTTGAGTGTTCCATCGGCATTAGGAGGCCCTGAACGTTACATTTAAGAATCAGTCTCACGTCGGATTCGAAAATCTAGACTCACAAGAGAGCGAACATAAGGTGCCCGAGGCAGCAACAGACCCTTGGAGACAAGTCGGCATTAGGCCGATGTATTGAATCTCGACGCAATTTGAGTGTCCCATCGTCATTAGGAGGCCCTAAACGTTACAATTAACTATCATTTTTGCGTCGGATTCGAAAATCTAGACTCACATGAGAGCGAACATAAGAGGCCGGAGGCAGTAATATCCCCATGGAGACAAGTTGGCTGGAGGACGATGTATTGAATCTCGACGCAATTTGTGTGTCCCATCGTCATTAGGAGGCCCTAAACGTTACAATTAACTATCAATTTTGCGTCGGATTCGACAATCTAAACTCACACGAGAACGACCATAAGGTGCCCGAGGCAGCAACAGACCCTTGGAGGCAAGTCGGCTGGAGGCCGATGTATTGAATCTCGACGCAATTCGAGTTTCCTATCGTCATTAGGAGGCCCTAAACGTTACAATTAACTATCATTTTTGCGTCGGATTCGATAATCTAAACTCACAGGAGAACGACCATAAGGTGCCCGAGGCAGCAACAGACCCTTGGAGACAAGTCGACTGGAGGCCGATGTATTGAATATCGAAGAAATTTGAGTGTTCCATCGTCAATAGGAGGCCCTAAACGTTGCACTTAACTATCATTTTTGCGTCGGATTCGATAATCTAAACTCACAGGAGAACGACCATAAGATGCCCGAGGCAGCAACAGACACTTAGAGACAAGTCGGCTGGAGGCCGATGTATTGAATCTCGACGTAATTTGAGTGTTCCATCGTCATTAGGAGGCCCTAAACGTTACAATTAACTATCATTTTTGCGTCGGATTCGATAATCTAAACTCACAGGAGACGACCATAAGGTGCCCGAGGCAGCAACAGACTCTTGGAGACAAGTCGGCTGGAGGCCGATGTATTGAATCTCGACGCAATTTGAGTGTTCCATCGTCATTACAAGGCCCTGAACGATACAATTAACTATCATTTTTGCGGCGTATTCGAAAATCTAGACTCACAGAAGAAGGATCATATTGTGCCCGAGACAGCAATTACCCTTGGAGACAAGTCGGCTGGAGGCCGATGTATTGAATCTCGACGCAATTTGAGTGTTCCATCGTCATTAGGAGGCCCTGAACGTTACAATTAACTATCAGTTTCGCGTCGGATTCGAAAATCTAGACTCACAGGAGAACGACCATAAGGTGCCCGAGGCAGCAATAGACCCTTGGAGACAAGTCGGCTGGAGGCCGATGTATTGAATATCGACGCAATTTGAGTGTTCCATCGTCATTAGGAGGCCCTAAACGTTACAATTAACTATCATTTTTGCGTCGGATTCGATAGTCAAAACTCACAGGAGAACGACCATAAGGTGCCCGAGGCAGCAATAGACCGTTGGAGAAAAGTCGGCTGGAGGTCGATGTATTGGATCGCGACGCAATTTGAGTGTTGCATCGTCATTTGGAGGCCCTGAATGTTACAATTAACTATCAGCTTCTCGTCGGATTCGAAAATCTAGACTCACAGCAGACGGACCATTTGGTGCCCGAGGCAGCAAGATCCCCTTGGAGACAAATCGGCTAGAGGACGATGTATTGAATCTCGACGCAATTTGAGTGTTCCATCGTCATTAGGAGGCCCTGAACGTTACAATTAACTATCATTTTTGCGTCGGATTCGATAATCTAAACTCACAGGAGAACGACCATAAGGTGCCCGAGGCAGCAACAAACACTTGGAGACAAGTCGGCTGGAGGCCGATGTATTGAATCTCGACGTAATTTGAGTGTTCCATCGTCATTTGGAGGCCCTGTACGTTACAATTAACTATCATTTTTGCGTCGGATTCGAAAATCTAGACTCACAGGAGAACGACCATAAGGTGCCCGAGACAGCAATTACCCTTGGAGACAAGTCGGCTGGAGGCCGATGTATTGAATATCGACGAAATTTGAGTGTTCCATTGTCATTAGGAGGCCCTAAACGTTACAATTACCTATCATTTTTGCGTCGGATTCGATAATCTAAACTCACAGGAGAACGACCATAAGGTGCCCGAGGCAGCAACAGACACTTGGAGACAAGTCGGCTGGAGGCCGATGTATTGAATCTCGACGTAATTTGAGTGTTCCATCGTCATTAGGAGGCCCTAAACGTTACAATTAACTATCATTTTTGCGTCGGATTCGATAATCTAAACTCACAGGAGACGACCATAAGGTGCCTGAGGCAGCAACAGACTCTTGGAGACAAGTCGGCTGGAGGCCGATGTATTGAATCTCGACGCAATTTGAGTGTTCCATCGTCATTACAAGGCCCTGAACGATACAATTAACTATCATTTTTGCGTCGGATTCGAAAATCTAGACTCACAGAAGAAGGATCATATTGTGCCCGAGACAGCAATTACCCTTGGAGACAAGTCGGCTGGAGGCCGATGTATTGAATCTCGACGCAATTTGAGTGTTCCATCGTCATTAGGAGGCCCTGAACGTTACAATTAACTATCAATTTCGCGTCGGATTCGAAAATCTAGACTCACAGGAGAACGACCATAAGGTGCCCGAGGCAGCAAGAGACCCTTGGAGACAAGTCGGCTGGAGGCCGATGTATTGAATCTCGACGCAATTTGAGTGTTCCATCGTCATTACAAGGCCCTGAACGATACAATTAACTATCATTTTTGCGTCGGATTCGAAAATCTAGACTCACAGAAGAAGGATCATATTGTGCCTGAGACAGCAATTACCCTTGGAGACAAGTCGGCTGGAGGCCGTTGTATTGAATCTCGACGCAATTTGAGTGTTCCATCGTCATTAGGAGGCCCTGAACGTTACAATTAACTATCAGTTTCGCGTCGGATTCGAAAATCTAGACTCACAGGAGAACGACCATAAAGTGCCCGAGGCAGCAATAGACCCTTGGAGACAAGTCGGCTGGGAGCCGATGTATTGAATATCGACGCAATTTGAGTGTTCCATCGTCATTAGGAGGCCCTAAACGTTACAATTAACTATCATTTTTGCGTCGGATTCGAAAATCTAGACTCACATGAGAGCGAACATAAGAGGCCGGAGGCAGTAATATTCCCATGGAGACAAGTCGGCTGGAGGACGATGTATTGAATCTCGACGCAATTTGTGTGTCCCATCGTCATTAGGAGGCCCTAAACGTTACAATTAACTATCAGTTTTGCGTCGGATTCGAAAATCTAGACTCACAGGAGAACAACCATAAGGTGCCCGAGACAGCAATATCCCCTTGGAGACAAGTCGGCTGAAGGCCGATGTATTGAATCTCGACGCAATTTGAGTGTTCCAACGGCATTAGGAGGCCCTGAACGTTACAGTTAACTATCATTTTAGCGTCGGATTCGAAAATCTACTAACAGGAGAAGGATCATATGGTGCACGAGACTGCAATATCCCCTTGGATACAAGTCGGCTGGAGGTCGATGTATTGAATCTCGACGCAATTTGAATCTTCTATCGTCATTAGGAGGCCCTAAACGTTACTATTCACTATCATTTTTGCGTCGGATTCGAAAATCCAAACTTACAGGAGAACGACCATAAGGTGCCCGAGGCAGCAATAGACCCTTGGAGACAAGTAGGCTGGAGGCCGATGTATTGAATCTCGACGCAATTTGAGTGTTCCATCGGCATTAGGAGGCCCTGAACGTTACATTTAAGAATCAGTTTCACGTCGGATTCGAAAATCTAGACTCACAAGAGAGCGAACATAAGGTGCCCGAGGCAGCAACAGACCCTTGGATACAAGTCGGCATTAGGCCGATGTATTGAATCTCGACGCAATTTGAGTGTCCCATCGTCATTAGGAGGCCCTAAACGTTACAATTAACTATCATTTTTGCGTCGGATTCGAAAATCTAGACTCACATAAGAGCGAACATAAGAGGCCGGAGGCAGTAATATCCCCATGGAGACAAGTCGGCTGGAGGACGATGTATTGAATCTCGACGCAATTTGTGTGTCCCATCGTCATTAGGAGGCCCTAAACGTTACAATTAACTATCAATTTTGCGTCGGATTCGACAATCTAAACTCACACGAGAACGACCATAAGGTGCCCGAGGCAGCAACAGACCCTTGGAGGCAAGTCGGCTGGAGGCCGATGTATTGAATCTCGACGCAATTTGAGTTTTCTATCGTCATTAGGAGGCCCTAAACGTTACAATTAACTATCATTTTTGCGTCGGATTCGAAAATCTAGACTCACAGGAGAACGACCATAAGGTGCCCGAGACAGCAATTACCCTTGGAGACAAGTCGGCTGGAGGCCGATGTATTGAATATCGACGAAATTTGAGTGTTCCATTGTCATTAGGAGGCCCTAAACGTTACAATTACCTATCATTTTTGCGTCGGATTCGATAATCTAAACTCACAGGAGAACGACCATAAGGTGCCCGAGGCAGCAACAGACACTTGGAGACAAGTCGGCTGGAGGCCGATGTATTGAATCTCGACGTAATTTGAGTGTTCCATCGTCATTAGGAGGCCTTAAACGTTACAATTAACTATCATTTTTGCGTCGGATTCGATAATCTAAACTCACAGGAGACGACCATAAGGTGCCTGAGGCAGCAACAGACTCTTGGAGACAAGTCGGCTGGAGGCCGATGTATTGAATCTCGACGCAATTTGAGTGTTCCATCGTCATTACAAGGCCCTGAACGATACAATTAACTATCATTTTTGCTTCGGATTCGAAAATCTAGACTCACAGAAGAAGGATCATATTGTGCCCGAGACAGCAATTACCCTTGGAGACAAATCGGCTGGAGGCCGATGTATTGAATCTCGACGCAATTTGAGTGTTCCATCGTCATTAGGAGGCCCTGAACGTTACAATTAACTATCAATTTCGCGTCGGATTCGAAAATCTAGACTCACAGGAGAACGACCATAAGGTGCCCGAGGCAGCAAGAGACCCTTGGAGACAAGTCGGCTGGAGGCCGATGAATTGAATATCGACGCAATTTGAGTGTTCCATCGTCATTAGGAGGCCCTAAACGTTACAATTAACTATCATTTTTGCGTCGGATTCGATAATCTAAACTCACAGGAGAACGACCATAAGGTGCCCGAGGCAGCAACAGACACTTGGAGACAAGTCGGCTGGAGGCCGATGTATTGAATCTCGACGTAATTTGAGTGTTCCATCGTCATTAGGAGGCCCTAAACGTTACAATTAACTATCATTTTTGCGTCGGATTCGATAATCTAAACTCACAGGAGACGACCATAAGGTGCCCGAGGCAGCAACAGACTCTTATAGACAAGTCGGCTGGAGGCCGATGTATCGAATCTCGACGCAATTTGAGTGTTCCATCGTCATTACAAGGCCCTGAACGATACAATTAACTATCATTTTTGCGTCGGATTCGAAAATCTAGACTCACAGAAGAAGGATCATATTGTGCCTGAGACAGCAATTACCCTTGGAGACAAGTCGGCTGGGAGCCGATGTATTGAATATCGACGCAATTTGAGTGTTCCATCGTCATTAGGAGGCCCTAAACGTTACAATTAACTATCATTTTTGCGTCGGATTCGAAAATCTAGACTCACATGAGAGCGAACATAAGAGGCCGGAGGCAGTAATATTCCCATGGAGACAAGTCGGCTGGAGGACGATGTATTGAATCTCGACGCAATTTGTGTGTCCCATCGTCATTAGGAGGCCCTAAACGTTACAATTAACTATCAATTTTGCGTCGGATTCGACAATCTAAACTCACACGAGAACGACCATAAGGTGCCCGAGGCAGCAACAGACCCTTGGAGACAAGTCGGCTGGAGGCCGATGTATTGAATCTCGACGCAATTTGAGTCTTCTATCGTCATTAGGAGGCCCTAAACGTTACAATTAACTATCATTTTTGCGTCGGATTCGATAATCTAAACTCACAGGAGAACGACCATAAGGTGCCCGAGGCAGCAACAGACCCTTGGAGACAAGTCGACTGGAGGCCGATGTATTGAATATCGACGAAATTTGAGTGTTCCATCGTCATAAGGAGGCCCTAAACGTTACAATTAACTATCATTTTTGCGTCGGATTCGATAATCTAAACTCACAGGAGAACGACCATAAGGTGCCCGAGGCAGCAACACACACTTGGAGACAAGTCGGCTGGAGGCCGATGTATTGAATCTCGACGTAATTTGAGAGTTCCATCGTCATTAGGAGGCCCTGAACGTTACAATTAACTATCAGTTTCGCGTCGGATTCGAAAATCTAGACTCACAGGAGAACGACCATAAGGTGCCCGAGGCAGCAATAGACCCTTGGAGACAAGTCGGCTGGAGGCCGATGTATTGAATCACGACGTAATTTGAGTGTTCCATCGTCATTTGGAGGCCCTGTACGTTACAATTAATTATCATTTTTGCGTCGGATTCGAAAATCTAGACTCACAGGAGAACGACCATAAGGTGCCCGAGACAGCAATTACCCTTGGAGACAAGTCGGCTGGAGGCCGATGTATTGAATCTCGACGAAATTTGAGTGTTCCATCGTCATTAGGAGGCCCTAAACGTTACAATTAACTATCATTTTTGCGTCGGCTTCGATAATCTAAACTCACAGGAGAACGACCATAAGGTGCCCGAGGCAGCAACAGACTCTTGGAGACAAGTCGGCTGGAGGCCGATGTATTGAATCTCGACGCAATTTGACTGTTCCATCGTCATTAGGAGGCCCTAAACGTTACAACTATCATTTTTGCGTCGGATTCGATAATCTAAACTCACAGGAGACGACCATAAGGTGCCCGAGGCAGCAACAGACTCTTGGAGACAAGTCGGCTGGAGGCCGATGTATTGAATCTCGACGCAATTTGTGTGTTCCATCGTCATTACAAGGCCCTGAACGATACAATTAACTATCATTTTTGCGTCGGATTCGAAAATCTAGGCTCACAGAAGAAGGATCATATTGTGCCCGAGACAGCAATTACCTTTGGAGACAAGTCGGCTGGAGGTCGATGTATTGGATCGCGACGCAATTTGAGTGTTCCATCGTCATTTGGAGGCCCTGAATGTTACAATTAACTATCAGTTTCTCGTCGGATTCGATAATCTAGACTCACAGCAGACGGACCATTTGGTGCCCGAGGCAGCAAGATCCCCTTGGAGACAAATCAGCTGGAGGACGATGTATTGAATCTCGACGCAATTTGAGTGTTCTATCGTCTTTAGGAGGCCAAGAACGTTACTATTCACTATCATTTTTGCGTCGGATTCGAAAATCTATACTCACAGGAGAAGGACCATAAGGTGCCCGAGACAGCAATTACCCTTGGAGACAAGTCGGCTGGAGGCCGATGTATTGAATATCGACGAAATTTGAGTGTTCCATTGTCATTAGGAGGCCTTAAACGTTACAATTACCTATCATTTTTGCGTCGGATTCGATAATCTAAACTCACAGGAGAACGACCATAAGGTGCCCGAGGCAGCAACAGACACTTGGAGACAAGTCGGCTGGAGGCCGATGTATTGAATCTCGACGTAATTTGAGTGTTCCATCGTCATTAGGAGGCCCTAAACGTTACAATTAACTATCATTTTTGCGTCGGATTCGATAATCTAAACTCACAGGAGACGACCATAAGGTGCCTGAGGCAGCAACAGACTCTTGGAGACAAGTCGACTGGAGGCCGATGTATTGAATCTCGACGCAATTTGAGTGTTCCATCGTCATTACAAGGCCCTGAACGATACAATTAACTATCATTTTTGCGTCGGATTCGAAAATGTAGACTCACAGAAGAAGGATCATATTGTGCCCGAGACAGCAATTACCCTTGGAGACAAGTCGGCTGGAGGCCGATGTATTGAATCTCGACGCAATTTGAGTGTTCCATCGTCATTAGGAGGCCCTGAACGTTACAATTAACTATCAATTTCGCGTCGGATTCGAAAATCAAGACTCACAGGAGAACGACCATAAGGTGCCCGAGGCAGCATGAGACCCTTGGAGACAAGTCGGCTGCAGGCCGATGTATTGAATATCGACGCAATTTGAGTGTTCCATCGTCATTAGGAGGCCCTAAACGTTACAATTAACTATCATTTTTGCGTCGGATTCGATAATCTAAACTCACAGGAGAACGACCATAAGGTGCCCGAGGCAGCAACAGACACTTGGAGACAAGTCGGCTGGAGGCCGATGTATTGAATCTCGACGTAATTTGAGTGTTCCATCGTCATTAGGAGGCCCTAAACGTTACAATTAACTATCATTTTTGCGTCGGATTCGATAATCTAAACTCACAGGAGACGACCATAAGGTGCCCGAGGCAGCAACAGACTCTTATAGACAAGTCGGCTGGAGGCCGATGTATTGAATCTCGACGCAATTTGAGTGTTCCATCGTCATTACAAGGCCCTGAACGATACAATTAACTATCATTTTTGCTTCGGATTCGAAAATCTAGACTCACAGAAGAAGGATCATATTGTGCCTGAGACAGCAATTACCCTTTCAGACAAGTCGGCTGGAGGCCGATGTATTGAATCTCGACGCAATTTGAGTGTTCCATCGTCATTAGGAGGCCCTGAACGTTACAATTAACTATCAGTTTCGCGTCGGATTCGAAAATCTAGACTCACAGGAGAACGACCATAAGGTGCCCGAGGCAGCAATAGACCCTTGGAGACAAGTCGGCTGGGAGCCGATGTATTGAATATCGACGCAATTTGAGTGTTCCATCGTCATTAGGAGGCCCTAAACGTTACAATTAACTATCATTTTTGCGTCGGATTCGAAAATCTAGACTCACATGAGAGCGAACATAAGAGGCCGGAGGCAGTAATATTCCCATGGAGACAAGTCGGCTGGAGGACGATGTATTGAATCTCGACGCAATTTGTGTGTCCCATCGTCATTAGGAGGCCCTAAACGTTACAATTAACTATCAATTTTGCGTCGGATTCCACAATCTAAACTCACACGAGAACGACCATAAGGTGCCCGAGGCAGCAACAGACCCTTGGAGACAAGTCGGCTGGAGGCCGATGTATTGAATCTCGACGCAATTTGAGTCTTCTATCGTTATTAGGAGGCCCTAAACGTTACAATTAACTGTCATTTTTGCGTCGGATTCGATAATCTAAACTCACAGGAGAACGACCATAAGGTGCCCGAGGCAGCAACAGACCCTTGGAGACAAGTCGACTGGAGGCCGATGTATTGAATATCGACGAAATTTGAGTGTTCCATCGTTATTAGGAGGCCCTAAACGTTACAATTAACTATCATTTTTGCGTCGGATTCGATAATCTAAACTCACAGGAGAACGACCATAAGGTGCCCGAGGCAGCAACACACACTTGGAGACAAGTCGGCTGGAGGCCGATGTATTGAATCTCGACGTAATTTGAGAGTTCCATCGTCATTAGGAGGCCCTGAACGTTACAATTAACTATCAGTTTCGCGTCGGATTCGAAAATCTAGACTCACAGGAGAACGACCATAAGGTGCAAGAGGCAGCAATAGACCCTTGGAGACAAGTCGGCTGGAGGCCGATGTATTGAATATCGACGAAATTTGAGTGTTCCACCGTCATAAGGAGGCCCTAAACGTTACAATTAACTATCATTTTTGCGTCGGATTCGATAATCTAAACTCACAGGAGAACGACCATAAGGTGCCCGAGGCAGCAACACACACTTGGAGACAAGTCGGCTGGAGGCCGATGTATTGAATCTCGACGTAATTTGAGAGTTCCATCGTCATTAGGAGGCCCTGAACGTTACAATTAACTATCAGTTTCGCGTCGGATTCGAAAATCTAGACTCACAGGAGAACGACCATAAGGTGCCCGAGGCAGCAATAGACCCTTGGAGACAAGTCGGCTGGAGGCCGATGTATTGAATCACGACGTAATTTGAGTGTTCCATCGTCATTTGGAGGCCCTGTACGTTACAATTAACAATCATTTTTGCGTCGGATTCGAAAATCTAGACTCACAGGAGAACGACCATAAGGTGCCCGAGACAGCAATTACCCTTGGAGACAAGTCGGCTGGAGGCCGATGTATTGAATCTCGACGAAATTTGAGTGTTCCATCGTCATTAGGAGGCCCTAAACGTTACAATTAACTATCATTTTTGCGTCGGCTTCGATAATCTAAACTCACAGGAGAACGACCATAAGGTGCCCGAGGCAGCAACAGACTCTTGGAGACAAGTCGGCTGGAGGCCGATGTATTGAATCTCGACGCAATTTGACTGTTCCATCGTCATTAGGAGGCCCTAAACGTTACAACTATCATTTTTGCGTCGGATTCGATAATCTAAACTCACAGGAGACGACCATAAGGTGCCCGAGGCAGCAACAGACTCTTGGAGACAAGTCGGCTGGAGGCCGATGTATTGAATCTCGACGCAATTTGTGTGTTCCATCGTCATTACAAGGCCCTGAACGATACAATTAACTATCATTTTTGCGTCGGATTCGAAAATCTAGGCTCACAGAAGAAGGATCATATTGTGCCCGAGACAGCAATTACCTTTGGAGACAAGTCGGCTGGAGGTCGATGTATTGGATCGCGACGCAATTTGAGTGTTCCATCGTCATTTGGAGGCCCTGAATGTTACAATTAACTATCAGTTTCTCGTCGGATTCGATAATCTAGACTCACAGCAGACGGACCATTTGGTGCCCGAGGCAGCAAGATCCCCTTGGAGACAAATCAGCTGGAGGACGATGTATTGAATCTCGACGCAATTTGAGTGTTCTATCGTCTTTAGGAGGCCAAGAACGTTACTATTCACTATCATTTTTGCGTCGGATTCGAAAATCTATACTCACAGGAGAAGGACCATAAGGTGCCCGAGACAGCAATTACCCTTGGAGACAAGTCGGCTGGAGGCCGATGTATTGAATATCGACGAAATTTGAGTGTTCCATTGTCATTAGGAGGCCTTAAACGTTACAATTACCTATCATTTTTGCGTCGGATTCGATAATCTAAACTCACAGGAGAACGACCATAAGGTGCCCGAGGCAGCAACAGACACTTGGAGACAAGTCGGCTGGAGGCCGATGTATTGAATCTCGACGTAATTTGAGTGTTCCATCGTCATTAGGAGGCCCTAAACGTTACAATTAACTATCATTTTTGCGTCGGATTCGATAATCTAAACTCACAGGAGACGACCATAAGGTGCCTGAGGCAGCAACAGACTCTTGGAGACAAGTCGACTGGAGGCCGATGTATTGAATCTCGACGCAATTTGAGTGTTCCATCGTCATTACAAGGCCCTGAACGATACAATTAACTATCATTTTTGCGTCGGATTCGAAAATGTAGACTCACAGAAGAAGGATCATATTGTGCCCGAGACAGCAATTACCCTTGGAGACAAGTCGGCTGGAGGCCGATGTATTGAATCTCGACGCAATTTGAGTGTTCCATCGTCATTAGGAGGCCCTGAACGTTACAATTAACTATCAATTTCGCGTCGGATTCGAAAATCAAGACTCACAGGAGAACGACCATAAGGTGCCCGAGGCAGCATGAGACCCTTGGAGACAAGTCGGCTGCAGGCCGATGTATTGAATATCGACGCAATTTGAGTGTTCCATCGTCATTAGGAGGCCCTAAACGTTACAATTAACTATCATTTTTGCGTCGGATTCGATAATCTAAACTCACAGGAGAACGACCATAAGGTGCCCGAGGCAGCAACAGACACTTGGAGACAAGTCGGCTGGAGGCCGATGTATTGAATCTCGACGTAATTTGAGTGTTCCATCGTCATTAGGAGGCCCTAAACGTTACAATTAACTATCATTTTTGCGTCGGATTCGATAATCTAAACTCACAGGAGACGACCATAAGGTGCCCGAGGCAGCAACAGACTCTTATAGACAAGTCGGCTGGAGGCCGATGTATTGAATCTCGACGCAATTTGAGTGTTCCATCGTCATTACAAGGCCCTGAACGATACAATTAACTATCATTTTTGCGTCGGATTCGAAAATCTAGACTCACAGAAGAAGGATCATATTGTGCCTGAGACAGCAATTACCCTTGGAGACAAGTCGGCTGGAGGCCGATGTATTGAATCTCGACGCAATTTGAGTGTTCCATCGTCATTAGGAGGCCCTGAACGTTACAATTAACTATCAGTTTCGCGTCGGATTCGAAAATCTAGACTCACAGGAGAACGACCATAAGGTGCCCGAGGCAGCAATAGACCCTTGGAGACAAGTCGGCTGGGAGCCGATGTATTGAATATCGACGCAATTTGAGTGTTCCATCGTCATTAGGAGGCCCTAAACGTTACAATTAACTATCATTTTTGCGTCGGATTCGAAAATCTAGACTCACATGAGAGCGAACATAAGAGGCCGGAGGCAGTAATATTCCCATGGAGACAAGTCGGCTGGAGGACGATGTATTGAATCTCGACGCAATTTGTGTGTCCCATCGTCATTAGGAGGCCCTAAACGTTACAATTAACTATCAATTTTGCGTCGGATTCGACAATCTAAACTCACACGAGAACGACCATAAGGTGCCCGAGGCAGCAACAGACCCTTGGAGACAAGTCGGCTGGAGGCCGATGTATTGAATCTCGACGCAATTTGAGTCTTCTATCGTTATTAGGAGGCCCTAAACGTTACAATTAACTGTCATTTTTGCGTCGGATTCGATAATCTAAACTCACAGGAGAACGACCATAAGGTGCCCGAGGCAGCAACAGACCCTTGGAGACAAGTCGACTGGAGGCCGATGTATTGAATATCGACGAAATTTGAGTGTTCCATCGTTATTAGGAGGCCCTAAACGTTACAATTAACTATCATTTTTGCGTCGGATTCGATAATCTAAACTCACAGGAGAACGACCATAAGGTGCCCGAGGCAGCAACACACACTTGGAGACAAGTCGGCTGGAGGCCGATGTATTGAATCTCGACGTAATTTGAGAGTTCCATCGTCATTAGGAGGCCCTGAACGTTACAATTAACTATCAGTTTCGCGTCGGATTCGAAAATCTAGACTCACAGGAGAACGACCATAAGGTGCAAGAGGCAGCAATAGACCCTTGGAGACAAGTCGGCTGGAGGCCGATGTATTGAATATCGACGCAATTTGAGTGTTCCATCGTCATTAGGAGGCCCTAAACGTTACAATTAACTATCATTTTTGCGTCGGATTCGATAGTCTAATCTCACAGGAGAACCTCCATAAGGTGCCCGAGGCAGCAATAGACCGTTGGAGAAAAGTCGGCTGGAGGTCGATGTATTGGATCGCGACGCAATTTGAGTGTTCCATCGTCATTTGGAGGCCCTGAATGTTACAATTAACTATCAGTTTCTCGTCGGATTCGAAAATCTAGACTCACAGCAGACGGACCATTTGGTGCCCGAGGCAGCAAGATCCCCTTGGAGACAAATCGGCTGGAGGACGATGTATTGAATCTCGACGCAATTTGAGTGTTCCATCGTCATTACAAGGCCCTGTACGTTACAATTAACTATCATTTTTGCGTCGGATTCGAAAATCTATACTCACAGGAGAAGGATCATATGGTGCACGAGACTGCAATATCCCCTTGGATACAAGTCGGCTGGAGGTCGATGTATTGAATCTCGACGCAATTTGAATCTTCTATCGTCATTAGGAGGCCCTAAACGTTACTATTCACTATCATTTTTGCGTCGGATTCGAAAATCCAAACTCACAGGAGAACGACCATAAGGTGCACGAGGCAGCAATAGACCCTTGGAGACAAGTCGGCTGGAGGCCGATGTATTGAATCTCGACGCAATTTGAGTGTTCCATCGGCATTAGGAGGCCCTGAACGTTACATTTAAGAATCAGTTTCACGTCGGATTCGAAAATCTAGACTCACAAGAGAGCGAACATAAGGTGCCCGAGGCAGCAACAGACCCTTGGAGACAAGTCGGCATTAGGCCGATGTATTGAATCTCGACGCAATTTGAGTGTCCCATCGTCATTAGGAGGCCCTAAACGTTACAATTAACTATCATTTTTGCGTCGGATTCGAAAATCTAGACTCACATGAGAGCGAACATAAGAGGCCGGAGGCAGTAATATCCCCATGGAGACAAGTCGGCTGGAGGACGATGTATTGAATCTCGACGCAATTTGTGTGTCCCATCGTCATTAGGAGGCCCTAAACGTTACAATTAACTATCAATTTTGCGTCGGATTCGACAATCTAAACTCACACGAGAACGACCATAAGGTGCCCGAGGCAGCAACAGACCCTTGGAGGCAAGTCGGCTGGAGGCCGATGTATTGAATCTCGACGCAATTTGAGTGTTCCATCGTCATTAGGAGGCCCTGAACGTTACAATTAACTATCATTTTTGCGTCGGATTCGATAATCTAAACTCACAGGAGAACGACCATAAGGTGCCCGAGGCAGCAACAAACACTTGGAGACAAGTCGGCTGGAGGCCGATGTATTGAATCTCGACGTAATTTGAGTGTTCCATCGTCATTTGGAGGCCCTGTACGTTACAATTAACTATCATTTTTGCGTCGGATTCGAAAATCTAGACTCACAGGAGAACGACCATAAGGTGCCCGAGACAGCAATTACCCTTGGAGACAAGTCGGCTGGAGGCCGATGTATTGAATATCGACGAAATTTGAGTGTTCCATTGTCATTAGGGGGCCCTAAACATTACAATTACCTATCATTTTTGCGTCGGATTCGATAATCTAAACTCACAGGAGAACGACCATAAGGTGCCCGAGGCAGCAACAGACACTTGGAGACAAGTCGGCTGGAGGCCGATGTATTGAATCTCGACGTAATTTGAGTGTTCCATCGTCATTAGGAGGCCCTAAACGTTACAATTAACTATCATTTTTGCGTCGGATTCGATAATCTAAACTCACAGGAGACGACCATAAGGTGCCTGAGGCAGCAACAGACTCTTGGAGACAAGTCAGCTGGAGGCCGATGTATTGAATCTCGACGCAATTTGAGTGTTCCATCGTCATTACAAGGCCCTGAACGATACAATTAACTATCATTTTTGCGTCGGATTCGAAAATCTAGACTCACAGAAGAAGGATCATATTGTGCCCGAGACAGCAATTACCCTTGGAGACAAGTCGGCTGGAGGCCGATGTATTGAATCTCGACGCAATTTGAGTGTTCCATCGTCATTAGGAGGCCCTGAACGTTACAATTAACTATCAATTTCGCGTCGGATTCGAAAATCTAGACTCACAGGAGAACGACCATAAGGTGCCCAAGGCAGCAAGAGACCCTTGGAGACAAGTCGGCTGCAGGCCGATGTATTGAATATCGACGCAATTTGAGTGTTCCATCGTCATTAGGAGGCCCTAAACGTTACAATTAACTATCATTTTTGCGTCGGATTCGATAATCTAAACTCACAGGAGAACGACCATAAGGTGCCCGAGGCAGCAACAGACACTTGGAGACAAGTCGGCTGGAGGCCGATGTATTGAATCTCGACGTAATTTGAGTGTTCCATCGTCATTAGGAGGCCCTAAACGTCACAATTAACTATCATTTTTGCGTCGGATTCGATAATCTAAACTCACAGGAGACGACCATAAGGTGCCCGAGGCAGCAACAGAGTCTTATAGACAAGTCGGCTGGAGGCCGATGTATTGAATCTCGACGCAATTTGAGTGTTCCATCGTCATTACAAGGCCCTGAACGATACAATTAACTATCATTTTTGCGTCGGATTCGAAAATCTAGACTCACAGAAGAAGGATCATATTGTGCCTGAGACAGCAATTACCCTTGGAGACAAGTCGGCTGGAGGCCGATGTATTGAATCTCGACGCAATTTGAGTGTTCCATCGTCATTAGGAGGCCCTGAACGTTACAAATAACTATCAGTTTCGCGTCGGATTCGAAAATCTAGACTCACAGGAGAACGACCATAAGGTGCCCGAGGCAGCAATAGACCCTTGGAGACAAGTCGGCTGGGAGCCGATGTATTGAATCTCGACGCAATTTGAGTGTTCCATCGTCATTAGGAGGCCCTAAACGTTACAATTAACTATCATTTTTGCGTCGGATTCGAAAATCTAGACTCACATGAGAGCGAACATAAGAGGCCGGAGGCAGTAATATTCCCATGGAGACAAGTCGGCTGGAGGACGATGTATTGAATCTCGACGCAATTTGTGTGTCCCATCGTCATTAGGAGGCCCTAAACGTTACAATTAACTATCATTTTTGCGTCGGATTCGATAATCTAAACTCACAGGAGAACGACCATAAGGTGCCCGAGGCAGCAACACACACTTGGAGACAAGTCGGCTGGAGGCCGATGTATTGAATCTCGACGTAATTTGAGAGTTCCATCGTCATTAGGAGAACCTGAACGTTACAATTAACTACCAGTTTCGCGTCGGATTCGAAAATCTAGACTCACAGGAGAACGACCATAAGGTGCCCGAGGCAGCAATAGACCCTTGGAGACAAGTCGGCTGGAGGCCGATGTATTGAATATCGACGCAATTTGAGTGTTCCATCGTCATTAGGAGGCCCTAAACGTTACAATTAACTATCATTTTTGCGTCGGATTCGATAGTCTAATCTCACAGGAGAACCTCCATAAGGTGCCCGAGGCAGCAATAGACCGTTGGAGAAAAGTCGGCTGGAGGTCGATGTATTGGATCGCGACGCAATTTGAGTGTTCCATCGTCATTTGGAGGCCCTGAATGTTACAATTAACTATCAGTTTCTCGTCGGATTCGAAAATCTAGACTCACAGCAGACGGACCATTTGGTGCCCGAGGCAGCAAGATCCCCTTGGAGACAAATCGGCTGGAGGACGATGTATTGAATCTCGACGCAATTTGAGTGTTCCATCGTCATTACAAGGCCCTGTACGTTACAATTAACTATCATTTTTGCGTCGGATTCGAAAATCTAGACTCACAGCAGACGGACCATTTGGTGCCCGAGGCAGCAAGATCCCCTTGGAGACAAATCGGCTGGAAGACGATGTATTGAATCTCGACGCAATTTGAGTGTTCTATCGTCATTAGGAGGCCCTGAACGTTACTATTCACTATCATTTTTGCGTCGGATTCGAAAATCTATACTCACAGGAGAAGGACCATAAGGTGCCCGAGACAGCAATATCCCCTTTGAGACAAGTCGGCTGGAGGCCGATGTATTGAATCTCGACGCAATTTGAGTGTTCCATCGTCATTAGGAGGCCCTAAACGTAACAATTAACTATCATTTTTGCGTCGGATTCGAAAATCTAGACTCACAGGAGAACGACCATAAGGTGCCCGAGACAGCAATTACCCTTGGAGACAAGTCGGCTGGAGGCCGATGTATTGAATCTCGACGAAATTTGAGTGTTCCATCGTCATTAGGAGGCCCTAAACGTTACAATTAACTATCATTTTTGCGTCGGCTTCGATAATCTAAACTCACAGGAGAACGACCATAAGGTGCCCGAGGCAGCAACAGACTCTTGGAGACAAGTCGGCTGGAGGCCGATGTATTGAATCTCGACGCAATTTGAGTGTTCCATCGTCATTAGGAGGCCCTAAACGTTACAACTATCATTTTTGCGTCGGATTCGATAATCTAAACTCACAGGAGACGACCATAAGGTGCCCGAGGCAGCAACAGACTCTTGGAGACAAGTCGGCTGGAGGCCGATGTATTGAATCTCGACGCAATTTGTGTGTTCCATCGTCATTACAAGGCCCTGAACGATACAATTAACTATCATTTTTGCGTCGGATTCGAAAATCTAGGCTCACAGAAGAAGGATCATATTGTGCCCGAGACAGCAATTACCTTTGGAGACAAGTCGGCTGGAGGTCGATGTATTGGATCGCGACGCAATTTGAGTGTTCCATCGTCATTTGGAGGCCCTGAATGTTACAATTAACTATCAGTTTCTCGTCGGATTCGATAATCTAGACTCACAGCAGACGGACCATTTGGTGCCCGAGGCAGCAAGATCCCCTTGGAGACAAATCAGCTGGAGGACGATGTATTGAATCTCGACGCAATTTGAGTGTTCTATCGTCTTTAGGAGGCCAAGAACGTTACTATTCACTATCATTTTTGCGTCGGATTCGAAAATCTATACTCACAGGAGCAGGACCATAAGGTGCCCGAGACAGCAATTACCCTTGGAGACAAGTCGGCTGGAGGCCGATGTATTGAATCTCGACGCAATTTGAGTGTTCCATCGGCATTAGGAGGCCCTGAACGTTACATTTAAGAATCAGTTTCACGTCGGATTCGAAAATCTAGACTCACATGAGAGCGAACATAAGGTGCCCGAGGCAGCAACAGACCCTTGGAGACAAGTCGGCTTTAGGTCGATGTATTGGATCGCGACGCAATTTGAGTGTTCCATCGTCATTAGGAGGCCCTAAACGTTACAATTAACTATCATTTTTGCGTCGGATTCGATAATCTAAACTCACAGGAGAACGACCATAAGGTGCCCGAGGCAGCAACAGACACTTGGAGACAAGTCGGCTGGAGGCCGATGTATTGAATCTCGACGCAATTTGAGTGTTCTATCGTCATTAGGAGGCCCTGAACGTTACAATTAACTATCAGTTTCGCGTCGGATTCGAAAATCTAGACTCACAGGAGAACGACCATAAGGTGCCCGAGGCAGCAATAGACCCTTGGAGACAAGTCGGCTGGAGGCCGATGTATTGAATATCGACGCAATTTGAGTGTTCCATCGTCATTAGGAGGCCCTAAACGTTGCAATTAACTATCATTTTTGCGTCGGATTCGATAGTCTAAACTCACAGGAGAACGACCATAAGGTGCCCGAGGCAGCAATAGACCGTTGGAGAAAATTCGGCTGGAGGTCGATGTATTGGATCGCGACGCAATTTGAGTGTTCCATCTTCATTTGCAGGCCCTGAATGTTACATTTAACTATCAGTTTCTCGTCGGATTCGAAAATCTAGACTCACAGCAGACGGACCATTTGGTGCCGGAGGCAGCAAGATCCCCTTGGAGACAAATCGGCTGGAAGACGATGTATTGAATCTCGACGCAATTTGAGTGTTCTATCGTCATTAGGAGGCCCTGAACGTTACTATTCACTATCATTTTTGCGTCGGATTCGAAAATCTATACTCACAAGAGAAGGACCATAAGGTGCCCGAGACAGCAATATCCCCTTTGAGACAAGTCGGCTGGAGGCCGATGTATTGAATCTCGACGCAATTTGAGTGTTCCATCGTCATTACAAGGCCCTGTACGTTACAATTAACCATCATTTTTGCGTCGGATTCGAAAATCTAGACTCACAGGAGAACAACCATAAGGTGCCCGAGACAGCAATATCCCCTTTGAGACAAATCGGCTGGAAGACGATGTATTGAATCTCGACGCAATTTGTGTGTCCCATCGTCATTAGGAGGCCCTAAACGTTACAATTAACTATCATTTTTGCGTCGGATTCGATAATCTAAACTCACAGGAGAACGACCATAAGGTGCCCGAGGCAGCAACAGACCATTGGAGACAAGTCGACTGGAGGCCGATGTATTGAATATCGAAGAAATTTGAGTGTTCCATCGTCATTAGGAGGCCCTAAACGTTACAATTAACTATCATTTTTGCGTCGGATTCGATAATCTAAACTCACAGGAGAACGACCATAAGATGCCCGAGGCAGCAACAGACACTTGGAGACAAGTCGTCTGGAGGCCGATGTATTGAATCTCGACGCAATTTGAGTGTTCCATCGTCATTACAAGGCCCTGAACGATACAATTAACTATCATTTTTGCGTCGTATTCGAAAATCTAGACTCACAGAAGAAGGATCATATTGTGCCCGAGACAGCAATTACCCTTGGAGACAAGTCGGCTGGAGGCCGGTGTATTGAATCTCGACGCAATTTGAGTGTTCCATCGTCATTAGGAGGCCCTGAACGTTACAATTAACTATCAGTTTCGCGTCGGATTCGAAAATCTAGTCTCACAGGAGAACGACCATAAGGTGCCCGAGGCAGCAATAGACCCTTGGAGACAAGTCGGCTGGAGGCCGATGTATTGAATATCGACGCAATTTGAGTGTTCCATCGTCATTAGGAGGCCCTAAACTTTACAATTAACTATCATTTTTTCGTCGGATTCGATAGTCAAAACTCACAGGAGAACGACCATAAGGTGCCCGAGGCAGCAATAGACCGTTGGAGAAAAGTCGGCTGGAGGTCGATGTATTGGATCGCGACGCAATTTGAGTGTTCCATCGTCATTTGGTGGCCCTGAATGTTACAATTAACTATCAGTTTCTCGTCGGATTCGAAAATCTAGACTCACAGCAGACGGACCATTTGGTGCCCGAGGCAGCAAGATCCCCTTGGAGACAAATCGGCAGGAGGACGATGTATTGAATCTCGACGCAATTTGAGTGTTCCATCGTCATTACAAGGCCCTGTACGTTACAATTAACTATCATTTTTGCGTCGGATTCGAAAATCTAGACTCACAGGAGAACGACCATAAGGTGCCCGAGACAGCTATATCCCCTTGGAGACAAGTCGGCTGGAGGCCGATGTATTGAATCTCGACGCAATTTGAGTGTTCCATCGGCATTAGGAGGCCCTGAACGTTACAGTTAACTATCATTTTAGCGTCGGATTCGAAAATCTACTAACAGGAGAAGGATCATATGGTGCACGAGACTGCAATATCCCCTTGGATACTAGTCGGCTGGAGGTCGATGTATTGAATCTCGACGCAATTTGAATCTTCTGTCGTCATTAGGAGGCCCTGAACGTTACTATTCACTATCATTTTTGCGTCGGCTTCGATAATCTAAACTCACAGGAGAACGACCATAAGGTGCCCGAGGCAGCAACAGACTCTTGGAGACAAGTCGGCTGGAGGCCGATGTATTGAATCTCGACGCAATGTGAGTGTTCCATCGTCATTAGGAGGCCCTAAACGTTACAACTATCATTTTTGCGTCGGATTCGATAATCTAAACTCACAGGAGACGACCATAAGGTGCCCGAGGCAGCAACTGACTCTTGGAGACAAGTCGGCTGGAGGCCGATGTATTGAATCTCGACGCAATTTGAGTGTTCCATCGTCATTACAAGGCCCTGAACGAGGCAATTAACTATCATTTTTGCGTCGGATTCGAAAATCTAGGCTCACAGAAGAAGGATCATATTGTGCCCGAGACAGCAATTACCCTTGGAGACAAGTCGGCTGGAGGTCGATGTATTGGATCACGACGCAATTTGAGTGTTCCATCGTCATTTGGAGGCCCTGAATGATACAATTAACTATCAGTTTCTCGTCGGATTCGAAAATCTAGACTCACAGCAGACGGACCATTTGGTGCCCGAGGCAGCAAGATCCCCTTTTAGACAAATCAGCTGGAGGACGATGTATTGAATCTCGACGCAATTTGAGTGTTCTATCGTCTTTAGGAGGCCCTGAACGTTACTATTCACTATCATTTTTGCGTCGGATTCGAAAATCTATACTCACAGGAGAAGGACCATAAGGTGCCCGAGACAGCAATTACCCTTGGACACAAGTCGGCTGGAGGCCGATGTATTGAATCTCGACGCAATTTGAGTGTTCCATCGGCATTAGGAGGCCCTGAACGTTACATTTAAGAATCAGTTTCACGTCGGATTCGAAAATCTAGACTCACATGAGAGCGAACATAAGGTGCCCGAGGCAGCAACAGACCCTTGGAGACAAGTCGTCTTTAGGTCGATGTATTGGATCGCGACGCAATTTGAGTGTTCCATCGTCATTAGGAGGCCCTAAACGTTACAATTAACTATCATTTTTGCGTCGGATTCGATAATCTAAACTCACAGGAGAACGACCATAAGGTGCCCGAGGCAGCAACAGACTCTTGGAGACAAGTCGGCTGGAGGCCGATGTATTGAATCTCGACGCAATTTGAGTGTTCCATCGTCATTAGGAGGCCCTAAACGTTACAACTATCATTTTTGCGTCGGATTCGATAATCTAAACTCACAGGAGACGACCATAAGGTGCCCGAGGCAGCAACAGACTCTTGGAGACAAGTCGGCTGGAGGCCGATGTATTGAATCTCGACGCAATTTGTGTGTTCCATCGTCATTACAAGGCCCTGAACGATACAATTAACTATCATTTTTGCGTCGGATTCGAAAATCTAGGCTCACAGAAGAAGGATCATATTGTGCCCGAGACAGCAATTACCTTTGGAGACAAGTCGGCTGGAGGTCGATGTATTGGATCGCGACGCAATTTGAGTGTTCCATCGTCATTTGGAGGCCCTGAATGTTACAATTAACTATCAGTTTCTCGTCGGATTCGATAATCTAGACTCACAGCAGACGGACCATTTGGTGCCCGAGGCAGCAAGATCCCCTTGGAGACAAATCAGCTGGAGGACGATGTATTGAATCTCGACGCAATTTGAGTGTTCTATCGTCTTTAGGAGGCCAAGAACGTTACTATTCACTATCATTTTTGCGTCGGATTCGAAAATCTATACTCACAGGAGAAGGACCATAAGGTGCCCGAGACAGCAATTACCCTTGGAGACAAGTCGGCTGGAGGCCGATGTATTGAATCTCGACGCAATTTGAGTGTTCCATCGGCATTAGGAGGCCCTGAACGTTACATTTAAGAATCAGTTTCACGTCGGATTCGAAAATCTAGACTCACATGAGAGCGAACATAAGGTGCCCGAGGCAGCAACAGACCCTTGGAGACAAGTCGGCTTTAGGTCGATGTATTGGATCGCGACGCAATTTGAGTGTTCCATCGTTATTAGGAGGCCCTAAACGTTACAATTAACTATCATTTTTGCGTCGGATTCGATAATCTAAACTCACAGGAGAACGACCATAAGGTGCCCGAGGCAGCAACAGACACTTGGAGACAAGTCGGCTGGAGGCCGATGTATTGAATCTCGACGCAATTTGAGTGTTCTATCGTCATTAGGAGGCCCTGAACGTTACAATTAACTATCAGTTTCGCGTCGGATTCGAAAATCTAGACTCACAGGAGAACGACCATAAGGTGCCCGAGGCAGCAATAGACCCTTGGAGACAAATCGGCTGGAGGCCGATGTATTGAATATCGACGCAATTTGAGTGTTCCATCGTCATTAGGAGGCCCTAAACGTTGCAATTAACTATCATTTTTGCGTCGGATTCGATAGTCTAAACTCACAGGAGAACGACCATAAGGTGCCCGAGGCAGCAATAGACCGTTGGAGAAAATTCGGCTGGAGGTCGATGTATTGGATCGCGACGCAATTTGAGTGTTCCATCTTCATTTGGAGGCCCTGAATGTTACATTTAACTATCAGTTTCTCGTCGGATTCGAAAATCTAGACTCACAGCAGACGGACCATTTGGTGCCCGAGGCAGCAAGATCCCCTTGGAGACAAATCGGCTGGAAGACGATGTATTGAATCTCGACGCAATTTGAGTGTTCTATCGTCATTAGGAGGCCCTGAACGTTACTATTCACTATCATTTTTGCGTCGGATTCGAAAATCTATACTCACAAGAGAAGGACCATAACGTGCCCGAGACAGCAATATCCCCTTTGAGACAAGTCGGCTGGAGGCCGATGTATTGAATCTCGACGCAATTTGAGTGTTCCATCGTCATTACAAGGCCCTGTACGTTACAATTAACCATCATTTTTGCGTCGGATTCGAAAATCTAGACTCACAGGAGAACAACCATAAGGTGCCCGAGACAGCAATATCCCCTTTGAGACAAATCGGCTGGAAGACGATGTATTGAATCTCGACGCAATTTGTGTGTCCCATCGTCATTAGGAGGCCCTAAACGTTACAATTAACTATCATTTTTGCGTCGGATTCGATAATCTAAACTCACAGGAGAACGACCATAAGGTGCCCGAGGCAGCAATAGACCGTTGGAGAAAAGTCGGCTGGAGGTCGATGTATTGGATCGCGACGCATTTTCAGTGTTCCATCGTCATTTGGAGGCCCTGAATGTTACAATTAACTATCAGTTTCTCGTCGGATTCGAAAATCTAGACTCACAGCAGACGGACCATTTGGTGCCCGAGGCAGCAAGATCCCCTTGGAGACAAATCGGCAGGAGGACGATGTATTGAATCTCGACGCAATTTGAGTGTTCCATCGTCATTACAAGGCCCTTTACGTTACAATTAACTATCATTTTTGCGTCGGATTCGAAAATCTAGACTCACAGGAGAACGACCATAAGGTGCCCGAGACAGCTATATCCCCTTGGAGACAAGTCGGCTGGAGGCCGATGTATTGAATCTCGACGCAATTTGAGTGTTCCATCGGCATTAGGAGGCCCTGAACGTTACAGTTAACTATCATTTTAGCGTCGGATTCGAAAATCTACTAACAGGAGAAGGATCATATGGTGCACGAGACTGCAATATCCCCTTGGATACAAGTCGGCTGGAGGTCGATGTATTGAATCTCGACGCAATTTGAATCTTCTGTCGTCATTAGGAGGCCCTGAACGTTACTATTCACTATCATTTTTGCGTCGGCTTCGATAATCTAAACTCACAGGAGAACGACCATAAGTTGCCCGAGGCAGCAACAGACTCTTGGAGACAAGTCGGCTGGAGGCCGATGTATTGAATCTCGACGCAATGTGAGTGTTCCATCGTCATTAGGAGGCCCTAAACGTTACAACTATCATTTTTGCGTCGGATTCGATAATCTAAACTCACAGGAGACGACCATAAGGTGCCCGAGGCAGCAACAGACTCTTGGAGACAAGTCGGCTGGAGGCCGATGTATTGAATCTCGACGCAATTTGAGTGTTCCATCGTCATTACAAGGCCCTGAACGAGCCAATTAACTATCATTTTTGCGTCGGATTCGAAAATCTAGGCTCACAGAAGAAGGATCATATTGTGCCCGAGACAGCAATTACCCTTGGAGACAAGTCGGCTGGAGGTCGATGTATTGGATCGCGACGCAATTTGAGTGTTCCATCGTCATTAGGAGGCCCTAAACGTTACAACTATCATTTTTGCGTCGGATTCGATAATCTAAACTCACAGGAGACGACCATAAGGTGCCCGAGGCAGCAACAGACTCTTGGAGACAAGTCGGCTGGAGGCCGATGTATTGAATCTCGACGCAATGTGAGTGTTCTATCGTCTTTAGGAGGCCCTGAACGTTACTATTCACTATCATTTTTGCGTCGGATTCGAAAATCTATACTCACAGGAGAAGGACCAGAAGGTGCCCGAGACAGCAATTACCCTTGGACACAAGTCGGCTGGAGGCCGATGTATTGAATCTCGACGCAATTTGAGTGTTCCATCGGCATTAGGAGGCCCTGAACGTTACATTTAAGAATCAGTCTCACGTCGGATTCGAAAATCTAGACTCACATGAGAGCGAACATAAGGTGCCCGAGGCAGCAACAGACCCTTGGAGACAAGTCGTCTTTAGGTCGATGTATTGGATCGCGACGCAATTTGAGTGTTCCATCGTCATTAGGAGGCCCTAAACGTTACAATTAACTATCATTTTTGCGTCGGATTCGATAATCTAAACTCACAGGAGAACGACCATAAGGTGCCCGAGGCAGCAACAGACACTTGGAGACAAGTCGGCTGGAGGCCGATGTATTGAATCTCGACGCAATTTGAGTGTTCCATCGTCATTACAAGGCCCTGTACGTTACAATTAACCATCATTTTCCGTCGGATTCGAAAATCTAGACTCACAGGAGAACAACCATAAGGTGCCCGAGACAGCAATATCCCCTTGGAGACAAGTCGGCTGGAGGCCGATGTATTGAATCTCGACGCAATTTGAGTGTTCCAACGGCATTAGGAGGCCCTGAACGTTACAGTTAACTATCATTTTAGCGTCGGATTCGAAAATCTACTAACAGGAGAAGGATCATATGGTGCACGAGACTGCAATTTCCCCTTGGATACAAGTCGGCTGGAGGTCGATGTATTGAATCTCGACGCAATTTGAATCTTCTATCGTCATTAGGAGGCCCTAAACGTTACTATTCACTATCATTTTTGCGTCGGATTCGAAAATCCAAACTCACAGGAGAACGACCATAAGGTGCCCGAGACAGCAATATCCCCTTGGAGACAAGACGGCTGGAGGCCGATGTATTGAATCTCGACGCAATTTGAGTGTTCCATCGGCAGTAGGAGGCCCTGAACGTTACAGTTAACTATCATTTTAGCGTCGGATTCGAAAATCTACTAACAGGAGAAGGATCATATGGTGCACGAGACTGCAATATCCCCTTGGATACAACTCGGCTGGAGGTCGGTGTATTGAATCTCGACGCAATTTGAATCTTCTATCGTCATTAGGAGGCCCTGAACGTTACTATTCACTATTATTTTTGCGTCGGGTTCGAAAATCTAAACTCACAGGAGAACGACCATAAGGTGCTCGAGGCAGCAACAGACCCTTGGAGACAAGTCGACTGGAGGTCGATGTATTGAATATCGACGAAATTTGAGTGTTCCATCGTCATTAGGAGGCCCTAAACGTTACAATTAACTATCATTTTTGCGTCGGCTTCGATAATCTAAACTCACAGGAGAACGACCATAAGGTTCCCGAGGCAGCAACAGACTCTTGGAGACAAGTCGGCTGGAGGCCGATGTATTGAATCTCGACGCAATTTGAGTGTTCCATCGTCATTAGGAGGCCCTAAACGTTACAACTAACTATCATTTTTGCGTCGGATTCGATAATCTAAACTCACAGGAGACGACCATAAGGTGCCCGAGGCAGCAACAGACTCTTGGAGACAAGTCGGCTGGAGGCCGATGTATTGAATCTCGACGCAATTTGAGTGTTCCATCGTCATTACAAGGCCCTGTACGTTACAATTAAATATCATTTTTGCGTCGGATTCGAAAATCTAGACTCACAGGAGAACGACCATAAGGTGCCCGAGACAGCAATATCCCCTTGGAGACAAGTCGGCTGGAGGCCGATGTATTGAATCTCGACGCAATTTGAGTGTTCCATCGGCATTAGGAGGCCCTGAACGATACATTTAAGAATCAGTTTCACGTCGGATTCGAAAATCTAGACTCACATGAGAGCGAACATAAGGTGCCCGAGGCAGCAACAGACCCTTGGAGACAAGTCGGCTTTAGGTCGATGTATTGGATCGCGACGCAATTTGAATGTTCCATCGTCATTAGGAGGCCCTAAACGTTACAATTAACTATCATATTTGTGTCGGATTCGATAATCTAAACTCACAGGTGAACGACCATAAGGTGCCCGAGGCAGCAACAGACACTTGGAGACAAGTCAGCTGGAGGCCGATGTATTGAATCTCGACGCAATTTGAGTGTTCCAACGGCATTAGGAGGCCCTGAACGTTACAGTTAACTATCATTTTAGCGTCGGATTCGAAAAATCTACTAACAGGAGAAGGATCATATGGTGCACGAGACTGCAATATCCCCTTGGATACAAGTCGGCTGGAGGTCGATGTATTGAATCTCGACGCAATTTGAATCTTCTATCGTCATTAGGAGGCCCTGAACGTTACTATTCACTATCATTTTTGCGTCGGATTCGATAGTCTAAACTCACAGGAGAACGACCATAAGGTGCCCGAGGCAGCAATAGACCGTTGGAGAAAAGTCGGCTGGAGGTCGATGTATTGGATCGCGACGCAATTTGAGTGTTCCATCGTCATTTGGAGGCCCTGAATGTTACAATTAACTATCAGTTTCTCGTTGGATTCGAAAATCTAGACTCACAGCAGACGGACCATTTGGTGCCCGAGGCAGCAAGATCCCCTTGGAGACAAATCAGCTGGAGGACGATGTATTGAATCTCGACGCAATTTGAGTGTTCTATCGTCTTTAGGAGGCCCTGAACGTTACTATTCACTATCGTTTTTGCGTCGGATTCGAAAATCTATACTCACAGGAGAAGGACCATAAGGTGCCCGAGACAGCAATATCCCCTTTGAGACAAGTCGGCTGGAGGCCGATGTATTGAATCTCGACGCAATTTGAGTGTTCCATCGTCATTACAAGGCCCTGTACGTTACAATTAACTATCATTTTTGCGTCGGATTCGAAAATCTAGACTCACAGGAGAACGACCATAAGGTGCCCGAGACAGCAATATCCCCTTGGAGACAAGTCGGCTGGAGGCCGATGTATTGAATCTCGACGCAATTTGAATCTTCTATCGTCATTAGGAGGCCCTGAACGTTACTATTCACTATCATCTTTGCGTCGGATTCGAAAATCTAAACTCACAGGAGAACGACCATTAGGTGCCCGAGGCAGCAACAGACTCTTGGAGACAAGTCGGCTGGAGGCCGATGTATTGAATCTCGACGCAATTTGAGCGTTCCATCGTCATTAGGAGGCCCTAAACGTTACAACTAACTATCATTTTTGCGTCGGATTCGATAATCTAAACTCACAGGAGACGACCATAAGGTGCCCGAGGCAGCAACAGACTCTTGGAGACAAGTCGGCTGGAGGCCGATGTATTGAATCTCGACGCAATTTGAGTGTTCCATCGTCATTACAAGGCCCTGAACGATACCATTAACTATCATTTTTGCGTCGGATTCGAAAATCTAGACTCACAGAAGAAGGATCATATTGTGCCCGAGACAGCAAATACCCTTGGAGACAAGTCGGCTTCAGGCCGATGTATTGAATCTCGACGCAATTTGAGTGTTCCATCGTCATTAGGAGGCCCTGAACGTTACAATTAACTATCAGTTTCGCGTCGGATTCGAAAATCTAGACTCACAGGAGAACGACCATAAGGTGCCCGAGGCAGCAATAGACCCTTGGAGACAAGTCGGCTGGAGGCCGATGTATTGAATATCGACGCAATTTGAGTGTTCCATCGTCATTAGGAGGCCCTAAACGTTACAATTAACTATCATTTTTGCGTCGGATTCAATAGTCTAAACTCACAGGAGAACGACCATAAGGTGTCCGAGGCAGCAATAGAACGTTGGAGAAAAGTCGGCTGGAGGTCGATGTATTGGATCGCGACGCAATTTGAGTGTTCCATCGTCATTTGGAGGCCCTGAATGTTACAATTAACTATCAGTTTCTCGTCGGATTCGAAAAAATAGACTCACAGCAGACGGACCATTTGGTGCCCGAGGCAGCAAGATCCCCTTGGAGACAAATCAGCTGGAGGACGATGTATTGAATCTCGACGCAATTTGAGTGTTCTATCCTCTTTAGGAGGCCCTGACCGTTACTATTCACTATCATTTTTGCGTCGGATTCGAAAATCTATACTCACAGGAGAAGGACCATAAGGTGCCCGAGACAGCAACAGACACTTGGAGACAAGTCGGCTGGAGGCCGATGTATTGAATCTCGACGCAATTTGAGTGTTCCAATGTCATTAGGAGGCCCTGAACGTTACAATTAACTATCAGTTTCGCGTCGGATTCGAAAATCTAGACTCACAGGAGAACGACCATAAGGTGCCCGAGGCAGCAATAGACCCTTGGAGACACGTCGGCTGGAGGCCGATGTATTGAATATCGACGCAATTTGAGTGTTCCATCGTCATTAGAAGGCCCTAAACGTTACAATTAACTATCATTTTTGCGTCGGATTCGATAGTCTAAACTCACAGGAGAACGACCATAAGGTGCCCGAGGCAGCAATAGACCGTTGGAGAAAAGTCGGCTGGAGGTCGATGTATTGGATCGCGACGCAATTTGAGTGTTCCATCGTCATTAGGAGGCCCTAAACGTTACAATTAACTATCATTTTTGCGTCGGATTCGATAATCTAAACTCACAGGAGACGACCATAAGGTGCCCGAGGCAGCAACAGACTCTTGGAGACAAGTCGGCTGGAGGCCGATGTATTGAATCTCGACGCAATTTGAGTGTTCCATCGTCATTACAAGGCCCTGAACGATACAATTAACTATCATTTTTGCGTCGGATTCGAAAATCTAGACTCACATGAGAACGACCATAAGGTGCCCGAGGCAGCAATAGACCCTTGGAGACACGTCGGCTGGAGGCCGATGTATTGAATCTCGACGCAATTTGAGTGTTCCATCGGCATTAGGAGGCCCTGAACGTTACATTTGAGAATCGGTTTCACGTCGGATTCGAAAATCTAGACTCACATGAGAGCGATCATATGGTGCCCGAGGCAGCAACAGACCCTTGGAGACAAGTCGGCTTTAGGTCGATGTATTGGATCGCGACGCAATTTGAGTGTTCCATCGTCATTAGGAGGCCCTAAACGTTACAATTAACTATCATTTTTGCGTCGGATTCGATAATCTAAACTCACAGGAGAACGACCATAAGGTGCCCGAGGCAGCAACAAACACTTGGAGACAAGTTGGCTGGAGGCCGATGTATTGAATCTCGACGTAATTTGAGTGTTCCATCGTCATTAGGAGGCCCTAAACGTTACAATTAACTATCATTTTTGCGTCGGATTCGATAATCTAAACTCACAGGAGACGACCATAAGGTGCCCGAGGCAGCAACAGACTCTTGGAGACAAGTCGGCTGGAGGCCGATGTATTGAATCTCGACGCAATTTGAGTGTTCCATCGTCATTACAAGGCCCTGAACGATACAATTAACTATCATTTTTGCGTCGGATTCGATAGTCTAAACTCACAGGAGAACGACCATAAGGTGCCCGAGGCAGCAATAGACCGTTGGAGAAAAGTCGGTTGGAGGTCGATGTATTGGATCGCGACGCAATTTGAGTGTTCCATCGTCATTTGGAGGCCCTGAATGTTACAATTAACTATCAGTTTCTCGTCGGATTCGAAAATCTAGACTCACAGCAGACGGACCATTTGGTGCCCGAGGCAGCAAGATCCCCTTGGAGACAAATAGGCTGGAGGACGATGTATTGAATCTCGACGCAATTTGAGTGTTCCATCGTCATTACAAGGCCCTGTACGTTACAATTAACTATCATTTTTGCGTCGGATTCGAAAATCTAGACTCACAGGAGAACGACCATAAGGTGCCCGAGACAGCAATATCCCCTTGGAGACAAGTCGGCTGGAGGCCGATGTATTGAATCTCGACGCAATTTGAGTGTTCCATCGGCATTAGGAGGCCCTGAACGTTACAGTTAACTATCATTTTTGCGTCGGATTCGAAAATCTAGACTCACAGGAGAACGACCATAAGGTGCCCGAGACAGCAATATCCCCTTGGAGACAAGTCGGCTGGAGGTCGATGTATTGAATCTCGACGCAATTTGAATCTTCTATCGTCATTAGGAGGCCCTGAACGTTACTATTCACTATCATTTTTGCGTCGGATTCGATAATCTAAACTCACAGGAGACGACCATAAGGTGCCCGAGGCAGCAACAGACTCTTGGAGACAAGTCGGCTGGAGGCCGATGTATTGAATCTCGACGCAATTTGAGTGTTCCATCGTCATTACAAGGCCGTGAACGATACCATTAACTATTATTTTTGCGTCGGATTCGAAAATCTAGACTCACAGAAGAAGGATCATATTGTGCCCGAGACAGCAAATACCCTTGGAGACAAGTCGGCTTCAGGCCGATGTATTGAATCTCGACGCAATTTGAGTGTTCCATCGTCATTAGGAGGCCCTGAACGTTACAATTAACTATCAGTTTCGCGTCGGATTCGAAAATCTAGACTCACAGGAGAACGACCATAAGGTGCCCGAGGCAGCAGTAGACCCTTGGAGACAAGTCGGCTGGTGGCCGATGTATTGAATATCGACGCAATTTGAGTGTTCCATCGTCATTAGGAGGCCCTAAACGTTACAATTAACTATCATTTTTGCGTCGGATTCGATAGTCTAAACTCACAGGAGAACGACCATAAGGTGTCCGAGGCAGCAATAGAACGTTGGAGAAAAGTCGGCTGGAGGTCGATGTATTGGATCGCGACGCAATTTGAGTGTTCCATCGTCATTTGGAGGCCCTGAATGTTACAATTAACTATCAGTTTCTCGTCGGATTCGAAAATCTAGACTCACAGCAGACGGACCATTTGGTGCCCGAGGCAGCAAGATCCCCTTGGAGACAAATCAGCTGGAGGACGATGTATTGAATCTCGACGCAATTTGAGTGTTCTATCGTCTTTAGGAGGCCCTGACCGTTACTATTCACTATCATTTTTGCGTCGGATTCGAAAATCTATACTCACAGGAGAAGGACCATAAGGTGCCCGAGACAGCAACAGACACTTGGAGACAAGTCGGCTGGAGGCCGATGTATTGAATCTCGACGCAATTTGAGTGTTCCAATGTCATTAGGAGGCCCTGAACGTTACAATTAACTATCAGTTTCGCGTCGGATTCGAAAATCTAGACTCACAGGAGAACGACCATAAGGTGCCCGAGGCAGCAATAGACCCTTGGAGACACGTCGGCTGGAGGCCGATGTATTGAATATCGACCCAATTTGAGTGTTCCATCGTCATTAGAAGGCCCTAAACGTTACAATTAACTATCATTTTTGCGTCGGATTCGATAGTCTAAACTCACAGGAGAACGACCATAAGGTGCCCGAGGCAGCAACAGACCCTTGGAGACAAGTCGACTGGAGGCCGATGTATTGAATATCGACGAAATTTGAGTGTTCCATCGTCGTTAGGAGGCCCTAAACGTTACAATTAACTATCATTTTTGCGTCGGATTCGATAATCTAAACTCACAGGAGAACGACCATAAGGTGCCCGAGGCAGCAACAGACACTTGGAGACAAGTCGGCTTGAGGCCGATGTATTGAATCTCGACGTAATTTGAGTGTTCCATCGTCATTAGGAGGCCCTAAACGTTACAATTAACTATCATTTTTGCGTCGGATTCGATAATCTAAACTCACAGGAGACGACAATAAGGTGCCCGAGGCAGCAACAGACTCTTGGAGACAAGTCGGCTGGAGGCCGATGTATTGAATCTCGACGCAATTTGAGTGTTCCATCGTCATTACAAGGCCCTGAACGATACAATTAACTATCATTTTTGCGTCGGATTCGAAAATCTAGGATCACAGAAGAAGGATCATATTGTGCCCGAGACAGCAATTACCCTTGGAGACAAGTCGGCTGGAGGACGATGTATTGAATCTCGACGCAATTTGAGTGTTCCATCGTCATTAGGAGGCCCTGAACGTTACAATTAACTATCAGTTTCGCGTCGGATTCGAAAATCTAGACTCACAGGAGAACGACCATAAGGTGCCCGAGGCAGCAATAGACCCTTGGAGACAAGTCGGCTGGAGGCCGATGTATTGAATATCGACGCAATTTGAGTGTTCCATCGTCATTAGGAGGCCCTAAACGTTACAATTAACTATCATTTTTGCGTCGGATTCGATAGTCTAAACTCACAGGAGAACGACCATAAGGTGCCCGAGGCAGCAATAGACCGTTGGAGAAAAGTCGGCTGGAGGTCGATGTATTGGATCGCGACGCAATTTGAGTGTTCCATCGTCATTTGGAGGCCCTGAATGTTACAATTAACTATCAGTTTCTCGTCGGATTCGAAAATCTAGACTCACAGCAGACGGACCATTTGGTGCCCGAGGCAGCAAGATCCCCTTGGAGGCAAATCGGCTGGAGGACGATGTATTGAATCTCGACGCAATTTGAGTGTTCCATCGTCATTACAAGGCCCTGTACGTTACAATTAACTATCATTTTTGCGTCGGATTCGAAAATCTAGACTCACAGGAGAACGACCATAAGGTGCCGGAGACAGCAATATCCCCTTGGAGACAAGTCGGCTGGAGGCCGATGTATTGAATCTCGACGCAATTTGAGTGTTCCATCGGCATTAGGAGGCCCTGAACGTTACAGTTAAATAACATTTTAGCGTCGGATTCGAAAATCTACTAACAGGAGAAGGATCATATGGTGCACGAGACTGCAATATCCCCTTGGATACAAGTCGGCTGGAGGTCGATGTATTGAATCTCGACGCAATTTGAATCTTCTATCGTCATTAGGAGGCCCTGAACGTTACTATTCACTATCATTTTTGCGTCGGATTCGAAAATCCAAACTCACAGGAGAACGACCATAAGGTGCCCGAGGCAGCAATAGACCCTTGGAGACAAGTCGGCTGGAGGCCGATGTATTGAATCTCGACGCAAATTGAGTGTTCCATCGGCATTAGGAGGCCCTGAACGTTACATTTAAGAATCAGTTTCACGTCGGATTCGAAAATCTAGACTCACAAGAGAGCGAACATAAGGTGCCCGAGGCAGCAACAGACCGTTGGAGACAAGTCGGCTTTAGGCCGATGTATTGGATCTCGACGCAATTTGAGTGTCCCATCGTCATTAGGAGGCCCTAAACGTTACAATTAACTATCATTTTTGCGTCGGATTCGAAAATCTAGACTCACATGAGAGCGAACATAAGAGGCCGGAGGCAGTAATATTCCCATGGAGACAAGTCGGCTGGAGGACGATGTATTGAATCTCGACGCAATTTGTGTGTCCCATCGTCATTAGGAGGCCCTAAACGTTACAATTAACTATCAATTTTGCGTCGGATTCGACAATCTAAACTCACACGAGAACGACCATAAGGTGCCCGAGGCAGCAACAGACCCTTGGAGACAAGTCGGCAGGAGGCCGATGTATTGAATCTCGACGCAATTTGAGTCTTCTATCGTCATTAGGAGGCCCTAAACGTTACAATTAACTATCATTTTTGCGTCGGATTCGAAAATCTAGGCTCACATGAGAGCGAACATAAGAGGCCGGAGGCAGTAATATTCCCATGGAGACAAGTCGGCTGGAGGACGATGTATTGAATCTCGACGCAATTTGTGTGTCCCATCGTCATTAGGAGGCCCTAAACGTTACAATTAACTATCAATTTTGCGTCGGATTCGACAATCTAAACTCACACGAGAACGACCATAAGGTGCCCGAGGCAGCAACAGACCCTTGGAGACAAGTCGGCTGGAGGCCGATGTATTGAATCTCGACGCAATTTGAGTCTTCTATCGTCATTAGGAGGCCCTAAACGTTACAATTAACTATCATTTTTGCGTCGGATTCGATAATCTAAACTCACAGGAGAACGACCATAAGGTGCCCGAGGCAGCAACAGACCCTTGGAGACAAGTCGACTGGAGGCCGATGTATTGAATATCGACGAAATTTGAGTGTTCCATCGTCGTTAGGAGGCCCTAAACGTTACAATTAACTATCATTTTTGCGTCGGATTCGATAATCTAAACTCACAGGAGAACGACCATAAGGTGCCCGAGGCAGCAACAGACACTTGGAGACAAGTCGGCTTGATGCCGATGTATTGAATCTCGACGTAATTTGAGTGTTCCATCGTCATTAGGAGGCCCTAAACGTTACAATTAACTATCATTTTTGCGTCGGATTCGATAATCTAAACTCACAGGAGACGACCATAAGGTGCCCGAGGCAGCAACAGACTCTTGGAGACAAGTCGGCTGGAGGCCGATGTATTGAATCTCGACGCAATTTGAGTGTTCCATCGTCATTAAAAGGCCCTGAACGATACAATTAACTATCATTTTTGCGTCGGATTCGAAAATCTAGACTCACAGAAGAAGGATCATATTGTGCCCGAGACAGCAATTACCCTTGGAGACAAGTCGGCTGGAGGACGATGTATTGAATCTCGACGCAATTTGAGTGTTCCATCGTCATTAGGAGGCCCTGAACGTTACAATTAACTATCAGTTTCGCGTCGGATTCGAAAATCTAGACTCACAGGAGAACGACCATAAGGTGCCCGAGGCAGCAATAGACCCTTGGAGACAAGTCGGCTGGAGGCCGATGTATTGAATATCGACGCAATTTGAGTGTTCCATCGTCATTAGGAGGCCCTAAACGTTACAATTAACTATCATTTTTGCGTCGGATTCGATAGTCTAAACTCACAGGAGAACGACCATAAGGTGCCCGAGGCAGCAATAGACCGTTGGAGAAAAGTCGGCTGGAGGTCGATGTATTGGATCGCGACGCAATTTGAGTGTTCCATCGTCATTTGGAGGCCCTGAATGTTACAATTAACTATCAGTTTCTCGTCGGATTCGAAAATCTAGACTCACAGCAGACGGACCATTTGGTGCCCGAGGCAGCAAGATCCCCTTGGAGGCAAATCGGCTGGAGGACGATGTATTGAATCTCGACGCAATTTGAGTGTTCCATCGTCATTACAAGGCCCTGTACGTTACAATTAACTATCATTTTTGCGTCGGATTCGAAAATCTAGACTCACAGGAGAACGACCATAAGGTGCCCGAGGCAGCAATAGACCCTTGGAGACAAGTCGGCTGGAGGCCGATGTATTGAATCTCGACGCTATTTGAGTGTTCCATCGGCATTAGGAGGCCCTGAACGTTACAGTTAACTATCATTTTAGCGTCGGATTCGAAAATCTACTAACAGGAGAAGGATCATATGGTGCACGAGACTGCAATATCCCCTTGGGGACAAGTCGACTGGAGGCCGATGTATTGAATATCGACGAAATTTGAGTGTTCCATCGTCATTTGGAGGCCCTGAATGTTACAATTAACTATCAGTTTCTCGTCGGATTCGAAAATCTAGACTCACAGCAGACGGACCATTTGGTGCCCGAGGCAGCAAGATCCCCTTGGAGACAAATCGGCTGGAGGACGATGTATTGAATCTCGACGCAATTTGAATCTTCTATCGTCATTAGGAGGCCCTGAACGTTACTATTCACTATCATTTTTGCGTCGGATTCGAAAATCCAAACTCACAGGAGAACGACCATAAGGTGCCCGAGGCAGCAACAGACTCTTGGAGACAAGTCGGCTGGAGGCCGATGTATTGAATCTCGACGCAATTTGAGTCTTCTATCGTCATTAGGAGGCCCTAAACGTTACAATTAACTATCATTTTTGCGTCGGATTCGATAATCTAAACTCACAGGAGAACGACCATAAGGTGCCCGAGGCAGCAACAGACACTTGGAGACAAGTCGGCTGGAGGCCGATGTATTGAATCTCGACGCAAATTGAGTCTTCTATCGTCATTAGGAGGCCCTAAACGTTACAATTAACTATCATTTTTGCGTCGGATTCGATAATGTAAACTCACAGGAGAACGACCATAAGGTGCCCGAGGCAGCAACAGACCCTTGGGGACAAGTCGACTGGAGGCCGATGTATTGAATATCGACGAAATTTGAGTGTTCCATCGTCATTTGGAGGCCCTGAATGTTACAATTAACTATCAGTTTCTCGTCGGATTCGAAAATCTAGACTCACAGCAGACGGACCATTTGGTGCCCGAGGCAGCAAGATCCCCTTGGAGACAAATCGGCTGGAGGACGATGTATTGAATCTCGACGCAATTTGAGTGTTCCATCGTCATTACAAGGCCCTGTACGTTACAATTAACTATCATTTTTGCGTCGGATTCGAAAATCTAGACTCACAGGAGAACGACCATAAGGTGCCGGAGACAGCAACATCCCCTTGGAGACAAGTCGGCTGGAGGCCGATGTATTGAATCTCGACGCAATTTGAGTGTTCCAACGGCATTAGGAGGCCCTGAACGTTACAGTTAACTATCATTTTAGCGTCGGATTCGAAAATCTACTAACAGGAGAAGGATCATATGGTGCACGAGACTGCAATATCCCCTTGGATGCAAGTCGGCTGGAGGTCGATGTATTGAATCTCGACGCAATTTTAATCTTCTATCGTCATTAGGAGGCCCTGAACGTTACTATTCACTATCATTTTTGCGTCGGATTCGAAAATCCAAACTCACAGGAGAACGACCATAAGGTGCCCGAGGCAGCAATAGACCCTTGGAGACAAGTCGGCTGGAGGCCGATGTATTGAATCTCGACGCAAATTGAGTGTTCCATCGGCATTAGGAGGCCCTGAACGTTACATTTAAGAATCAGTTTCACGTCGGATTCGAAAATCTAGACTCACAAGAGAGCGAACATAAGGTGCCCGAGGCAGCAACAGACCGTTGGAGACAAGTCGGCTTTAGGCCGATGTATTGGATCTCGACGCAATTTGAGTGTCCCATCGTCATTAGGAGGCCCTAAACGTTACAATTAACTATCATTTTTGCGTCGGATTCGAAAATCTAGACTCACATGAGAGCGAACATAAGAGGCCGGAGGCAGTAATATTCCCATGGAGACAAGTCGGCTGGAGGACGATGTATTGAATCTCGACGCAATTTGTGTGTCCCATCGTCATTAGGAGGCCCTAAACGTTACAATTAACTATCAATTCTGCGTCTGATTCGACAGTCTAAACTCACACGAGAACGACCATAAGGTGCCCGAGGCAGCAACAGACCCTTGGAGACAAGTCGGCTGGAGGCCGATGTATTGAATCTCGACGCAATTTGAGTATTCTATCATCATTAGGAGGCCCTAAACGTTACAATTAACTATCATTTTTGCGTCGGATTCGATAATGTAAACTCACAGGAGAACGACCATAAGGTGCCCGAGGCAGCAACAGACCCTTGGGGACAAGTCGACTGGAGGCCGATGTATTGAATATCGACGAAATTTGAGTGTTCCATCGTCATTAGGAGGCCCTAAACGTTACAATTAACTATCATTTTTGCGTCGGATTCGATAATCTAAACTCACAGGAGAACGACCATAAGGTGCCCGAGGCAGCAACAGACACTTGGAGACAAGTCGGCTGGAGGCCGATGTATTGAATCTCGACGCAATTTGAGTGTTCCATCGTCATTACAAGGCCCTGAACGATACAATTAACTATCATTTTTGCGTCGGATTCGAAAATCCAAACTCACAGGAGAACGACCATAAGGTGCCCGAGGCAGCAATAGACCCTTGGAGACAAGTCGGCTGGAGGCCGATGTATTGAATCTCGACGCAAATTGAGTGTTCCATCGGCATTAGGTGGCCCTGAACGCTACATATAAGAATCAGTTTCACGTCGGATTCGAAAATCTAGACTCACAAGAGAGCGAACATAAGGTGCCCGAGGCAGCAAAAGACCGTTGGAGACAAGTCGGCTTTAGGCCGATGTATTGGATCTCGACGCAATTTGAGTGTCCCATCGTCATTAGGAGGCCCTAAACGTTACAATTAACTATCATTTTTGCGTCGGATTCGAAAATCTAGACTCACATGAGAGCGAACATAAGAGGCCGGAGGCAGTAATATTCCCATGGAGACAAGTCGGCTGGAGGACGATGTATTGAATTTCGACGCAATTTGTGTGTCCCATCGTCATTAGGAGGCCCTAAACGTTACAATTAACTATCAATTTTGCGTCGGATTCGACAATCTAAACTCACACGAGAACGACCATAAGGTGCCCGAGGCAGCAACAGACCCTTGGAGACAAGTCGGCTGGAGGCCGATGTATTGAATCTCGACGCAATTTGAGTCTTCTATCGTCATTAGGAGGCCCTAAACGTTACAATTAACTATCATTTTTGCGTCGGATTCGATAATCTAAACTCACAGGAGACGACCATAAGGTGCCCGAGGCAGCAACAGACCCTTGGAGACAAGTCGACTGGAGGCCGATGTATTGAATATCGACGAAATTTGAGTGTTCCATTGTCATTAGGAGGCCCTAAACGTTACAATTACCTATCATTTTTGCGTCGGATTCGATAATCTAAACTCACAGGAGAACGACCATAAGGTGCCCGAGGCAGCAACAGACACTTGGAGACAAGTCGGCTGGAGGCCGATGTACTGAATCTCGACGTAATTTGAGTGTTCCATCGTCATTAGGAGGCCCTAAACGTTACAATTAACTATCATTTTTGCGTCGGATTCGATAATCTAAACTCACAGGAGACGACCATAAGGTGCCCGAGGCAGCAACAGACTCTTGGAGACAAGTCGGCTGGAGGCCGATGTATTGAATCTCGACGCAATTTGAGTGTTCCATCGTCATTACAAGGCCCTGAACGATACAATTAACTATCATTTTTGCGTCGGATTCGAAAATCTAGACTCACAGAAGAAGGATCATATTGTGCCGAGACAGCAATTACCCTTGGAGACAAGTCGGCTGGAGGCCGATGTATTGAATCTCGACGCAATTTGAGTGTTCCATCGTCATTAGGAGGCCCTGAGCGTTACAATTAACTATCAGTTTCGCGTCGGATTCGAAAATCTAGACTCACAGGAGAACGACCATAAGGTGCCCGAGGCAGCAATAGACCCTTGGAGACAAGTCGGCTGGAGGACGATGTATTGAATATCGACGCAATTTGAGTGTTCCATCGTCATTAGGAGGCCCTAAACGTTACAATTAACTATCATTTTTGCGTCGGATTCGAAAATCTAGACTCACATGAGAGCGAACATAAGAGGCCGGAGGCAGTAATATTCCCATGGAGAAAAGTCGGCTGGAGGACGATGTATTGAATCTCGACGCAATTTGTGTGTCCCATCGTCATTAGGAGGCCCTAAACGTTACAATTAACTATCAATTTTGCGTCGGATTCGACAATCTAAACTCACACGAGAACGACCATAAGGTGCCCGAGGCAGCAACAGACCCTTGGAGACAAGTCGGCTGGAGGCCGATGTATTGAATATCGACGCAATTTGAGTGTTCCATCGTCATTAGGAGGCCCTAAACGTTACAATTAACTATCATTTTTGCGTCGGATTCGATAGTCTAAACTCACAGGAGAACGACCATAAGGTGCCCGAGGCAGCAATAGACCGTTGGAGAAAAGTCGGCTGGAGGTCGATGTATTGGATCGCGACGCAATTTGAGTGTTCCATCGTCATTTGGAGGCCCTGAATGTTACAATTAACTATCAGTTTCTCGTCGGATTCGAAAATCTAGACTCACAGCAGACGGACCATTTGGTGCCCGAGGCAGCAAGATCCCCTTGGAGACAAATCGGCTGGAGGACGATGTATTGAATCTCGACGCAATTTGAGTGTTCCATCGTCATTACAAGGCCCTGTACGTTACAATTAACTATCATTTTTGCGTCGGATTCGAAAATCTAGACTCACAGGAGAACGACCATAAGGTGCCGGAGACAGCAACATCCCCTTGGAGACAAGTCGGCTGGAGGCCGATGTATTGAATCTCGACGCAATTTGAGTGTTCCACCGGCATTAGGAGGCCCTGAACGTTACAGTTAACTATCATTTTAGCGTCGGATTCGAAAATCTACTAACAGGAGAAGGATCATATGGTGCACGAGACTGCAATATCCCCTCGGATACAAGTCGGCTGGAGGTCGATGTATTGAATCTCGACGCAATTTGAATCTTCTATCGTCATTAGGAGGCCCTGAACGTTACTATTCACTATCATTTTTGCGTCGGATTCGAAAATCCAAACTCACAGGAGAACGACCATAAGGTGCCCGAGGCAGCAATAGACCCTTGGAGACAAGTCGGCTGGAGGCCGATGTATTGAATCTCGACGCAAATTGAGTGTTCCATCGGCATTAGGAGGCCCTGAACGTTACATTTAAGAATCAGTTTCACGTCGGATTCGAAAATCTAGACTCACAAGAGAGCGAACATAAGGTGCCCGAGGCAGCAACAGACCGTTGGAGACAAGTCGGCTTTAGGCCGATGTATTGGATCTCGACGCAATTTGAGTGTCCCATCGTCATTAGGAGGCCCTAAACGTTACAATTAACTATCATTTTTGCGTCGGATTCGAAAATCTAGACTCACATGAGAGCGAACATAAGAGGCCGGAGGCAGTAATATTCCCATGGAGACAAGTCGGCTGGAGGACGATGTATTGAATCTCGACGCAATTTGTGTGTCCCATCGTCATTAGGAGGCCCTAAACGTTACAATTAACTATCAATTTTGCGTCTGATTCGACAATCTAAACTCACACGAGAACGACCATAAGGTGCCCGAGGCAGCAACAGACCCTTGGAGACAAATCGGCTGGAGGCCGATGTATTGAATCTCGACGCAATTTGAGTCTTCTATCGTCATTAGGAGGCCCTAAACGTTACAATTAACTATCATTTTTGCGTCGGATTCGATAATCTAAACTCACAGGAGAACGACCATAAGGTGCCCGAGGCAGCAACAGACACTTGGAGACAAGTCGGCTGGAGGCCGATGTATGGAATCTCGACGCAATTTGAGTCTTCTATCGTCATTAGGAGGCCCTAAACGTTACAATTAACTATCATTTTTGCGTCGGATTCGATAATGTAAACTCACAGGAGAACGACCATAAGGTGCCCGAGGCAGCAACAGACCCTTGGGGACAAGTCGACTGGAGGCCGATGTATTGAATATCGACGAAATTTGAGTGTTCCATCGTCATTAGGAGGCCCTAAACGTTACAATTAACTATCATTTTTGCGTCGGATTCGATAATCTAAACTCACAGGAGAACGACCATAAGGTGCCCGAGGCAGCAACAGACACTTGGAGACAAGTCGGCTGGAGGCCGATGTATTGAATCTCGACGCAATTTGAGTGTTCCATCGTCATTACAAGGCCCTGAACGATACAATTAACTATCATTTTTGCGTCGGATTCGAAAATCCAAACTCACAGGAGAACGACCATAAGGTGCCCGAGGCAGCAATAGACCCTTGGAGACAAGTCGGCTGGAGGCCGATGTATTGAATCTCGACGCAAATTGAGTGTTCCATCGGCATTAGGTGGCCCTGAACGCTACATATAAGAATCAGTTTCACGTCGGATTCGAAAATCTAGACTCACAAGAGAGCGAACATAAGGTGCCCGAGGCAGCAAAAGACCGTTGGAGACAAGTCGGCTTTAGGCCGATGTATTGGATCTCGACGCAATTTGAGTGACCCATCGTCATTAGGAGGCCCTAAACGTTACAATTAACTATCATTTTTGCGTCGGATTCGAAAATCTAGACTCACATGAGAGCGAACATAAGAGGCCGGAGGCAGTAATATTCTCATGGAGACAAGTCGGCTGGAGGACGATGTATTGAATTTCGACGCAATTTGTGTGTCCCATCGTCATTAGGAGGCCCTAAACGTTACAATTAACTATCAATTTTGCGTCTGATTCGACAATCTAAACTCACACGAGAACGACCATAAGGTGCCCGAGGCAGCAACAGACCCTTGGAGACAAGTCGGCTGGAGGCCGATGTATTGAATCTCGACGCAATTTGAGTCTTCTATCGTCATTAGGAGGCCCTAAACGTTACAATTAACTATCATTTTTGCGTCGGATTCGATAATCTAAACTCACAGGAGACGACCATAAGGTGCCCGAGGCAGCAACAGACTCTTGGAGACAAGTCGGCTGGAGGCCGATGTATTGTATCTCGACGCAATTTGAGTGTTCCATCGTCATTACAAGGCCCTGAACGATACAATTAACTATCATTTTTGCGTCGGATTCGAAAATCTAGACTCACAGAAGAAGGATCATATTGTGCCCGAGACAGCAATTACCCTTGGAGACAAGTCGGCTGGAGGCCGATGTATTGAATCTCGACGCAATTTGAGTGTTCCATCGTCATTAGGAGGCCCTGAACGTTACAATTAACTATCAGTTTCTCGTCGGATTCGAAAATCTAGACTCACAGCAGACGGACCATTTGGTGCCCGAGGCAGCAAGATCCCCTTGGAGACAAATCGGCTGGAGGACGATGTATTGAATCTCGACGCAATTTGAGTGTTCCATCGTCATTACAAGGCCCTGTACGTTACAATTAACTATCATTTTTGCGTCGGATTCGAAAATCTAGACTCACAGGAGAACGACCATAAGGTGCCGGAGACAGCAACATCCCCTTGGAGACAAGTCGGCTGGAGGCCGATGTATTGAATCTCGACGCAATTTGAGTGTTCCAACGGCATTAGGAGGCCCTGAACGTTACAGTTAACTATCATTTTAGCGTCGGATTCGAAAATCTACTAACAGGAGAAGGATCATATGGTGCACGAGACTGCAATATCCCCTTGGATACAAGTCGGCTGGAGGTCGATGTATTGAATCTCGACGCAATTTGAATCTTCTATCGTCATTAGGAGGCCCTGAACGTTACTATTCACTATCATTTTTGCGTCGGATTCGAAAATCCAAACTCACAGGAGAACGACCATAAGGTGCCCGAGGCAGCAATAGACCCTTGGAGACAAGTCGGCTGGAGGCCGATGTATTGAATCTCGACGCAAATTGAGTGTTCCATCGGCATTAGGAGGCCCTGAACGTTACATTTAAGAATCAGTTTCACGTCGGATTCGAAAATCTAGACTCACAAGAGAGCGAACATAAGGTGCCCGAGGCAGCAACAGACCGTTGGAGACAAGTCGGCTTTAGGCCGATGTATTGGATCTCGACGCAATTTGAGTGTCCCATCGTCATTAGGAGGCCCTAAACGTTACAATTAACTATCATTTTTGCGTCGGATTCGAAAATCTAGACTCACATGAGAGCGAACATAAGAGGCCGGAGGCAGTAATATTCCCATGGAGACAAGTCGGCTGGAGGACGATGTATTGAATCTCGACGCAATTTGTGTGTCCCATCGTCATTAGGAGGCCCTAAACGTTACAATTAACTATCAATTTTGCGTCGGATTCGACAATCTAAACTCACACGAGAACGACCATAAGGTGCCCGAGGCAGCAACAGACCCTTGGAGACAAGTCGGCTGGAGGCCGATGTATTGAATCTCGACGCAATTTGAGTCTTCTATCGTCATTAGGAGGCCCTAAACGTTACAATTAACTATCATTTTTGCGTCGGATTCGATAATCTAAACTCACAGGAGAACGACCATAAGGTGCCCGAGGCAGCAACAGACACTTGGAGACAAGTCGGCTGGAGGCCGATGTATTGAATCTCGACGCAATTTGAGTCTTCTATCGTCATTAGGAGGCCCTAAACGTTACAATTAACTATCATTTTTGCGTCGGATTCGATAATGTAAACTCACAGGAGAACGACCATAAGGTGCCCGAGGCAGCAACAGACCCTTGGGGACAAGTCGACTGGAGGCCGATGTATTGAATATCGACGAAATTTGAGTGTTCCATCGTCATTAGGAGGCCCTAAACGTTACAATTAACTATCATTTTTGCGTCGGATTCGATAATCTAAACTCACAGGAGAACGACCATAAGGTGCCCGAGGCAGCAACAGACACTTGGAGACAAGTCGGCTGGAGGCCGATGTATTGAATCTCGACGCAATTTGAGTGTTCCATCGTCATTACAAGGCCCTGAACGATACAATTAACTATCATTTTTGCGTCGGATTCGAAAATCCAAACTCACAGGAGAACGACCATAAGGTGCCCGAGGCAGCAATAGACCCTTGGAGACAAGTCGGCTGGAGGCCGATGTATTGAATCTCGACGCAAATTGAGTGTTCCATCGGCATTAGGTGGCCCTGAACGCTACATATAAGAATCAGTTTCACGTCGGATTCGAAAATCTAGACTCACAAGAGAGCGAACATAAGGTGCCCGAGGCAGCAAAAGACCGTTGGAGACAAGTCGGCTTTAGGCCGATGTATTGGATCTCGACGCAATTTGAGTGTCCCATCGTCATTAGGAGGCCCTAAACGTTACAATTAACTATCATTTTTGCGTCGGATTCGAAAATCTAGACTCACATGAGAGCGAACATAAGAGGCCGGAGGCAGTAATATTCTCATGGAGACAAGTCGGCTGGAGGACGATGTATTGAATTTCGACGCAATTTGTGTGTCCCATCGTCATTAGGAGGCTCTAAACGTTACAACTAACTATCAATTTTGCGTCGGATTCGACAATCTAAACTCACACGAGAACGACCATAAGGTGCCCGAGGCAGCAACAGACCCTTGGAGACAAGTCGGCTGGAGGCCGATGTATTGAATCTCACCGCAATTTGAATCTTCTATCGTCATTAGGAGGCCCTGAACGTTACTATTCACTATCATTTTTGCGTCGGATTCGAAAATCCAAACTCACAGGAGAACGACCATAAGGTGCCCGAGGCAGCAATAGACCCTTGGAGACAAGTCGGCTGGAGGCCGATGAATTGAATCTCGACGCAAATTGAGTGTTCCATCGGCATTAGGTGGCCCTGAACGTTACATATAAGAATCAGTTTCACGTCGGATTCGAAAATCTAGACTCACAGCAGACGGACCATTTGGTGCCCGAGGCAGCAAGATCCCCTTGGAGACAAATCGGCTGGAGGACGATGTATTGAATCTCGACGCAATTTGAGTGTTCCATCGTCATTACAAGGCCCTGTACGTTACAATTAACTATCATTTTTGCGTCGGATTCGAAAATCTATACTCACAGGAGGACGACCATAAGGTGCCGGAGACAGCAATATCCCCTTGGAGACAAGTCGGCTGGAGGCCGATGTATTGAATCTCGACGCAATTTGAGTGTTCCATCGGCATTAGGAGGCCCTGAACGTTACAGTTAACTATCATTTTATCGTCGGATTCGAAAATCTACTAACAGGAGAAGGATCATATGGTGCACGAGACTGCAATATCCCCTTGGATACAAGTCGGCTGGAGGTCGATGTATTGAATCTCACCGCAATTTGAATCTTCTATCGTCATTAGGAGGCCCTGAACGTTACTATTCACTATCATTTTTGCGTCGGATTCGAAAATCCAAACTCACAGGAGAACGACCATAAGGTGCCCGAGGCAGCAATAGACCCTTGTAGACAAGTCGGCTGGAGGCCGATGAATTGAATCTCGACGCAAATTGAGTGTTCCATCGGCATTAGGTGGCCCTGAACGTTACATTTAAGAATCAGTTTCATGTCGGATTCGAAAATCTAGACTCACAAGAGAGCGAACATAAGGTGCCCGAGGCAGCAAAAGACCGTTGGAGACAAGTCGGCTTTAGGCCGATGTATTGGATCTCGACGCAATTTGAGTGTCCCATCGTCATTAGGAGGCCCTAAACGTTACAATTAACTATCATTTTTGCGTCGGATTCGAAAATCTAGACTCACATGAGAGCGAACATAAGAGGCCGGAGGCAGTAATATTCCCATGGAGACAAGTCGGCTGGAGGACGATGTATTGAATTTCGACGCAATTTGTGTGTCCCATCGTCATTAGGAGGCCCTAAACGTTACAATTAACTATCAATTTTGCGTCGGATTCGACAATCTAAACTCACACGAGAACGACCATAAGGTGCCCGAGGCAGCAACAGACCCTTGGAGACAAGTCGGCTGGAGGCCGATGTATTGAATCTCGACGCAATTTGAGTCTTCTATCGTCATTAGGAGGCCCTAAACGTTACAATTAACTATCATTTTTGCGTCGGATTCGATAATCTAAACTCACAGGAGAACGACCATAAGGTGCAAGAGGCAGCAACAGACCCTTGGAGACAAGTCGACTGGAGGCCGATGTATTGAATATCGACGAAATTTGAGTGTTCCATTGTCATTAGGAGGCCCTAAACGTTACAATTACCTATCATTTTTGCGTCGGATTCGATAATCTAAACTCACAGGAGAACGACCATAAGGTGCCCGAGGCAGCAACAGACACTTGGAGACAAGTCGGCTGGAGGCCGATGTATTGAATCTCGACGTAATTTGAGTGTTCCATCGTCATTAGGAGGCCCTAAACGTTACAATTAACTATCATTTTTGCGTCGGATTCGATAATCTAAACTCACAGGAGACGACCATAAGGTGCCTGAGGCAGCAACAGACTCTTGGAGACAAGCCGGCTGGAGGCCGATGTATTGAATCTCGACGCAATTTGAGTGTTCCATCGTCATTACAAGGCCCTGAACGATACAATTAACTATCATTTTTGCGTCGGATTCGAAAATCTAGACTCACAGGAGAACGACCATAAGGTGCCCGAGGCAGCAATAGACCCTTGGAGACAAGTCGGCTGGAGGCCGATGTATTGAATCTCGACGCAATTTGAGTGTTCCATCGTCATTAGGAGGCCCTGAACGTTACAATTAACTATCAGTTTCGCGTCGGATTCGAAAATCTAGACTCACATGAGAGCGAACATAAGAGGCCGGAGGCAGTAATATTCCCATGGAGACAAGTCGGCTGGAGGACGATGTATTGAATCTCGACGCAATTTGTTTGTCCCATCGTCATTAGGAGGCCCTAAACGTTACAATTAACTATCAATTTTGCGTCGGATTCGACAATCTAAACTCACACGAGAACGACCATAAGGTGCCCGAGGCAGCAACAGACCCTTGGAGACAAGTCGGCTGGAGGCCGATGTATTGAATCTCGACGCAATTTGAGTCTTCTATCGTCATTAGGAGGCCCTAAACGTTACAATTAACTATCATTTTTGCGTCGGATTCGATAATGTAAACTCACAGGAGAACGACCATAAGGTGCCCGAGGCAGCAACAGACCCTTGGGGACAAGTCGACTGGAGGCCGATGTATTGAATATCGACGAAATTTGAGTGTTCCATCGTCATTAGGAGGCCCTAAACGTTACAATTAACTATCATTTTTGCGTCGGATTCGATAATCTAAACTCACAGGAGAACGACCATAAGGTGCCCGAGGCAGCAACAGACACTTGGAGACAAATCGGCTGGAGGCCGATGTATTGAATCTCGACGTAATTTGAGTGTTCCATCGTCATTAGGAGGCCCTAAACGTTACAATTAACTATCATTTTTGCGTCGGATTCGATAATCTAAACTCACAGGAGAACGACCATATGGTGCCCGAGGCAGCAACAGACACTTGGAGACAAGTCGGCTGGAGGCCGATGTATTGAATCTCGACGTAATTTGAGTGTTCCATCGTCATTAGGAGGCCCTAAACGTTACAATTAACTATCATTTTTGCGTCGGATTCGATAATCTAAACTCACAGGAGACGACCATAAGGTGCCCGAGGCAGCAACAGACTCTTGGAGACAAGTCGGCTGGAGGCCGATGTATTGAATCTCGACGCAATTTGAGTGTTCCATCGTCATTACAAGGCCCTGAACGATACAATTAACTATCATTTTTGCGTCGGATTCGAAAATCTAGACTCACAGAAGAAGGATCATATTGTGCCCGAGACAGCAATTACCCTTGGAGACAAGTCGGCTGGAGGCCGATGTATTGAATCTCGACGCAATTTGAGTGTTCCATCGTCATTAGGAGGCCCTGAACGTTACAATTAACTATCAGTTTCTCGTCGGATTCGAAAATCTAGACTCACAGCAGACGGACCATTTGGTGCCCGAGGCAGCAAGATCCCCTTGGAGACAAATCGGCTGGAGGACGATGTATTGAATCTCGACGCAATTTGAGTGTTCCATCGTCATTACAAGGCCCTGTACGTTACAATTAACTATCATTTTTGCGTCGGATTCGAAAATCTATACTCACAGGAGAACGACCGTAAGGTGCCGGAGACAGCAATATCCCCTTGGAGACAAGTCGGCTGGAGGCCGATGTATTGAATCTCGACGCAATTTGAGTGTTCCATCGGCATTAGGAGGCCCTGAACGTTACAGTTAACTATCATTTTAGCGTCGGATTCGAAAATCTACTAACAGGAGAAGGATCATATGGTGCACGAGACTGCAATATCCCCTTGGATACAAGTCGGCTGGAGGTCGATGTGTTGAATCTCACCGCAATTTGAATCTTCTATCGTCATTAGGAGGCCCTGAACGTTACTATTCACTATCATTTTTGCGTCGGATTCGAAAATCCAAACTCACAGGAGAACGACCATAAGGTGCCCGAGGCAGCAATAGACCCTTGGAGACAAGTCGGCTGGAGGCCGATGTATTGAATCTCGACGCAAATTGAGTGTTCCATCGGCATTAGGTGGCCCTGAACGTTACATATAAGAATCAGTTTCACGTCGGATTCGAAAATCTAGACTCACAAGAGAGCGAACATAAGGTGCCCGAGGCAGCAAAAGACCGTTGGAGACAAGTCGGCTTTAGGCCGATGTATTGGATCTCGACGCAATTTGAGTGTCCCATCGTCATTAGGAGGCCCTAAACGTTACAATTAACTATCATTTTTGCGTAGGATTCGAAAATCTAGACTCACATGAGAGCGAACATAAGAGGCCGGAGGCAGTAAAATTCCCATGGAGACAAGTCGGCTGGAGGACGATGTATTGAATTTCGACGCAATTTGAGTGTCCCATCGTCATTAGGAGGCCCTAAACGTTACAATTAACTATCATTTTTGCGTCGGATTCGATAATCTAAACTCACAGGAGACGACCATAAGGTGCCTGAGGCAGCAACAGACTCTTGGAGACAAGCCGGCTGGAGGCCGATGTATTGAATCTCGACGCAATTTGAGTGTTCCATCGTCATTACAAGGCCCTGAACGATACAATTAACTATCATTTTTGCGTCGGATTCGAAAATCTAGACTCACAGGAGAACGACCATAAGGTGCCCGAGGCAGCAATAGACCCTTGGAGACAAGTCGGCTGGAGGCCGATGTATTGAATCTCGACGCAATTTGAGTGTTCCATCGTCATTAGGAGGCCCTGAACGTTACAATTAACTATCAGTTTCGCGTCGGATTCGAAAATCTAGACTCACAGGAGAACGACCATAAGGTGCCCGAGGCAGCAATAGACCCTTGGAGACAAGTCGGCTGGGAGACGATGTATTGAATATCGACGCTATTTGAGTGTTCCATCGTCATTAGGAGGCCCTAAACGTTACAATTAACTATCATTTTTGCGTCGGATTCGAAAATCTAGACTCACATGAGAGCGAACATAAGAGGCCGGAGGCAGTAATATTCCCATGGAGACAAGTCGGCTGGAGGACGATGTATTGAATCTCGACGCAATTTGTGTGTCCCATCGTCGTTAGGAGGCCCTAAACGTTACAATTAACTATCAATTTTGCGTCGGATTCGACAATCTAAACTCACACGAGAACGACCATAAGGTGCCCGAGGCAGCAACAGACCCTTGGAGACAAGTCGGCTGGAGGCCGATGTATTGAATCTCGACGCAATTTGAGTCTTCTATCGTCATTAGGAGGCCCTAAACGTTACAATTAACTATCATTTTTGCGTCGGATTCGATAATGTAAACTCACAGGAGAACGACCATAAGGTGCCCGAGGCAGCAACAGACCCTTGGGGACAAGTCGACTGGAGGCCGATGTATTGAATATCGACGAAATTTGAGTGTTCCATCGTCATTAGGAGGCCCTAAACGTTACAATTAACTATCATTTTTGCGTCGGATTCGATAATCTAAACTCACAGGAGAACGACCATAAGGTGCCCGAGGCAGCAACAGACACTTGGAGACAAGTCGGCTGGAGGCCGATGTATTGAATCTCGACGTAATTTGAGTGTTCCATCGTCATTAGGAGGCCCTAAACGTTACAATTAACTATCATTTTTGCGTCGGATTCGATAATCTAAACTCACAGGAGAACGACCATAAGGTGCCCGAGGCAGCAACAGACACTTGGAGACAAGTCGGCTGGAGGCCGATGTATTGAATCTCGACGTAATTTGAGTGTTCCATCGTCATTAGGAGGCCCTAAACGTTACAATTAACTATCATTTTTGCGTCGGATTCGATAATCTAAACTCACAGGAGACGACCATAAGGTGCCCGAGGCAGCAACAGACTCTTGGAGACAAGTCGGCTGGAGGCCGATGTATTGAATCTCGACGCAATTTGAGTGTTCCATCGTCATTACAAGGCCCTGAACGATACAATTAACTATCATTTTTGCGTCGGATTCGAAAATCTAGACTCACAGAAGAAGGATCATATTGTGCCCGAGACAGCAATTACCCTTGGAGACAAGTCGGCTGGAGGCCGATGTATTGAATCTCGACGCAATTTGAGTGTTCCATCGTCATTAGGAGGCCCTGAACGTTACAATTAACTATCAGTTTCTCGTCGGATTCGAAAATCTAGACTCACAGCAGACGGACCATTTGGTGCCCGAGGCAGCAAGATCCCCTTGGAGACAAATCGGCTGGAGGACGATGTATTGAATCTCGACGCAATTTGAGTGTTCCATCGTCATTACAAGGCCCTGTACGTTACAATTAACTATCATTTTTGCGTCGGATTCGAAAATCTATACTCACAGGAGAACGACCGTAAGGTGCCGGAGACAGCAATATCCCCTTGGAGACAAGTCGGCTGGAGGCCGATGTATTGAATCTCGACGCAATTTGAGTGTTCCATCGGCATTAGGAGGCCCTGAACGTTACAGTTAACTATCATTTTAGCGTCGGATTCGAAAATCTACTAACAGGAGAAGGATCATATGGTGCACGAGACTGCAATATCCCCTTGGATACAAGTCGGCTGGAGGTCGATGTGTTGAATCTCACCGCAATTTGAATCTTCTATCGTCATTAGGAGGCCCTGAACGTTACTATTCACTATCATTTTTGCGTCGGATTCGAAAATCCAAACTCACAGGAGAACGACCATAAGGTGCCCGAGGCAGCAATAGACCCTTGGAGACAAGTCGGCTGGAGGCCGATGTATTGAATCTCGACGCAAATTGAGTGTTCCATCGGCATTAGGTGGCCCTGAACGTTACATATAAGAATCAGTTTCACGTCGGATTCGAAAATCTAGACTCACAAGAGAGCGAACATAAGGTGCCCGAGGCAGCAAAAGACCGTTGGAGACAAGTCGGCTTTAGGCCGATGTATTGGATCTCGACGCAATTTGAGTGTCCCATCGTCATTAGGAGGCCCTAAACGTTACAATTAACTATCATTTTTGCGTAGGATTCGAAAATCTAGACTCACATGAGAGCGAACATAAGAGGCCGGAGGCAGTAATATTCCCATGGAGACAAGTCGGCTGGAGGACGATGTATTGAATTTCGACGCAATTTGTGTGTCCCATCGTCATTAGGAGGCCCTAAACGTTACAATTAACTATCAATTTTGCGTCGGATTCGACAATCTAAACTCACAGGAGAACGACCATAAGGTGCCCGAGGCAGCAACAGACCCTTGGAGACAAGTCGACTGGATGCCGATGTATTGAATATCGACGAAATTTGAGTGTTCCATTGTCATTAGGAGGCCCTAAACGTTACAATTACCTATCATTTTTGCGTCGGATTCGATAATCTAAACTCACAGGAGAACGACCATAAGGTGCCCGAGGCAGCAACAGACACTTGGAGACAAGTCGGCTGGAGGCCGATGTATTGAATCTCGACGTAATTTGAGTGTTCCATCGTCATTAGGAGGCCCTAAACGTTACAATTAACTATCACTTTTGCGTCGGATTCGATAATCTAAACTCACAGGAGACGACCATAAGGTGCCTGAGGCAGCAACAGACTCTTGGAGACAAGTCGGCTGGAGGCAGATGTATTAAATCTCGACGCAATTTGAGTGTTCCATCGTCATTACAAGGCCCTGAACGATACAATTAACTATCATTTTTGCGTCGGATTCGAAAATCTAGACTCACAGAAGAAGGATCATATTGTGCCCGAGACAGCAATTACCCTTGGAGACAAGTCGGCTGGAGGCCGATGTATTGAATCTCGACGCAATTTGAGTGTTCCATCGTCATTAGGAGGCCCTGAACGTTACAATTAACTATCAATTTCGCGTCGGATTCGAAAATCTAGACTCACAGGAGAACGACCATAAGGTGCCCGAGGCAGCAATAGACCCTTGGAGACAAGTCGGCTGGAGGCCGATGTATTGAATATCGACGCAATTTGAGTGTTCCATCGTCATTAGGAGGCCCTAAACGTTACAATTAACTATCATTTTTGCGTCGGATTCGATAATCTAAACTCACAGGAGAACGACCATAAGGTGCCCGAGGCAGCAACAGACACTTGGAGACAAGTCGGCTGGAGGCCGATGTATTGAATATCGACGCAATTTGAGTGTTCCATCGTCATTAGGAGGCCCTAAACGTTACAATTAACTATCATTTTTGCGTCGGATTCGAAAATCTAGACTCACATGAGAGCGAACATAAGAGGCCGGAGGCAGTAATATTCCCATGGAGACAAGTCGGCTGGAGAACGATGTATTGAATCTCGACGCAATTTGAGTGTTCCATCGTCATTAGGAGGCCCTAAACGTTACAATTAACTATCATTTTTGCGTCGGATTCGATAATCTAAACTCACAGGAGAACGACCATAAGGTGCCCGAGGCAGCAACAGACACTTGGAGACAAGTCGGCTGGAGAGCCGATGTATTGAATCTCGACGTAATTTGAGTGTTCCATCGTCATTAGGAGGCCCTAAACGTTACAATTAACTATCATTTTTGCGTCGGATTCGAAAATCTAGACTCACATGAGAGCGGAGGCCGGAGGCAGTAATATTCCCATGGAGACAAGTCGGCTGGAGGACGATGTATTGAATCTCGACGCAATTTGTGTGTCCCATCGTCATTAGGAGGCCCTAAACGTTACAATTAACTATCAATTTTGCGTCGGATTCGACAATCTAAACTCACACGAGAACGACCATAAGGTGCCCGAGGCAGCAACAGACCCTTGGAGACAAGTCGGCTGGAGGCCGATGTATTGAATCTCGACGCAATTTGAGTCTTCTATCGTCATTAAGAGGCCCTAAACGTTACAATTAACTATCATTTTTGCGTCGGATTCGATAATCTAAACTCACAGGAGAACGACCATAAGGTGCCCGAGGCAGCAATAGACCCTTGGAGACAAGTCGGCTGGAGGCCGATGTATTGAATATCGACGCAATTTGAGTGTTCCATCGTCATTAGGAGGCCCTAAACGTTACAATTAACTATCATTTTTGCGTCGGATTCGATAGTCTAAACTCACAGGAGAACCTCCATAAGGTGCCCGAGGCAGCAATAGACCGTTGGAGAAAAGTCGGCTGGAGGTCGATGTATTGGATCGCGACGCAATTTGAGTGTTCCATCGTCATTTGGAGGCCCTGAATGTTACAATTAACTATCAGTTTCTCGTCGGATTCGAAAATCTAGACTCACAGCAGACGGACCATTTGGTGCCCGAGGCAGCAAGATCCCCTTGGAGACAAATCGGCTGGAGGACGATGTATTGAATCTCGACGCAATTTGAGTGTTCCATCGTCATTACAAGGCACTGTACGTTACAATTAACTATCATTTTTGCGTCGGATTCGAAAATCTAGACTCACAGGAGAACGACCATAAGGTGCCGGAGACAGCAATATCCCCTTGGAGACAAGTCGGCTGGAGGCCGATGTATTGAATCTCGACGCAATTTGAGTGTTCCATCGGCATTAGGGGGCCCTGAACGTTACAGTTAACTATCATTTTAGCGTCGGATTCGAAAATCTACTAACAGGAGAAGGATCATATGGTGCACGAGACTGCAATATCCCCTTGGATACAAGTCGGCTGGAGGTCGATGTATTGAATCTCGACGCAATTTGAATCTTCTATCGTCATTAGGAGGCCCTGAACGTTACTATTCACTATCATTTTAGCGTCGGATTCGAAAATCCAAACTCACAGGAGAACGACCATAAGGTGCCCGAGGCAGCAATAGACCCTTGGAGACAAGTCGGCTGGAGGCCGATGTATTGAATCTCGACGCAAATTGAGTGTTCCTTCGGCATTAGGAGGCCCTGAACGTTACATTTAAGAATCAGTTTCACGTCGGATTCGAAAATCTAGACTCACAAGAGAGCGAACATAAGGTGCCCGAGGCAGCAACATACCGTTGGAGACAAGTCGGCTTTAGGCCGATGTATTGGATCTCGACGCAATTTGAGTGTCCCATCGTCATTAGGAGGCCCTAAACGTTACAATTAACTATCATTTTTGCGTCGGATTCGAAAATCTAGACTCACATTAGAGCGAACATAAGAGGCCGGAGGCAGTAATATTCCCATGGAGACAAGTCGGCTGGAGGCCGATGTATTGAATCTCGACGTAATTTGAGTGTTCCATCGTCATTAGGAGGCCCTAAACGTTACAATTAACTATCATTTTTGCGTCGGATTCGATAATCTAAACTCACAGGAGACGACCATAAGGTGCCCGAGGCAGCAACAGACTCTTGGAGACAAGTCGGCTGGACGCCGATGTATTGAATCTCGACGCAATTTGAGTGTTCCATCGTCATTAGGAGGCCCTGAACGTTACAATTAACTATCAGTTTCGCGTCGGATTCGAAAATCTAGACTCACAGGAGAACGACCATAAGGTGCCCGAGGCAGCTGTAGACCCTTGGAGACAAGTCGGCTGGGGGCCGATGTATTGAATATCGACGCAATTTGAGTGTTCCATCGTCATTAGGAGGCCCTAAACGTTACAATTAACTATCATTTTTGCGTCGGATTCGATAATCTAAACTTACAGGAGAACGACCATAAGGTGCCCGAGGCAGCAACAGACACTTGGAGACAAGTCGGCTGGAGGCCGATGTATTGAATCTCGACGTAATTTGAGTGTTCCATCGTCATTAGGAGGCCCTAAACGTTACAATTAACTATCATTATTGCGTCGAATTCGATAATCTAAACTCATAGGAGACGACCATAAGGTGCCCGAGGCAGCAACAGACTCTTGGAGACAAGTCGGCTGGAGGCCGATGTATTGAATCTCGACGCAATTTGAGTGTTCCATCGTCATTACAAGGCCCTGAACGATACAATTAACTATCATTTTTGCGTCGGATTCGAAAATCTAGACTCACAGAAGAAGGATCATATTGTGCCCGAGACAGCAATTACCCTTGGAGACAAGTCGGCTGGAGGCCGATGTATTGAATCTCGACGCAATTTGAGTGTTCCATCGTCATTAGGAGGCCCTGAACGTTACAATTAACTATCAGTTTCGCGTCGGATTCGAAAATCTAGACTCACAGGAGAACGACCATAAGGTGCCCGAGGCAGCAATAGACCCTTGGAGACAAGTCGGCTGGAGGCCGATGTATTGAATATCGACGCAATTTGAGTGTTCCATCGTCATTAGGAGGCCCTAAACGTTACAATTACCTATCATTTTTGCGTCGGATTCGATAATCTAAACTCACAGGAGAACGACCATAAGGTGCCCGAGGCAGCAACAGACACTTGGAGACAAGTCGGCTGGAGGCCGATGTATTGAATCTCGACGTAATTTGAGTGTTCCATCGTCATTAGGAGGCCCTAAACGTTACAATTAACTATCATTATTGCGTCGAATTCGATAATCTAAACTCACAGGAGACGACCATAAGGTGCCCGAGGCAGCAACAGACTCTTGGAGACAAGTCGGCTGGAGGCCGATGTATTGAATCTCGACGCAATTTGAGTGTTCCATCGTCATTTGGAGGCCCTGAATGTTACAATTAACTATCAGTTTCTCGTCGGATTCGAAAATCTAGACTCACAGCAGACGGACCATTTGGTGCCCGAGGCAGCAAGATCCCCTTGGAGACAAATCGGCTGGAAGACGATGTATTGAATCTCGACGCAATTTGAGTGTTCTATCGTCATTAGGAGGCCCTGAACGTTACTATTCACTATCATTTTTGCGTCGGATTCGAAAATCTATACTCACAGGAGAAGGACCATAAGGTGCCCGAGACAGCAATATCCCCTTTGAGACAAGTCGGCTGGAGGCCGATGTATTGAATCTCGACGCAATTTGAGTGTTCCATCGTCATTACAAGGCCCTGTACGTTACAATTAACTATCATTTTTGCGTCGGATTCGAAAATCTAGACTCACAGGAGAACAACCATAAGGTGCCCGAGACAGCAATATCCCCTTTGAGACAAGTCGGCTGGAGGCCGATGTATTGAATCTCGACGCAATTTGAGTGTTCCAACGGCATTAGGAGGCCCTGGACGTTACAGTTAACTATCATTTTAGCGTCGGATTCGAAAATCTACTAACAGGAGAAGGATCATATGGTGCACGAGACTGCAATATCCCCTTGGATACAAGTCGGCTGGAGGTCGATGTATTGAATCTCGACGCAATTTGAATCTTCTATCGTCATTAGGAGGCCCTAAACGCTACTATTCACTATCATTTTTGCGTCGGATTCGAAAATCCAAACTCACAGGAGAACGACCATAAGGTGCCCGAGGCAGCAATAGACCCTTGGAGACAAGTCGGCTGGAGGCCGATGTATTGAATCTCGACGCAATTTGTGTGTTCCATCGGCATTAGGAGGCCCTGAACGTTACATTTAACAATCAGTTTCACGTCCGATTCGAAAATCTAGACTCACAAGAGAGCGAACATAAGGTGCCCGAGGCAGCAACAGACCCTTGGAGACAAGTCGGCATTAGGCCGATGTATTGAATCTCGACGCAATTTGAGTGTTCCATCGTCATTTGGAGGCCCTGAATGTTACAATTAACTATCAGTTTCTCGTCGGATTCGAAAATCTAGACTCACAGCAGACGGACCATTTGGTGCCCGAGGCAGCAAGATCCCCTTGGAGACAAATCGGCTGGAGGACGATGTATTGAATCTCGACGCAATTTGAGTGTTCCATCGTCATTAGGAGGCCCTGAACGTTACAATTAACTATCATTTTTGCGCCGGATTCGATAATCTAAACTCACAGGAGAACGACCATAAGGTGCCCGAGGCAGCAACAAACACTTGGAGACAAGTCGGCTGGAGGCCGATGTATTGAATCTCGACGTAATTTGAGTGTTCCATCGTCATTTTTAGGCCCTGTACGTTACAATTAACTATCATTTTTGCGTCGGATTCGAAAATCTAGACTCACAGGAGAACGACCATAAGGTGCCCGAGACAGCAATTACCCTTGGAGACAAGTCGGCTGGAGGCCGATGTATTGAATCTCGACGAAATTTGAGTGTTCCATCGTCATTAGTAGGCCCTAAACGTTACAATTAACTATCATTTTTGCGTCGGCTTCGATAATCTAAACTCACAGGAGAACGACCATAAGGTGCCCGAGGCAGCAACAGACTCTTGGAGACAAGTCGGCTGGAGGCCGTTGTATTGAATCTCGACGCAATTTGAGTGTTCCATCGTCATTAGGAGGCCCTAAACGTTACAACTATCATTTTTGCGTCGGATTCGATAATCTAAACTCACAGGAGACGACCATAAGGTGCCCGAGGCAGCAACAGACTCTTGGAGACAAGTCGGCTGGAGGCCGATGTATTGAATCTCGATGCAATTTGAGTGTTCCATCGTCATTACAAGGCCCTGAACGATACAATTAACTATCATTTTTGCGTCGGATTCGAAAATCTAGGCTCACAGAAGAAGGATCATATTGTGCCCGAGACAGCAATTACCTTTGGAGACAAGTCGGCTGGGGGCCGATGTATTGAATATCGACGCAATTTGAGTGTTCCATCGTCATTAGGAGGCCCTAAACGTTACAATTAACTATCATTTTTGCGTCGGCTTCGATAATCTAAACTCACAGGAGAACGACCATAAGGTGCCCGAGGCAGCAACAGACCCTTGGAGACAAGTCGGCTGGAGGCCGATGTATTGAATCTCGACGCAATTTGAGTCTTCTATCGTCATTAGGAGGCCCTAAACGTTACAATTAACTATCATTTTTGCGTCGGATTCGATAATCTAAACTCACAGGAGAACGACCATAAGGTGCCCGAGGCAGCAACAGACCCTTGGAGACAAGTCGACTGGATGCCGATGTATTGAATATCGACGAAATTTGAGTGTTCCATTGTCATTAGGAGTCCCTAAACGTTACAATTACCTATCATTTTTGCGTCGGATTCGATAATCTAAACTCACAGGAGAACGACCATAAGGTGCCCGAGGCAGCAACAGACACTTGGAGACAAGTCGGCTGGAGGCCGATGTATTGAATCTCGACGTAATTTGAGTGTTCCATCGTCATTAGGAGGCCCTAAACGTTACAATTAACTATCATTTTTGCGTCGGATTCGATAATCTAAACTCACAGGAGACGACCATAAGGTGCCTGAGGCAGCAACAGACTCTTGGAGACAAGTCGGCTGGAGGCAGATGTATTAAATCTCGACGCAATTTGAGTGTTCCATCGTCATTACAAGGCCCTGAACGATACAATTAACTATCATTTTTGCGTCGGATTCGAAAATCTAGACTCACAGAAGAAGGATCATATTGTGCCCGAGACAGCAATTACCCTTGGAGACAAGTCGGCTGGAGGCCGATGTATTGAATCTCGACGCAATTTGAGTGTTCCATCGTCATTAGGAGGCCCTGAACGTTACAATTAACTATCAATTTCGCGTCGGATTCGAAAATCTAGACTCACAGGAGAACGACCATAAGGTGCCCGAGGCAGCAATAGACCCTTGGAGACAAGTCGGCTGGAGGCCGATGTATTGAATATCGACGCAATTTGAGTGTTCCATCGTCATTAGGAGGCCCTAAACGTTACAATTAACTATCATTTTTGCGTCGGATTCGATAATCTAAACTCACAGGAGAACGACCATAAGGTGCCCGAGGCAGCAACAGACACTTGGAGACAAGTCGGCTGGAGGCCGATGTATTGAATCTCGACGTAATTTGAGTGTTCCATCATCATTAGGAGGCCCTAAACGTTACAATTAACTATCATTTTTGCGTCGGATTCGATAATCTAAACTCACAGGAGACGACCATAAGGTGCCCGAGGCAGCAACAGACTCTTGGAGACAAGTCGGCTGGAGGCCGATGTATTGAATCTCGACGCAATTTGAGTGTTCCATCGTCATTACAAGGCCCTGAACGATACAATTAACTATCATTTTTGCGTCGGATTCGAAAATCTAGACTCACAGAAGAAGGATCATTCTGTGCCCGAGACAGCAATTACCCTTGGAGACAAGTCGGCTGGAGGCCGATGTATTGAATCTCGTCGCAATTTGAGTGTTCCATCGTCATTAGGAGGCCCTGAACGTTACAATTAACTATCAGTTTCGCGTCGGATTCGAAAATCTAGACTCACAGGAGAACGACCATAAGGTGCCCGAGGCAGCAATAGACCCTTGGAGACAAGTCGGCTGGGAGCCGATGTATTGAATATCGACGCAATTTGAGTGTTCCATCGTCATTAGGAGGCCCTAAACGTTACAATTAACTATCATTTTTGCGTCGGATTCGAAAATCTAGACTCACATGAGAGCGGAGGCCGGAGGCAGTAATATTCCCATGGAGACAAGTCGGCTGGAGGACGATGTATTGAATCTCGACGCAATTTGTGTGTCCCATCGTCATTAGGAGGCCCTAAACGTTACAATTAACTATCAATTTTGCGTCGGATTCGACAATCTAAACTCACACGAGAACGACCATAAGGCGCCCGAGGCAGCAACAGACCCTTGGAGACAAGTCGGCTGGAGGCCGATGTATTGAATCTCGACGCAATTTGAGTCTTCTATCGTCATTAAGAGGCCCTAAACGTTACAATTAACTATCATTTTTGCGTCGGATTCGATAATCTAAACTCACAGGAGAACGACCATAAGGTGCCCGAGGCAGCAATAGACCCTTGGAGACAAGTCGGCTGGAGGCCGATGTATTGAATATCGACGCAATTTGAGTGTTCCATCGTCATTAGGAGGCCCTAAACGTTACAATTAACTATCATTTTTGCGTCGGATTCGATAGTCTAAACTCACAGGAGAACCTCCATAAGGTGCCCGAGGCAGCAATAGACCGTTGGAGAAAAGTCGGCTGGAGGTCGATGTATTGGATCGCGACGCAATTTGAGTGTTCCATCGTCATTTGGAGGCCCTGAATGTTACAATTAACTATCAGTTTCTCGTCGGATTCGAAAATCTAGACTCACAGCAGACGGACCATTTGGTGCCCGAGGCAGCAAGATCCCCTTGGAGACAAATCGGCTGGAGGACGATGTATTGAATCTCGACGCAATTTGAGTGTTCCATCGTCATTACAAGGCCCTGTACGTTACAATTAACTATCATTTTTGCGTCGGATTCGAAAATCTAGACTCACAGGAGAACGACCATAAGGTGCCGGAGACAGCAATACCCCCTTGGAGACAAGTCGGCTGGAGGCCGATGTATTGAATCTCGACGCAATTTGAGTGTTCCATCGGCATTAGGGGGCCCTGAACGTTACAGTTAACTATCATTTTAGCGTCGGATTCGAAAATCTACTAACAGGAGAAGGATCATATGGTGCACGAGACTGCAATATCCCCTTGGATACAAGTCGGCTGGAGGTCGATGTATTGAATCTCGACGCAATTTGAATCTTCTATCGTCATTAGGAGGCCCTGAACGTTACTATTCACTATCATTTTAGCGTCGGATTCGAAAATCCAAACTCACAGGAGAACGACCATAAGGTGCCCGAGGCAGCAATAGACCCTTGGAGACAGGTCGGCTGGAGGCCGATGTATTGAATCTCGACGCAAATTGAGTGTTCCTTCGGCATTAGGAGGCCCTGAACGTTACATTTAAGAATCAGTTTCACGTCGGATTCGAAAATCTAGACTCACAAGAGAGCGAACATAAGGTGCCCGAGGCAGCAACAGACCGTTGGAGACAAGTCGGCTTTAGGCCGATGTATTGGATCTCGACGCAATTTGAGTGTCCCATCGTCATTAGGAGGCCCTAAACGTTACAATTAACTATCATTTTTGCGTCGGATTCGAAAATCTAGACTCACATTAGAGCGAACATAAGAGGCCGGAGGCAGTAATATTCCCATGGAGACAAGTCGGCTGGAGGCCGATGTATTGAATCTCGACGTAATTTGAGTGTTCCATCGTCATTAGGAGGCCCTAAACGTTACAATTAACTATCATTTTTGCGTCGGATTCGATAATCTAAACTCACAGGAGACGACCATAAGGTGCCCGAGGCAGCAACAGACTCTTGGAGACAAGTCGGCTGGACGCCGATGTATTGAATCTCGACGCAATTTGAGTGTTCCATCGTCATTACAAGGCCCTGAACGATACAATTAACTATCATTTTTGCGTCGGATTCGAAAATCTAGACTCACAGAAGAAGGATCAAATTGTGCCCGAGACAGCAATTACCCTTGGAGACAAGTCGGCTGGAGGCCGATGTATTGAATCTCGACGCAATTTGAGTGTTCCATCGTCATTAGGAGGCCCTGAACGTTACAATTAACTATCAGTTTCGCGTCGGATTCGAAAATCTAGACTCACAGGAGAACGACCATAAGGTGCCCGAGGCAGCTATAGACCCTTGGAGACAAGTCGGCTGGGGGCCGATGTATTGAATATCGACGCAATTTGAGTGTTCCATCGTCATTAGGAGGCCCTAAACGTTACAATTAACTATCATTTTTGCGTCGGATTCGATAATCTAAACTCACAGGAGAACGACCATAAGGTGCCCGAGGCAGCAACAGACACTTGGAGACAAGTCGGCTGGAGGCCGATGTATTGAATCTCGACGTAATTTGAGTGTTCCATCGTCATTAGGAGGCCCTAAACGTTACAATTAACTATCATTATTGCGTCGAATACGATAATCTAAACTCATAGGAGACGACCATAAGGTGCCCGAGGCAGCAACAGACTCTTGGAGACAAGTCGGCTGGAGGCCGATGTATTGAATCTCGACGCAATTTGAGTGTTCCATCGTCATTACAAGGCCCTGAACGATACAATTAACTATCATTTTTGCGTCGGATTCGAAAATCTAGACTCACAGAAGAAGGATCATATTGTGCCCGAGACAGCAATTACCCTTGGAGACAAGTCGGCTGGAGGCCGGTGTATTGAATCTCGACGCAATTTGAGTGTTCCATCGTCATTAGGAGGCCCTGAACGTTACAATTAACTATCAGTTTCGCGTCGGATTCGAAAATCTAGACTCACAGGAGAACGACCATAAGGTGCCCGAGGCAGCAATAGACCCTTGGAGACAAGTCGGCTGGAGGCCGATGTATTGAATATCGACGCAATTTGAGTGTTCCATCGTCATTAGGAGGCCCTAAACGTTACAATTAACTATCATTTTTGCGTCGGATTCGATAATCTAAACTCACAGGAGAACGACCATAAGGTGCCCGAGGCAGCAACAGACACTTGGAGACAAGTCGGCTGGAGGCCGATGTATTGAATCTCGACGTAATTTGAGTGTTCCATCGTCATTAGGAGGCCCTAAACGTTACAATTAACTATCATTATTGCGTCGAATTCGATAATCTAAACTCACAGGAGACGACCATAAGGTGCCCGAGGCAGCAACAGACTCTTGGAGACAAGTCGGCTGGAGGCCGATGTATTGAATCTCGACGCAATTTGAGTGTTCCATCGTCATTTGGAGGCCCTGAATGTTACAATTAACTATCAGTTTCTCCTCGGATTCGAAAATCTAGACTCACAGCAGACGGACCATTTGGTGCCCGAGGCAGCAAGATCCCCTTGGAGACAAATCGGCTGGAAGACGATGTATTGAATCTCGACGCAATTTGAGTGTTCTATCGTCATTAGGAGGCCCTGAACGTTACTATTCACTATCATTTTTGCGTCGGATTCGAAAATCTATACTCACAGGAGAACAACCATAAGGTGCCCGAAACAGCAATATCCCCTTTGAGACAAGTCGGCTGGAGGCCGATGTATTGAATCTCGACGCAATTTGAGTGTTCCATCGTCATTACAAGGCCCTGTACGTTACAATTAACTATCATTTTTGCGTCGGATTCGAAAATCTACTAACAGGAGAAGGATCATATGGTGCACGAGACTGCAATATCCCCTTGGATACAAGTCGGCTGGAGGTCGATGTATTGAATCTCGACGCAATTTGAATCTTCTATCGTCATTAGGAGGCCCTAAACGTTACTATTCACTATCATTTTTGCGTCGGATTCGAAAATCCAAACTCACAGGAGAACGACCATAAGGTGCCCGAGGCAGCAATAGACCCTTGGAGACAAGTCGGCTGGAGGCCGATGTATTGAATCTCGACGCAATTTGAGTGTTCCATCGGCATTAGGAGGCCCTGAACGTTACATTTAAGAATCAGTTTCACGTCCGATTCGAAAATCTAGACTCACAAGAGAGCGAACATAAGGTGCCCGAGGCAGCAACAGACCCTTGGAGACAAGTCGGCATTAGGCTGATGTATTGAATCTCGACGCAATTTGAGTGTCCCATCGTCATTAGGAGGCCCTAAACGTTACAATTAACTATCATTTTTGCGTCGGATTCGAAAATCTAGACTCACATGAGAGCGAACATAAGAGGCCGGAGGCAGTAATATCCCCATGGAGACAAGTCGGCTGGAGGACGATGTATTGAATCTCGACGCAATTTGTGTGTCCCATCGTCATTAGGAGGCCCTAAACGTTACAATTAACTATCAATTTTGCGTCGGATTCGACAATCTAAACTCACACGAGAACGACCATAAGGTGCCCGAGGCAGCAACACACCCTTGGAGGCAAGTCGGCTGGAGGCCGATGTATTGAATCTCGACGCAATTTGAGATTTCTATCGTCATTAGGAGGCCCTAAACGTTACAATTAACTATCATTTTTGCGTCGGATTCGATAATCTAAACTCACAGGAGAACGACCATAAGGTGCCCGAGGCAGCAACAGACCCTTGGAGACAAGTCGACTGGAGGACGATGTATTGAATATCGAAGAAATTTGAGTGTTCCATCGTCATTAGGAGGCCCTGAACGTTACAATTAACTATCATTTTTGCGTCGGATTCGATAATCTAAACTCACAGGAGAACGACCATAAGGTGCCCGAGGCAGCAACAAACACTTGGAGACAAGTCGGCTGGAGGCCGATGTATTGAATCTCGACGTAATTTGAGTGTTCCATCGTCATTTGGAGGCCCTGTACGTTACAATTAACTATCATTTTTGCGTCGGATTCGAAAATCTAGACTCACAGGAGAACGACCATAAGGTGCCCGAGACAGCAATTACCCTTGGAGACAAGTCGGCTGGAGGCCGATGTATTGAATCTCGACGAAATTTGAGTGTTCCATCGTCATTACAAGGCCCTGTACGTTACAATTAACTATCATTTTTGCGTCGGATTCGAAAATCTACTAACAGGAGAAGGATCATATGGTGCACGAGACTGCAATATCCCCTTGGATACAAGTCGGCTGGAGGTCGATGTATTGAATCTCGACGCAATTTGAATCTTCTATCGTCATTAGGAGGCCCTAAACGTTACTATTCACTATCATTTTTGCGTCGGATTCGAAAATCCAAACTCACAGGAGAACGACCATAAGGTGCCCGAGGCAGCAATAGACCCTTGGAGACAAGTCGGCTGGAGGCCGATGTATTGAATCTCGACGCAATTTGAGTGTTCCATCGGCATTAGGAGGCCCTGAACGTTACATTTAAGAATCAGTTTCACGTCCGATTCGAAAATCTAGACTCACAAGAGAGCGAACATAAGGTGCCCGAGGCAGCAACAGACCCTTGGAGACAAGTCGGCATTAGGCTGATGTATTGAATCTCGACGCAATTTGAGTGTCCCATCGTCATTAGGAGGCCCTAAACGTTACAATTAACTATCATTTTTGCGTCGGATTCGAAAATCTAGACTCACATGAGAGCGAACATAAGAGGCCGGAGGCAGTAATATCCCCATGGAGACAAGTCGGCTGGAGGACGATGTATTGAATCTCGACGCAATTTGTGTGTCCCATCGTCATTAGGAGGCCCTAAACGTTACAATTAACTATCAATTTTGCGTCGGATTCGACAATCTAAACTCACACGAGAACGACCATAAGGTGCCCGAGGCAGCAACACACCCTTGGAGGCAAGTCGGCTGGAGGCCGATGTATTGAATCTCGACGCAATTTGAGATTTCTATCGTCATTAGGAGGCCCTAAACGTTACAATTAACTATCATTTTTGCGTCGGATTCGATAATCTAAACTCACAGGAGAACGACCATAAGGTGCCCGAGGCAGCAACAGACCCTTGGAGACAAGTCGACTGGAGGACGATGTATTGAATATCGAAGAAATTTGAGTGTTCCATCGTCATTAGGAGGCCCTGAACGTTACAATTAACTATCATTTTTGCGTCGGATTCGATAATCTAAACTCACAGGAGAACGACCATAAGGTGCCCGAGGCAGCAACAAACACTTGGAGACAAGTCGGCTGGAGGCCGATGTATTGAATCTCGACGTAATTTGAGTGTTCCATCGTCATTTGGAGGCCCTGTACGTTACAATTAACTATCATTTTTGCGTCGGATTCGAAAATCTAGACTCACAGGAGAACGACCATAAGGTGCCCGAGACAGCAATTACCCTTGGAGACAAGTCGGCTGGAGGCCGATGTATTGAATCTCGACGAAATTTGAGTGTTCCATCGTCATTAGTAGGCCCTAAACGTTACAATTAACTATCATTTTTGCGTCGGCTTCGATAATCTAAACTCACAGGAGAACGACCATAAGGTGCCCGAGGCAGCAACAGACTCTTGGAGACAAGTCGGCTGGAGGCCGTTGTATTGAATCTCGACGCAATTTGAGTGTTCCATCGTCATTAGGAGGCCCTAAACGTTACAACTATCATTTTTGCGTCGGATTCGATAATCTAAACTCACAGGAGACGACCATAAGGTGCCCGAGGCAGCAACAGACTCTTGGAGACAAGTCGGCTGGAGGCCGATGTATTGAATCTCGATGCAATTTGAGTGTTCCATCGTCATTACAAGGCCCTGAACGATACAATTAACTATCATTTTTGCGTCGGATTCGAAAATCTATTCTCACAGAAGAAGGATCATATTGTGCCCGAGACAGCAATTACCTTTGGAGACAAGTCGGCTGGGGGCCGATGTATTGAATATCGACGCAATTTGAGTGTTCCATCGTCATTAGGAGGCCCTAAACGTTACAATTAACTATCATTTTTGCGTCGGATTCGATAATCTAAACTCACAGGAGAACGACCATAAGGTGCCCGAGGCAGCAACAGACACTTGGAGACAAGTCGGCTGGAGGCCGATGTATTGAATCTCGACGTAATTTGAGTGTTCCATCGTCATTAGGAGGCCCTAAACGTTACAATTAACTATCATTATTGCGTCGAATTCGATAATCTAAACTCATAGGAGACGACCATAAGGTGCCCGAGGCAGCAACAGACTCTTGGAGACAAGTCGGCTGGAGGCCGATGTATTGAATCTCGACGCAATTTGAGTGTTCCATCGTCATTACAAGGCCCTGAACGATACAATTAACTATCATTTTTGCGTCGGATTCGAAAATCTAGACTCACAGAAGAAGGATCATATTGTGCCCGAGACAGCAATTACCCTTGGAGACAAGTCGGCTGGAGGCCGATGTATTGAATCTCGACGCAATTTGAGTGTCCCATCGTCATTAGGAGGCCCTAAACGTTACAATTAACTATCATTTTTGCGTCGGATTCGAAAATCTAGACTCACATGAGAGCGAACATAAGAGGCCGGAGGCAGTAATATCCCCATGGAGACAAGTCGGCTGGAGGACGATGTATTGAATCTCGACGCAATTTGTGTGTCCCATCGTCATTAGGAGGCCCTAAACGTTACAATTAACTATCAATTTTGCGTCGGATTCAACAATCTAAACTCACACGAGAACGACCATAAGGTGCCCGAGGCAGCAACAGACCCTTGGAGGCAAGTCGGCTGGAGGCCGATGTATTGAATCTCGACGCAATTTGAGATTTCTATCGTCATTTGGAGGCCCTGTACGTTACAATTAACTATCATTTTTGCGTCGGATTCGAAAATCTAGACTCACAGGAGAACGACCATAAGGTGCCCGAGACAGCAATTACCCTTGGAGACAAGTCGGCTGGAGGCCGATGTATTGAATCTCGACGAAATTTGAGTGTTCCATCGTCATTAGTAGGCCCTAAACGTTACAATTAACTATCATTTTTGCGTCGGCTTCGATAATCTAAACTCACAGGAGAACGACCATAAGGTGCCCGAGGCAGCAACAGACTCTTGGAGACAAGTCGGCTGGAGGCCGTTGTATTGAATCTCGACGCAATTTGAGTGTTCCATCGTCATTAGGAGGCCCTAAACGTTACAACTATCATTTTTGCGTCGGATTCGATAATCTAAACTCACAGGAGTCGACCATAAGGTGCCCGAGGCAGCAACAGACTCTTGGAGACAAGTCGGCTGGAGGCCGATGTATTGAATCTCGATGCAATTTGAGTGTTCCATCGTCATTACAAGGCCCTGAACGATACAATTAACTATCATTTTTGCGTCGGATTCGAAAATCTAGGCTCACAGAAGAAGGATCATATTGTGCCCGAGACAGCAATTACCTTTGGAGACAAGTCGGCTGGGGGCCGATGTATTGAATATCGACGCAATTTGAGTGTTCCATCGTCATTAGGAGGCCCTAAACGTTACAATTAACTATCATTTTTGCGTCGGATTCGATAATCTAAACTCACAGGAGAACGACCATAAGGTGCCCGAGGCAGCAACAGACACTTGGAGACAAGTCGGCTGGAGGCCGATGTATTGAATCTCGACGTAATTTGAGTGTTCCATCGTCATTAGGAGGCCCTAAACGTTACAATTAACTATCATTATTGCGTCGAATTCGATAATCTAAACTCATAGGAGACGACCATAAGGTGCCCGAGGCAGCAACAGACTCTTGGAGACAAGTCGGCTGGAGGCCGATGTATTGAATCTCGACGCAATTTGAGTGTTCCATCGTCATTACAAGGCCCTGAACGATACAATTAACTATCATTTTTGCGTCGGATTCGAAAATCTAGACTCACAGAAGAAGGATCATATTGTGCCCGAGACAGCAATTACCCTTGGAGACAAGTCGGCTGGAGGCCGATGTATTGAATCTCGACGCAATTTGAGTGTCCCATCGTCATTAGGAGGCCCTAAACGTTACAATTAACTATCATTTTTGCGTCGGATTCGAAAATCTAGACTCACATGAGAGCGAACATAAGAGGCCGGAGGCAGTAATATCCCCATGGAGACAAGTCGGCTGGAGGACGATGTATTGAATCTCGACGCAATTTGTGTGTCCCATCGTCATTAGGAGGCCCTAAACGTTACAATTAACTATCAATTTTGCGTCGGATTCGACAATCTAAACTCACACGAGAACGACCATAAGGTGCCCGAGGCAGCAACAGACCCTTGGAGGCAAGTCGGCTGGAGGCCGATGTATTGAATCTCGACGCAATTTGAGATTTCTATCGTCATTAGGAGGCCCTAAACGTTACAATTAACTATCATTTTTGCGTCGGATTCGATAATCTAAACTCACAGGAGAACGACCATAAGGTGCCCGAGGCAGCAACAGACCCTTGGAGACAAGTCGACTGGAGGACGATGTATTGAATATCGAAGAAATTTGAGTGTTCCATCGTCATTAGGAGGCCCTGAACGTTACAATTAACTATCATTTTTGCGTCGGATTCGATAATCTAAACTCACAGGAGAACGACCATAAGGTGCCCGAGGCAGCAACAAACACTTGGAGACAAGTCGGCTGGAGGCCGATGTATTGAATCTCGACGTAATTTGAGTGTTCCATCGTCATTTGGAGGCCCTGTACGTTACAATTAACTATCATTTTTGCGTCGGATTCGATAATCTAAACTCACAGGAGAACGACCATAAGGTGCCCGAGGCAGCAACAAACACTTGGAGACAAGTCGGCTGGAGGCCGATGTATTGAATCTCGACGTAATTTGAGTGTTCCATCGTCATTTGGAGGCCCTGTACGTTACAATTAACTATCATTTTTGCGTCGGATTCGAAAATCTAGACTCACAGGAGAACGACCATAAGGTGCCCGAGACAGCAATTACCCTTGGAGACAAGTCGGCTGGAGGCCGATGTATTGAATCTCGACGCAATTTGAGTGTTCCATCGTCATTTGGAGGCCCTGAATGTTACAATTAACTATCAGTTTCTCGTCGGATTCGAAAATCTAGACTCACAGCAGACGGACCATTTGGTGCCCGAGGCAGCAAGATCCCCTTGGAGACAAATCGGCTGGAGGACGATGTATTGAATCTCGACGCAATTTGAGTGTTCCATCGTCATTAGGAGGCCCTGAACGTTACAATTAACTATCATTTTTGCGCCGGATTCGATAATCTAAACTCACAGGAGAACGACCATAAGGTGCCCGAGGCAGCAACAAACACTTGGAGACAAGTCGGCTGGAGGCCGATGTATTGAATCTCGACGTAATTTGAGTGTTCCATCGTCATTTGGAGGCCCTGTACGTTACAATTAACTATCATTTTTGCGTCGGATTCGAAAATCTAGATTCACAGGAGAACGACCATAAGGTGCCCGAGACAGCAATTACCCTTGGAGACAAGTCGGCTGGAGGCCGATGTATTGAATCTCGACGAAATTTGAGTGTTCCATCGTCATTAGGAGGCCCTAAACGTTACAATTAACTATCATTTTTGCGTCGGCTTCGATAATCTAAACTCACAGGAGAACGACCATAGGGTGCCCGAGGCAGCAACAGACTCTTGGAGACAAGTCGGCTGGAGGCCGTTGTATTGAATCTCGACGCAATTTGAGTGTTCCATCGTCATTAGGAGGCCCTAAACGTTACAACTATCATTTTTGCGTCGGATTCGATAATCTAAACTCACAGGAGACGACCATAAGGTGCCCGAGGCAGCAACAGACTCTTGGAGACAAGTCGGCTGGAGGCCGATGTATTGAATCTCGACGCAATTTGAGTGTTCCATCGTCATTAGGAGGCCCTAAACGTTACAATTAACTATCATTATTGCGTCGAATTCGATAATCTAAACTCACAGGAGACGACCATAAGGTGCCCGAGGCAGCAACAGACTCTTGGAGACAAGTCGGCTGGAGGCCGATGTATTGAATCTCGACGCAATTTGAGTGTTCCATCGTCATTTGGAGGCCCTGAATGTTACAATTAACTATCAGTTTCTCGTCGGATTCGAAAATCTAGACTCACAGCAGACGGACCATTTGGTGCCCGAGGCAGCAAGATCCCCTTGGAGACAAATCGGCTGGAAGACGATGTATTGAATCTCGACGCAATTTGAGTGTTCTATCGTCATTAGGAGGCCCTGAACGTTACTATTCACTATCATTTTTGCGTCGGATTCGAAAATCTATACTCACAGGAGAAGGACCATAAGGTGCCCGAGACAGCAATATCCCCTTTGAGACAAGTCGGCTGGAGGCCGATGTATTGAATCTCGACGCAATTTGAGTGTTCCATCGTCATTACAAGGCCCTGTACGTTACAATTAACTATCATTTTTGCGTCGGATTCGAAAATCTAGACTCACAGGAGAACAACCATAAGGTGCCCGAGACAGCAATATCCCCTTTGAGACAAGTCGGCTGGAGGCCGATGTATTGAATCTCGACGCAATTTGAGTGTTCCAACGGCATTAGGAGGCCCTGAACGTTACAGTTAACTATCATTTTAGCGTCGGATTCGAAAATCTACTAACAGGAGAAGGATCATATGGTGCACGAGACTGCAATATCCTCTTGGATACAAGTCGGCTGGAGGTCGATGTATTGAATCTCGACGCAATTTGAATCTTCTATCGTCATTAGGAGGCCCTAAACGTTACTATTGACTATCATTTTTGCGTCGGATTCGAAAATCCAAACTCACAGGAGAACGACCATAAGGTGCCCGAGGCAGCAATAGACCCTTGGAGACAAGTCGGCTGGAAGCCGATGTATTGAATCTCGACGCAATTTGAGTGTTCCATCGGCATTAGGAGGCCCTAAACGTTACAATTAACTATCATTTTTGCGTCGGCTTCGATAATCTAAACTCACAGGAGAACGACCATAGGGTGCCCGAGGCAGCAACAGACTCTTGGAGACAAGTCGGCTGGAGGCCGTTGTATTGAATCTCGACGCAATTTGAGTGTTCCATCGTCATTAGGAGGCCCTAAACGTTACAACTATCATTTTTGCGTCGGATTCGATAATCTAAACTCACAGGAGACGACCATAAGGTGCCCGAGGCAGCAACAGACTCTTGGAGACAAGTCGGCTGGAGGCCGATGTATTGAATCTCGACGCAATTTGAGTGTTCCATCGTCATTAGGAGGCCCTAAACGTTACAACTATCATTTTTGCGTCGGATTCGATAATCTAAACTCACAGGAGACGACCATAAGGTGCCCGAGGCAGCAACAGACTCTTGGAGACAAGTCGGCTGGAGGCCGTTGTATTGAATCTCGACGCAATTTGAGTGTTCCATCGTCATTAGGAGGCCCTAAACGTTACAACTATCATTTTTGCGTCGGATTCGATAATCTAAACTCACAGGAGACGACCATAAGGTGCCCGAGGCAGCAACAGACTCTTGGAGACAAGTCGGCTGGAGGCCGATGTATTGAATCTCGACGTAATTTGAGTGTTCCATCGTCATTTGGAGGCCCTGTACGTTACAATTAACTATCATTTTTGCGTCGGATTCGAAAATCTAGATTCACAGGAGAACGACCATAAGGTGCCCGAGACAGCAATTACCCTTGGAGACAAGTCGGCTGGAGGCCGATGTATTGAATCTCGACGAAATTTGAGTGTTCCATCGTCATTAGGAGGCCCTAAACGTTACAATTAACTATCATTTTTGCGTCGGCTTCGATAATCTAAACTCACAGGAGAACGACCATAGGGTGCCCGAGGCAGCAACAGACTCTTGGAGACAAGTCGGCTGGAGGCCGTTGTATTGAATCTCGACGCAATTTGAGTGTTCCATCGTCATTAGGAGGCCCTAAACGTTACAACTATCATTTTTGCGTCGGATTCGATAATCTAAACTCACAGGAGACGACCATAAGGTGCCCGAGGCAGCAACAGACTCTTGGAGACAAGTCGGCTGGAGGCCGATGTATTGAATCTCGACGCAATTTGAGTGTTCCATCGTCATTAGGAGGCCCTAAACGTTACAATTAACTATCATTATTGCGTCGAATTCGATAATCTAAACTCACAGGAGACGACCATAAGGTGCCCGAGGCAGCAACAGACTCTTGGAGACAAGTCGGCTGGAGGCCGATGTATTGAATCTCGACGCAATTTGAGTGTTCCATCGTCATTTGGAGGCCCTGAATGTTACAATTAACTATCAGTTTCTCGTCGGATTCGAAAATCTAGACTCACAGCAGACGGACCATTTGGTGCCCGAGGCAGCAAGATCCCCTTGGAGACAAATCGGCTGGAAGACGATGTATTGAATCTCGACGCAATTTGAGTGTTCTATCGTCATTAGGAGGCCCTGAACGTTACTATTCACTATCATTTTTGCGTCGGATTCGAAAATCTATACTCACAGGAGAAGGACCATAAGGTGCCCGAGACAGCAATATCCCCTTTGAGACAAGTCGGCTGGAGGCCGATGTATTGAATCTCGACGCAATTTGAGTGTTCCATCGTCATTACAAGGCCCTGTACGTTACAATTAACTATCATTTTTGCGTCGGATTCGAAAATCTAGACTCACAGGAGAACAACCATAAGGTGCCCGAGACAGCAATATCCCCTTTGAGACAAGTCGGCTGGAGGCCGATGTATTGAATCTCGACGCAATTTGAGTGTTCCAACGGCATTAGGAGGCCCTGAACGTTACAGTTAACTATCATTTTAGCGTCGGATTCGAAAATCTACTAACAGGAGAAGGATCATATGGTGCAAGAGACTGCAATATCCTCTTGGATACAAGTCGGCTGGAGGTCGATGTATTGAATCTCGACGCAATTTGAATCTTCTATCGTCATTAGGAGGCCCTAAACGTTACTATTGACTATCATTTTTGCGTCGGATTCGAAAATCCAAACTCACAGGAGAACGACCATAAGGTGCCCGAGGCAGCAATAGACCCTTGGAGACAAGTCGGCTGGAAGCCGATGTATTGAATCTCGACGCAATTTGAGTGTTCCATCGGCATTAGGAGGCCCTGAACGTTACATTTAAGAATCAGTTTCACGTCCGATTCGAAAATCTAGACTCACAAGAGAGCGAACATAAGGTGCCCGAGGCAGCAACAGACCCTTGGAGACAAGTCGGCATTAGGCCGATGTATTGAATCTCGACGCAATTTGAGTGTCCCATCGTCATTAGGAGGCCCTAAACGTTACAATTAACTATCATTTTTGCGTCGGATTCGAAAATCTAGACTCACATGAGAGCGAACATAAGAGGCCGGAGGCAGTAATATCCCCATGGAGACAAGTCGGCTGGAGGACGATGTATTGAATCTCGACGCAATTTGTGTGTCCCATCGTCATTAGGAGGCCCTAAACGTTACAATTAACTATCAATTTTGCGTCGGATTCGACAATCTAAACTCACACGAGAACGACCATAAGGTGCCCGAGGCAGCAACAGACCCTTGGAGGCAAGTCGGCTGGAGGCCGATGTATTGAATCTCGACGCAATTTGAGATTTCTATCGTCATTAGGAGGCCCTAAACGTTACAATTAACTATCATTTTTGCGTCGGATTCGATAATCTAAACTCACAGGAGAACGACCATAAGGTGCCCGAGGCAGCAACAGACCCTTGGAGACAAGTCGACTGGAGGACGATGTATTGAATATCGAAGAAATTTGAGTGTTCCATCGTCATTAGGAGGCCCTGAACGTTACAATTAACTATCATTTTTGCGTCGGATTCGATAATCTAAACTCACAGGAGAACGACCATAAGGTGCCCGAGGCAGCAACAAACACTTGGAGACAAGTCGGCTGGAGGCCGATGTATTGAATCTCGACGTAATTTGAGTGTTCCTTCGTCATTTGGAGGCCCTGTACGTTACAATTAACTATCATTTTTGCGTCGGATTCGATAATCTAAACTCACAGGAGAACGACCATAAGGTGCCCGAGGCAGCAACAAACACTTGGAGACAAGTCGGCTGGAGGCCGATGTATTGAATCTCGACGTAATTTGAGTGTTCCATCGTCATTTGGAGGCCCTGTACGTTACAATTAACTATCATTTTTGCGTCGGATTCGAAAATCTAGACTCACAGGAGAACGACCATAAGGTGCCCGAGACAGCAATTACCCTTGGAGACAAGTCGGCTGGAGGCCGATGTATTGAATCTCGACGCAATTTGAGTGTTCCATCGTCATTTGGAGGCCCTGAATGTTACAATTAACTATCAGTTTCTCGTCGGATTCGAAAATCTAGACTCACAGCAGACGGACCATTTGGTGCCCGAGGCAGCAAGATCCCCTTGGAGACAAATCGGCTGGAGGACGATGTATTGAATCTCGACGCAATTTGAGTGTTCCATCGTCATTAGGAGGCCCTGAACGTTACAATTAACTATCATTTTTGCGCCGGATTCGATAATCTAAACTCACAGGAGAACGACCATAAGGTGCCCGAGGCAGCAACAAACACTTGGAGACAAGTCGGCTGGAGGCCGATGTATTGAATCTCGACGTAATTTGAGTGTTCCATCGTCATTTGGAGGCCCTGTACGTTACAATTAACTATCATTTTTGCGTCGGATTCGAAAATCTAGACTCACAGGAGAACGACCATAAGGTGCCCGAGACAGCAATTACCCTTGGAGACAAGTCGGCTGGAGGCCGATGTATTGAATCTCGACGAAATTTGAGTGTTCCATCGTCATTAGGAGGCCCTAAACGTTACAATTAACTATCATTTTTGCGTCGGCTTCGATAATCTAAACTCACAGGAGAACGACCATAAGGTGCCCGAGGCAGCAACAGACTCTTGGAGACAAGTCGGCTGGAGGCCGTTGTATTGAATCTCGACGCAATTTGAGTGTTCCATCGTCATTAGGAGGCCCTAAACGTTACAACTATCATTTTTGCGTCGGATTCGATAATCTAAACTCACAGGAGACGACCATAAGGTGCCCGAGGCAGCAACAGACTCTTGGAGACAAGTCGGCTGCAGGCCGATGTATTGAATCTCGATGCAATTTGAGTGTTCCATCGTCATTACAAGGCCCTGAACGATACAATTAACTATCATTTTTGCGTCGGATTCGAAAATCTAGGCTCACAGAAGAAGGATCATATTGTGCCCGAGACAGCAATTACCTTTGGAGACAAGTCGCCTGGGGGCCGATGTATTGAATATCGACGCAATTTGAGTGTTCCATCGTCATTAGGAGGCCCTAAACGTTACAATTAACTATCATTTTTGCGTCGGATTCGATAATCTAAACTCACAGGAGAACGACCATAAGGTGCCCGAGGCAGCAACAGACACTTGGAGACAAGTCGGCTGGAGGCCGATGTATTGAATCTCGACGTAATTTGAGTGTTCCATCGTCATTAGGAGGCCCTAAACGTTACAATTAACTATCATTATTGCGTCGAATTCGATAATCTAAACTCATAGGAGACGACCATAAGGTGCCCGAGGCAGCAACAGACTCTTGGAGACAAGTCGGCTGGAGGCCGATGTATCGAATCTCGACGCAATTTGAGTGTTCCATCGTCATTACAAGGCCCTGAACGATACAATTAACTATCATTTTTGCGTCGGATTCGAAAATCTAGACTCACAGAAGAAGGATCATATTGTGCCCGAGACAGCAATTACCCTTGGAGACAAGTCGGCTGGAGGCCGATGTATTGAATCTCGACGCAATTTGAGTGTCCCATCGTCATTAGGAGGCCCTAAACGTTACAATTAACTATCATTTTTGCGTCGGATTCGAAAATCTAGACTCACATGAGAGCGAACATAAGAGGCCGGAGGCAGTAATATCCCCATGGAGACAAGTCGGCTGGAGGACGATGTATTGAATCTCGACGCAATTTGTGTGTCCCATCGTCATTAGGAGGCCCTAAACGTTACAATTAACTATCAATTTTGCGTCGGATTCGACAATCTAAACTCACACGAGAACGACCATAAGGTGCCCGAGGCAGCAACAGACCCTTGGAGGCAAGTCGGCTGGAGGCCGATGTATTGAATCTCGACGCAATTTGAGATTTCTATCGTCATTAGGAGGCCCTAAACGTTACAATTAACTATCATTTTTGCGTCGGATTCGATAATCTAAACTCACAGGAGAACGACCATAAGGTGCCCGAGGCAGCAACAGACCCTTGGAGACAAGTCGACTGGAGGACGATGTATTGAATATCGAAGAAATTTGAGTGTTCCATCGTCATTAGGAGGCCCTGAACGTTACAATTAACTATCATTTTTGCGTCGGATTCGATAATCTAAACTCACAGGAGAACGACCATAAGGTGCCCGAGGCAGCAACAAACACTTGGAGACAAGTCGGCTGGAGGCCGATGTATTGAATCTCGACGTAATTTGAGTGTTCCATCGTCATTTGGAGGCCCTGTACGTTACAATTAACTATCATTTTTGCGTCGGATTCGATAATCTAAACTCACAGGAGAACGACCATAAGGTGCCCGAGGCAGCAACAAACACTTGGAGACAAGTCGGCTGGAGGCCGATGTATTGAATCTCGACGTAATTTGAGTGTTCCATCGTCATTTGGAGGCCCTGTACGTTACAATTAACTATCATTTTTGCGTCGGATTCGAAAATCTAGACTCACAGGAGAACGACCATAAGGTGCCCGAGACAGCAATTACCCTTGGAGACAAGTCGGCTGGAGGCCGATGTATTGAATCTCGACGCAATTTGAGTGTTCCATCGTCATTTGGAGGCCCTGAATGTTACAATTAACTATCAGTTTCTCGTCGGATTCGAAAATCTAGACTCACAGCAGACGGACCATTTGGTGCCCGAGGCAGCAAGATCCCCTTGGAGACAAATCGGCTGGAGGACGATGTATTGAATCTCGACGCAATTTGAGTGTTCCATCGTCATTAGGAGGCCCTGAACGTTACAATTAACTATCATTTTTGCGCCGGATTCGATAATCTAAACTCACAGGAGAACGACCATAAGGTGCCCGAGGCAGCAACAAACACTTGGAGACAAGTCGGCTGGAGGCCGATGTATTGAATCTCGACGTAATTTGAGTGTTCCATCGTCATTTGGAGGCCCTGTACGTTACAATTAACTATCATTTTTGCGTCGGATTCGAAAATCTAGATTCACAGGAGAACGACCATAAGGTGCCCGAGACAGCAATTACCCTTGGAGACAAGTCGGCTGGAGGCCGATGTATTGAATCTCGACGAAATTTGAGTGTTCCATCGTCATTAGGAGGCCCTAAACGTTACAATTAACTATCATTTTTGCGTCGGCTTCGATAATCTAAACTCACAGGAGAACGACCATAGGGTGCCCGAGGCAGCAACAGACTCTTGGAGACAAGTCGGCTGGAGGCCGTTGTATTGAATCTCGACGCAATTTGAGTGTTCCATCGTCATTAGGAGGCCCTAAACGTTACAACTATCATTTTTGCGTCGGATTCGATAATCTAAACTCACAGGAGACGACCATAAGGTGCCCGAGGCAGCAACAGACTCTTGGAGACAAGTCGGCTGGAGGCCGATGTATTGAATCTCGACGCAATTTGAGTGTTCCATCGTCATTAGGAGGCCCTAAACGTTACAATTAACTATCATTATTGCGTCGAATTCGATAATCTAAACTCACAGGAGACGACCATAAGGTGCCCGAGGCAGCAACAGACTCTTGGAGACAAGTCGGCTGGAGGCCGATGTATTGAATCTCGACGCAATTTGAGTGTTCCATCGTCATTTGGAGGCCCTGAATGTTACAATTAACTATCAGTTTCTCGTCGGATTCGAAAATCTAGACTCACAGCAGACGGACCATTTGGTGCCCGAGGCAGCAAGATCCCCTTGGAGACAAATCGGCTGGAAGACGATGTATTGAATCTCGACGCAATTTGAGTGTTCTATCGTCATTAGGAGGCCCTGAACGTTACTATTCACTATCATTTTTGCGTCGGATTCGAAAATCTATACTCACAGGAGAAGGACCATAAGGTGCCCGAGACAGCAATATCCCCTTTGAGACAAGTCGGCTGGAGGCCGATGTATTGAATCTCGACGCAATTTGAGTGTTCCATCGTCATTACAAGGCCCTGTACGTTACAATTAACTATCATTTTTGCGTCGGATTCGAAAATCTAGACTCACAGGAGAACAACCATAAGGTGCCCGAGACAGCAATATCCCCTTTGAGACAAGTCGGCTGGAGGCCGATGTATTGAATCTCGACGCAATTTGAGTGTTCCAACGGCATTAGGAGGCCCTGAACGTTACAGTTAACTATCATTTTAGCGTCGGATTCGAAAATCTACTAACAGGAGAAGGATCATATGGTGCACGAGACTGCAATATCCTCTTGGATACAAGTCGGCTGGAGGTCGATGTATTGAATCTCGACGCAATTTGAATCTTCTATCGTCATTAGGAGGCCCTAAACGTTACTATTGACTATCATTTTTGCGTCGGATTCGAAAATCCAAACTCACAGGAGAACGACCATAAGGTGCCCGAGGCAGCAATAGACCCTTGGAGACAAGTCGGCTGGAGGCCGATGTATTGAATCTCGACGCAATTTGAGTGTTCCATCGGCATTAGGAGGCCCTGAACGTTACATTTAAGAATCAGTTTCACGTCCGATTCGAAAATCTAGACTCACAAGAGAGCGAACATAAGGTGCCCGAGGCAGCAACAGACCCTTGGAGACAAGTCGGCATTAGGCCAATGTATTGAATCTCGACGCAATTTGAGTGTCCCATCGTCATTAGGAGGCCCTAAACGTTACAATTAACTATCATTTTTGCGTCGGATTCGAAAATCTAGACTCACATGAGAGCGAACATAAGAGGCCGGAGGCAGTAATATCCCCATGGAGACAAGTCGGCTGGAGGACGATGTATTGAATCTCGACGCAATTTGTGTGTCCCATCGTCATTAGGAGGCCCTAAACGTTACAATTAACTATCAATTTTGCGTCGGATTCGACAATCTAAACTCACACGAGAACGACCATAAGGTGCCCGAGGCAGCAACAGACCCTTGGAGGCAAGTCGGCTGGAGGCCGATGTATTGAATCTCGACGCAATTTGAGATTTCTATCGTCATTAGGAGGCCCTAAACGTTACAATTAACTATCATTTTTGCGTCGGATTCGATAATCTAAACTCACAGGAGAACGACCATAAGGTGCCCGAGGCAGCAACAGACCCTTGGAGACAAGTCGACTGGAGGACGATGTATTGAATATCGAAGAAATTTGAGTGTTCCATCGTCATTAGGAGGCCCTGAACGTTACAATTAACTATCATTTTTGCGTCGGATTCGATAATCTAAACTCACAGGAGAACGACCATAAGGTGCCCGAGGCAGCAACAAACACTTGGAGACAAGTCGGCTGGAGGCCGATGTATTGAATCTCGACGTAATTTGAGTGTTCCTTCGTCATTTGGAGGCCCTGTACGTTACAATTAACTATCATTTTTGCGTCGGATTCGATAATCTAAACTCACAGGAGAACGACCATAAGGTGCCCGAGGCAGCAACAAACACTTGGAGACAAGTCGGCTGGAGGCCGATGTATTGAATCTCGACGTAATTTGAGTGTTCCATCGTCATTTGGAGGCCCTGTACGTTACAATTAACTATCATTTTTGCGTCGGATTCGAAAATCTAGACTCACAGGAGAACGACCATAAGGTGCCCGAGACAGCAATTACCCTTGGAGACAAGTCGGCTGGAGGCCGATGTATTGAATCTCGACGCAATTTGAGTGTTCCATCGTCATTTGGAGGCCCTGAATGTTACAATTAACTATCAGTTTCTCGTCGGATTCGAAAATCTAGACTCACAGCAGACGGACCATTTGGTGCCCGAGGCAGCAAGATCCCCTTGGAGACAAATCGGCTGGAGGACGATGTATTGAATCTCGACGCAATTTGAGTGTTCCATCGTCATTAGGAGGCCCTGAACGTTACAATTAACTATCATTTTTGCGCCGGATTCGATAATCTAAACTCACAGGAGAACGACCATAAGGTGCCCGAGGCAGCAACAAACACTTGGAGACAAGTCGGCTGGAGGCCGATGTATTGAATCTCGACGTAATTTGAGTGTTCCATCGTCATTTGGAGGCCCTGTACGTTACAATTAACTATCATTTTTGCGTCGGATTCGAAAATCTAGACTCACAGGAGAACGACCATAAGGTGCCCGAGACAGCAATTACCCTTGGAGACAAGTCGGCTGGAGGCCGATGTATTGAATCTCGACGAAATTTGAGTGTTCCATCGTCATTAGGAGGCCCTAAACGTTACAATTAACTATCATTTTTGCGTCGGCTTCGATAATCTAAACTCACAGGAGAACGACCATAAGGTGCCCGAGGCAGCAACAGACTCTTGGAGACAAGTCGGCTGGAGGCCGTTGTATTGAATCTCGACGCAATTTGAGTGTTCCATCGTCATTAGGAGGCCCTAAACGTTACAACTATCATTTTTGCGTCGGATTCGATAATCTAAACTCACAGGAGACGACCATAAGGTGCCCGAGGCAGCAACAGACTCTTGGAGACAAGTCGGCTGCAGGCCGATGTATTGAATCTCGATGCAATTTGAGTGTTCCATCGTCATTACAAGGCCCTGAACGATACAATTAACTATCATTTTTGCGTCGGATTCGAAAATCTAGGCTCACAGAAGAAGGATCATATTGTGCCCGAGACAGCAATTACCTTTGGAGACAAGTCGCCTGGGGGCCGATGTATTGAATATCGACGCAATTTGAGTGTTCCATCGTCATTAGGAGGCCCTAAACGTAACAATTAACTATCATTTTTGCGTCGGATTCGATAATCTAAACTCACAGGAGAACGACCATAAGGTGCCCGAGGCAGCAACAGACACTTGGAGACAAGTCGGCTGGAGGCCGATGTATTGAATCTCGACGTAATTTGAGTGTTCCATCGTCATTAGGAGGCCCTAAACGTTACAATTAACTATCATTATTGCGTCGAATTCGATAATCTAAACTCATAGGAGACGACCATAAGGTGCCCGAGGCAGCAACAGACTCTTGGAGACAAGTCGGCTGGAGGCCGATGTATCGAATCTCGACGCAATTTGAGTGTTCCATCGTCATTACAAGGCCCTGAACGATACAATTAACTATCATTTTTGCGTCGGATTCGAAAATCTAGACTCACAGAAGAAGGATCATATTGTGCCCGAGACAGCAATTACCCTTGGAGACAAGTCGGCTGGAGGCCGATGTATTGAATCTCGACGCAATTTGAGTGTCCCATCGTCATTAGGAGGCCCTAAACGTTACAATTAACTATCATTTTTGCGTCGGATTCGAAAATCTAGACTCACATGAGAGCGAACATAAGAGGCCGGAGGCAGTAATATCCCCATGGAGACAAGTCGGCTGGAGGACGATGTATTGAATCTCGACGCAATTTGTGTGTCCCATCGTCATTAGGAGGCCCTAAACGTTACAATTAACTATCAATTTTGCGTCGGATTCGACAATCTAAACTCACACGAGAACGACCATAAGGTGCCCGAGGCAGCAACAGACCCTTGGAGGCAAGTCGGCTGGAGGCCGATGTATTGAATCTCGACGCAATTTGAGATTTCTATCGTCATTAGGAGGCCCTAAACGTTACAATTAACTATCATTTTTGCGTCGGATTCGATAATCTAAACTCACAGGAGAACGACCATAAGGTGCCCGAGGCAGCAACAGACCCTTGGAGACAAGTCGACTGGAGGACGATGTATTGAATATCGAAGAAATTTGAGTGTTCCATCGTCATTAGGAGGCCCTGAACGTTACAATTAACTATCATTTTTGCGTCGGATTCGATAATCTAAACTCACAGGAGAACGACCATAAGGTGCCCGAGGCAGCAACAAACACTTGGAGACAAGTCGGCTGGAGGCCGATGTATTGAATCTCGACGTAATTTGAGTGTTCCATCGTCATTTGGAGGCCCTGTACGTTACAATTAACTATCATTTTTGCGTCGGATTCGATAATCTAAACTCACAGGAGAACGACCATAAGGTGCCCGAGGCAGCAACAAACACTTGGAGACAAGTCGGCTGGAGGCCGATGTATTGAATCTCGACGTAATTTGAGTGTTCCATCGTCATTTGGAGGCCCTGTACGTTACAATTAACTATCATTTTTGCGTCGGATTCGAAAATCTAGACTCACAGGAGAACGACCATAAGGTGCCCGAGACAGCAATTACCCTTGGAGACAAGTCGGCTGGAGGCCGATGTATTGAATCTCGACGCAATTTGAGTGTTCCATCGTCATTTGGAGGCCCTGAATGTTACAATTAACTATCAGTTTCTCGTCGGATTCGAAAATCTAGACTCACAGCAGACGGACCATTTGGTGCCCGAGGCAGCAAGATCCCCTTGGAGACAAATCGGCTGGAGGACGATGTATTGAATCTCGACGCAATTTGAGTGTTCCATCGTCATTAGGAGGCCCTGAACGTTACAATTACTATCATTTTTGCGCCGGATTCGATAATCTAAACTCACAGGAGAACGACCATAAGGTGCCCGAGGCAGCAACAAACACTTGGAGACAAGTCGGCTGGAGGCCGATGTATTGAATCTCGACGTAATTTGAGTGTTCCATCGTCATTTGGAGGCCCTGTACGTTACAATTAACTATCATTTTTGCGTCGGATTCGAAAATCTAGATTCACAGGAGAACGACCATAAGGTGCCCGAGACAGCAATTACCCTTGGAGACAAGTCGGCTGGAGGCCGATGTATTGAATCTCGACGAAATTTGAGTGTTCCATCGTCATTAGGAGGCCCTAAACGTTACAATTAACTATCATTTTTGCGTCGGCTTCGATAATCTAAACTCACAGGAGAACGACCATAAGGTGCCCGAGGCAGCAACAGACTCTTGGAGACAAGTCGGCTGGAGGCCGTTGTATTGAATCTCGACGCAATTTGAGTGTTCCATCGTCATTAGGAGGCCCTAAACGTTACAACTATCATTTTTGCGTCGGATTCGATAATCTAAACTCACAGGAGACGACCATAAGGTGCCCGAGGCAGCAACAGACTCTTGGAGACAAGTCGGCTGGAGGCCGATGTATTGAATCTCGATGCAATTTGAGTGTTCCATCGTCATTACAAGGCCCTGAACGATACAATTAACTATCATTTTTGCGTCGGATTCGAAAATCTAGGCTCACAGAAGAAGGATCATATTGTGCCCGAGACAGCAATTACCTTTGGAGACAAGTCGGCTGGGGGCCGATGTATTGAATATCGACGCAATTTGAGTGTTCCATCGTCATTAGGAGGCCCTAAACGTTACAATTAACTATCATTTTTGCGTCGGATTCGATAATCTAAACTCACAGGAGAACGACCATAAGGTGCCCGAGGCAGCAACAGACACTTGGAGACAAGTCGGCTGGAGGCCGATGTATTGAATCTCGACGTAATTTGAGTGTTCCATCGTCATTAGGAGGCCCTAAACGTTACAATTAACTATCATTATTGCGTCGAATTCGATAATCTAAACTCATAGGAGACGACCATAAGGTGCCCGAGGCAGCAACAGACTCTTGGAGACAAGTCGGCTGGAGGCCGATGTATTGAATCTCGACGCAATTTGAGTGTTCCATCGTCATTACAAGGCCCTGAACGATACAATTAACTATCATTTTTGCGTCGGATTCGAAAATCTAGACTCACAGAAGAAGGATCATATTGTGCCCGAGACAGCAATTACCCTTGGAGACAAGTCGGCTGGAGGCCGATGTATTGAATCTCGACGCAATTTGAGTGTTCCATCGTCATTAGGAGGCCCTGAACGTTACAATTAACTATCAGTTTCGCGTCGGATTCGAAAATCTAGACTCACAGGAGAACGACCATAAGGTGCCCGAGGCAGCAATAGACCCTTGGAGACAAGTCGGCTGGAGGCCGATGTATTGAATATCGACGCAATTTGAGTGTTCCATCGTCATTAGGAGGCCCTAAACGTTACAATTAACTATCATTTTTGCGTCGGATTCGATAATCTAAACTCACAGGAGAACGACCATAAGGTGCCCGAGGCAGCAACAGACACTTGGAGACAAGTCGGCTGGAGGCCGATGTATTGAATCTCGACGTAATTTGAGTGTTCCATCGTCATTAGGAGGCCCTAAACGTTACAATTAACTATCATTATTGCGTCGAATTCGATAATCTAAACTCACAGGAGACGACCATAAGGTGCCCGAGGCAGCAACAGACTCTTGGAGACAAGTCGGCTGGAGGCCGATGTATTGAATCTCGACGCAATTTGAGTGTTCCATCGTCATTTGGAGGCCCTGAATGTTACAATTAACTATCAGTTTCTCGTCGGATTCGAAAATCTAGACTCACAGCAGACGGACCATTTGGTGCCCGAGGCAGCAAGATCCCCTTGGAGACAAATCGGCTGGAAGACGATGTATTGAATCTCGACGCAATTTGAGTGTTCTATCGTCATTAGGAGGCCCTGAACGTTACTATTCACTATCATTTTTGCGTCGGATTCGAAAATCTATACTCACAGGAGAAGGACCATAAGGTGCCCGAGACAGCAATATCCCCTTTGAGACAAGTCGGCTGGAGGCCGATGTATTGAATCTCGACGCAATTTGAGTGTTCCATCGTCATTACAAGGCCCTGTACGTTACAATTAACTATCATTTTTGCGTCGGATTCGAAAATCTAGACTCACAGGAGAACAACCATAAGGTGCCCGAGACAGCAATATCCCCTTTGAGACAAGTCGGCTGGAGGCCGATGTATTGAATCTCGACGCAATTTGAGTGTTCCAACGGCATTAGGAGGCCCTGAACGTTACAGTTAACTATCATTTTAGCGTCGGATTCGAAAATCTACTAACAGGAGAAGGATCATATGGTGCACGAGACTGCAATATCCCCTTGGATACAAGTCGGCTGGAGGTCGATGTATTGAATCTCGACGCAATTTGAATCTTCTATCGTCATTAGGAGGCCCTAAACGTTACTATTCACTATCATTTTTGCGTCGGATTCGAAAATCCAAACTCACAGGAGAACGACCATAAGGTGCCCGAGGCTGCAATAGACCCTTGGAGACAAGTCGGCTGGAGGCCGATGTATTGAATCTCGACGCAATTTGAGTGTTCCATCGGCATTAGGAGGCCCTGAACGTTACATTTAAGAATCAGTTTCACGTCCGATTCGAAAATCTAGACTCACAAGAGAGCGAACATAAGGTGCCCGAGGCAGCAACAGACCCTTGGAGACAAGTCGGCATTAGGCCGATGTATTGAATCTCGACGCAATTTGAGTGTCCCATCGTCATTAGGAGGCCCTAAACGTTACAATTAACTATCATTTTTGCGTCGGATTCGAAAATCTAGACTCACATGAGAGCGAACATAAGAGGCCGGAGGCAGTAATATCCCCATGGAGACAAGTCGGCTGGAGGACGATGTATTGAATCTCGACGCAATTTGTGTGTCCCATCGTCATTAGGAGGCCCTAAACGTTACAATTAACTATCAATTTTGCGTCGGATTCGACAATCTAAACTCACACGAGAACGACCATAAGGTGCCCGAGGCAGCAACAGACCCTTGGAGGCAAGTCGGCTGGAGGCCGATGTATTGAATTTCGACGCAATTTGAGATTTCTATCGTCATTAGGAGGCCCTAAACGTTACAATTAACTATCATTTTTGCGTCGGATTCGATAATCTAAACTCACAGGAGAACGACCATAAGGTGCCCGAGGCAGCAACAGACCCTTGGAGACAAGTCGACTGGAGGACGATGTATTGAATATCGAAGAAATTTGAGTGTTCCATCGTCATTAGGAGGCCCTGAACGTTACAATTAACTATCATTTTTGCGTCGGATTCGATAATCTAAACTCACAGGAGAACGACCATAAGGTGCCCGAGGCAGCAACAAACACTTGGAGACAAGTCGGCTGGAGGCCGATGTATTGAATCTCGACGTAATTTGAGTGTTCCATCGTCATTTGGAGGCCCTGTACGTTACAATTAACTATCATTTTTGCGTCGGATTCGATAATCTAAACTCACAGGAGAACGACCATAAGGTGCCCGAGGCAGCAACAAACACTTGGAGACAAGTCGGCTGGAGGCCGATGTATTGAATCTCGACGTAATTTGAGTGTTCCATCGTCATTTGGAGGCCCTGTACGTTACAATTAACTATCATTTTTGCGTCGGATTCGAAAATCTAGACTCACAGGAGAACGACCATAAGGTGCCCGAGACAGCAATTACCCTTGGAGACAAGTCGGCTGGAGGACGATGTATTGAATCTCGACGCAATTTGAGTGTTCCATCGTCATTTGGAGGCCCTGAATGTTACAATTAACTATCAGTTTCTCGTCGGATTCGAAAATCTAGACTCACAGCAGACGGACCATTTGGTGCCCGAGGCAGCAAGATCCCCTTGGAGACAAATCGGCTGGAAGACGATGTATTGAATCTCGACGCAATTTGAGTGTTCCATCGTCATTAGGAGGCCCTGAACGTTACAATTAACTATCATTTTTGCGCCGGATTCGATAATCTAAACTCACAGGAGAACGACCATAAGGTGCCCGAGGCAGCAACAAACACTTGGAGACAAGTCGGCTGGAGGCCGATGTATTGAATCTCGACGTAATTTGAGTGTTCCATCGTCATTTGGAGGCCCTGTACGTTACAATTAACTATCATTTTTGCGTCGGATTCGAAAATCTAGACTCACAGGAGAACGACCATAAGGTGCCCGAGACAGCAATTACCCTTGGAGACAAGTCGGCTGGAGGCCGATGTATTGAATCTCGACGAAATTTGAGTGTTCCATCGTCATTAGGAGGCCCTAAACGTTACAATTAACTATCATTTTTGCGTCGGCTTCGATAATCTAAACTCACAGGAGAACGACCATAAGGTGCCCGAGGCAGCAACAGACTCTTGGAGACAAGTCGGCTGGAGGCCGTTGTATTGAATCTCGACGCAATTTGAGTGTTCCATCGTCATTAGGAGGCCCTAAACGTTACAACTATCATTTTTGCGTCGGATTCGATAATCTAAACTCACAGGAGACGACCATAAGGTGCCCGAGGCAGCAACAGACTCTTGGAGACAAGTCGGCTGGAGGCCGATGTATTGAATCTCGATGCAATTTGAGTGTTCCATCGTCATTACAAGGCCCTGAACGATACAATTAACTATCATTTTTGCGTCGGATTCGAAAATCTAGGCTCACAGAAGAAGGATCATATTGTGCCCGAGACAGCAATTACCTTTGGAGACAAGTCGGCTGGAGGTCGATGTATTGGATCGCGACGCAATTTGAGTGTTCCATCGTCATTTGGAGGCCCTGAATGTTACAATTAACTATCAGTTTCTCGTCGGATTCGAAAATCTAGACTCACAGCAGACGGACCATTTGGTGCCCGAGGCAGCAAGATCCCCTTGGAGACAAATCAGCTGGAGGACGATGTATTGAATCTCGACGCAATTTGAGTGTTCTATCGTCTTTAGGAGGCCAAGAACGTTACTATTCACTATCATTTTTGCGTCGGATTCGAAAATCTATACTCACAGGAGAAGGACCATAAGGTGCCCGAGACAGCAATTACCCTTGGAGACAAGTCGGCTGGAGGCCGATGTATTGAATCTCGACGCAATTTGAGTGTTCCATCGGCATTAGGAGGCCCTGAACGTTACATTTAAGAATCAGTTTCACGTCGGATTCGAAAATCTAGACTCACATGAGAGCGAACATAAGGTGCCCGAGGCAGCAACAGACCCTTGGAGACAAGTCGGCTTTAGGTCGATGTATTGGATCGCGACGCAATTTGAGTGTTCCATCGTCATTAGGAGGCCCTAAACGTTACAATTAACTATCATTTTTGCGTCGGATTCGATAATCTAAACTCACAGGAGAACGACCATAAGGTGCCCGAGGCAGCAACAGACACTTGGAGACAAGTCGGCTGGAGGCCGATGTATTGAATCTCGACGCAATTTGAGTGTTCTATCGTCATTAGGAGGCCCTGAACGTTACAATTAACTATCAGTTTCGCGTCGGATTCGAAAATCTAGACTCACAGGAGAACGACCATAAGGTGCCCGAGGCAGCAATAGACCCTTGGAGACAAGTCGGCTGGAGGCCGATGTATTGAATATCGACGCAATTTGAGTGTTCCATCGTCATTAGCAGGCCCTAAACGTTGCAATTAACTATCATTTTTGCGTCGGATTCGATAGTCTAAACTCACAGGAGAACGACCATAAGGTGCCCGAGGCAGCAATAGACCGTTGGAGAAAAGTCGGCTGGAGGTCGATGTATTTAATCGCGACGCAATTTGAGTGTTCCATCTTCATTTGGAGGCCCTGAATGTTACATTAAACTATCAGTTTCTCGTCGGATTCGAAAATCTAGACTCACAGCAGACGGACCATTTGGTGCCCGAGGCAGCAAGATCCCCTTGGAGACAAATCGGCTGGAAGACGATGTACTGAATCTCGACGCAATTTGAGTGTTCTATCGTCATTAGGAGGCCCTGAACGTTACTATTCACTATCATTTTTGCGTCGGATTCGAAAATCTATACTCACAAGAGAAGCACCATAAGGTGCCCGAGACAGCAATATCCACTTTGAGACTAGTCTGCTGGAGGCCGATGTATTGAATCTCGACGCAATTTGAGTGTTTCATCGTCATTACAAGGCCCTGTACGTTACAATTAACCATCATTTTTGCGTCGGATTCGAAAATCTAGACTCACAGGAGAACAACCATAAGGTGCCCGAGACAGCAATATCCCCTTTGAGACAAATCGGCTGGAAGACGATGTATTGAATATCGAAGAAATTTGAGTGTTCCATCGTCATTAGGAGGCCCTAAACGTTACAATTAACTATCATTTTTGCGTCGGATTCGATAATCTAAACTCACAGGAGAACGACCATAAGATGCCCGAGGCAGCAACAGACACTTGGAGACAAGTCAGCTGGAGGCCGATGTATTGAATCTCGACGCAATTTGAGTGTTCCAACGGCATTAGGAGGCCCTGAACGTTACAGTTAACTATCATTTTAGCGTCGGATTCGAAAATCTACAAACAGGAGAAGGATCATATGGTGCACGAGACTGCAATATCCCCTTGGATACAAGTCGGCTGGAGGTCGATGTATTGAATCTCGACGCAATTTGAATCTTCTATCGTCATTAGGAGACCCTGAACGTTACTATTCACTATCATCTTTGCGTCGGATTCGAAAATCTAAACTCACAGGAGAACGACCATAAGGTGCCCGAGGCAGCAACAGACTCTTGGAGACAAGTCGGCTGGAGGCCGATGTATTGAATCTCGACGCAATTTGAGCGTTCCATCGTCATTAGGAGGCCCTAAACGTTACAACTAACTATCATTTTTGCGTCGGATTCGATAATCTAAACTCACAGGAGACGACCATAAGGTGCCCGAGGCAGCAACAGACTCTTGGAGACAAGTCGGCTGGAGGCCGATGTATTGAATCTCGACGCAATTTGAGTGTTCCATCGTCATTACAAGGCCCTGAACGATACCATTAACTATCATTTTTGCGTCGGATTCGAAAATCTAGACTCACAGAAGAAGGATCATATTGTGCCCGAGACAGCAAATACCCTTGGAGACAAGTCGGCTTCAGGCCGATGTATTGAATCTCGACGCAATTTGAGTGTTCCATCGTCATTAGGAGGCCCAGAACGTTACAATTAACTATCAGTTTCGCGTCGGATTCGAAAATCTAGACTCACAGGAGAACGACCATAAGGTGCCCGAGGCAGCAATAGACCCTTGGAGACAAGTCGGCTGGAGGCCGATGTATTGAATATCGACGCAATTTGAGTGTTCCATCGTCATTAGGAGGCCCTAAACGTTACAATTAACTATCATTTTTGCGTCGGATTCGATAGTCTAAACTCACAGGAGAACGACCATAAGGTGTCCGAGGCAGCAATAGAACGTTGGAGAAAAGTCGGCTGGAGGTCGATGTATTGGATCGCGACGCAATTTGAGTGTTCCATCGTCATTTGGAGGCCCTGAATGTTACAATTAACTATCAGTTTCTCGTCGGATTCGAAAATCTAGACTCACAGCAGACGGACCATTTGGTGCCCGAGGCAGCAAGATCCCCTTGGAGACAAATCAGCTGGAGGACGATGTATTGAATCTCGACGCAATTTGAGTGTTCTATCGTCTATAGGAGGCCCTGACCGTTACTATTCACTATCATTTTTGCGTCGGATTCGAAAATCTATACTCACAGGAGAAGGACCATAAGGTGCCCGAGACAGCAACAGACACTTGGAGACAAGTCGGCTGGAGGCCGATGTATTGAATCTCGACGCAATTTGAGTGTTCCAATGTCATTAGGAGGCCCTGAACGTTACATTTAACTATCAGTTTCGCGTCGGATTCGAAAATCTAGACTCACAGGAGAACGACCATAAGGTGCCCGAGGCAGCAATAGACCCTTGGAGACACGTCGGCTGGAGGCCGATGTATTGAATATCGACGCAATTTGAGTGTTCCATCGTCATTAGAAGGCCCTAAACGTTACAATTAACTATCATTTTTGCGTCGGATTCGATAGTCTAAACTCACAGGAGAACGACCATAAGGTGCCCGAGGCAGCAATAGACCGTTGGAGAAAAGTCGGCTGGAGGTCGATGTATTGGATCGCGACGCAATTTGAGTGTTCCATCGTCATTAGGTGGCCCTAAACGTTACAATTAACTATCATTTTTGCGTCGGATTCGATAATCTAAACTCACAGGAGACGACCATAAGGTGCCCGAGGCAGCAACAGACTCTTGGAGACAAGTCGGCTGGAGGCCGATGTATTGAATCTCGACGCAATTTGAGTGTTCCATCGTCATTACAAGGCCCTGAACGATACAATTAACTATCATTTTTGCGTCGGATTCGAAAATCTAGACTCACAGAAGAAGGATCATATTGTGCCCGTGACAGCAATTACCCTTGGATACAAGTCGGCTGGAGGCCGATGTATTGAATCTCGACGCAATTTGAGTGTTCCATCGTCATTAGGAGGCCCTAAACGTATCAATTAACTATCATTTTTGCGTCGGATTCGATAGTCTAAACTCACAGGAGAACGACCATAAGGTGCCCGAGGCAGCAACAGACTCTTGGAGACAAGTCGGCTGGAGGCCGATGTATTGAATCTCGACGCAATTTGAGTGTTCCATCGTCATTACAAGGCCCTGTACGTTACAATTAACTATCATTTTTGGGTCGGATTCGAAAATCTAGACTCACAGGAGAACGACCATAAGGTGCCCGAGACAGCAATATCCCCTTGGAGACAAGTCGGCTGGAGGCCGATGTATTGAATCTCGACGCAATTTGAGTGTTCCATCGGCATTAGGAGGCCTTGAACGTTACATTTAAGAATCAGTTTCACGTCGGATTCGAAAATCTAGACTCACATGAGAGCGAACATAAGGTGCCCGAGGCAGCAACAGACCCTTGGAGACAAGTCGGCTTTAGGTCGATGTATTGGATCGCGACGCAATTTGAGTGTTCCATCGTCGTTAGGAGGCCCTAAACGTTACAATTAACTATCATTTTTGCGTCGGATTCGATAATCTAAACTCACAGGAGAACGACCATAAGGTGCCCGAGGCAGCAACAGACACTTGGAGACAAGTCGGCTGGAGGCCGATGTATTGAATCTCGACGCAATTTGAGTGTTCCAATGTCATTAGGAGGCCCTGAACGTTACAATTAACTATCAGTTTCGCGTCGGATTCGAAAATCTAGACTCACAGAAGAAGGATCATATTGTGCCCGAGACAGCAATTACCCTTGGATACAAGTCGGCTGGAGGCCGATGTATTGAATCTCGACGCAATTTGAGTGTTCCATCGTCATTAGGAGGCCCTAAACGTTACAATTAACTATCATTTTTGCCTCGGATTCGATAGTCTAAACTCACAGGAGAACGACCATAAGGTGCCCGAGGCAGCAATAGACCGTTGGAGAAAAGTCGGTTGGAGGTCGATGTATTGGATCGCGACGCAATTTGAGTGTTCCATCGTCATTTGGAGGCCCTGAATGTTACAATTAACTATCAGTTTCTTGTCGGATTCGAAAATCTAGACTCACAGCAGACGGACCATTTGGTGCCCGAGGCAGCAAGATCCCCTTGGAGACAAATCGGCTGGAGGACGATGCATTGAATCTCGACGCAATTTGAGTGTTCCATCGTCATTACAAGGCCCTGTACGTTACAATTAACTATCATTTTTGCGTCGGATTCGAAAATCTAGACTCACAGGAGAACGACCATAAGGTGCCCGAGACAGCAATATCCCCTTGGAGACAAGTCAGCTGGAGGCCGGTGTATTGAATCTCGACGCAATTTGAGTTTTCCATCGGCATTAGGAGGCCCTGAACGTTACAGTTAACTATCATTTTTGCGTCGGATTCGAAAATCTAGACTCACAGGAGAACGGCCATAAGGTGCCCGAGACAGCAATATCCCCTTGGAGACAAGTCGGCTGGAGGTCGATGTATTGAATCTCGACGCAATTTGAATCTTCTATCGTCATTAGGAGGCCCTGAACGTTACTATACACTATCATCTTTGCGTCGGATTCGAAAATCTAAACTCACAGGAGACCGACCATAAGGTGCCCGAGGCAGCAACAGACTCTTGGAGACAAGTCGGCTGGAGGAAGATGTATTGAATCTCGACGCAATTTGAGCGTTCCATCGTCATTAGGAGGCCCTAAACGTTACAACTAACTATCATTTTTGCGTCGGATTCGATAATCTAAACTCACAGGAGACGACCATAAGGTGCCCGAGGCAGCAACAGACTCTTGGAGACAAGTCGGCTGGAGGCCGATGTATTGAATCTCGACGCAATTTGTGTGTTCCATCGTCATTACAAGGCCCTGAACGATACCATTAACTATTATTTTTGCGTCGGATTCGAAAATCTAGACTCACAGAAGAAGGATCATATTGTGCCCGAGACAGCAAATACCCTTGGAGACAAGTCGGCTTCAGGCCGATGTATTGAATTTCGACGCAATTTGAGTGTTCCATCGTCATTAGGAGGCCCTGAACGTTACAATTAACTATCAGTTTCGCGTCGGATTCGAAAATCTAGACTCACAGGAGAACGACCATAAGGTGCCCGAGGCAGCAATAGACCCTTGGAGACAAGTCGGCTGGAGGCCGATGTATTGAATATCGACGCAATTTGAGTGTTCCATCGTCATTAGGAGGCCCTAAACGTTACAATTAACTATCATTTTTGCGTCGGATTCGATAGTCTAAACTCACAGGAGAACGACCATAAGGTGTCCGAGGCAGCAATAGAACGTTGGAGAAAAGTCGGCTGGAGGTCGATGTATTGGATCGCGACGCAATTTGAGTGTTCCATCGTCATTTGGAGGCCCTGAATGTTACAATTAACTATCAGTTTCTCGTCGGATTCGAAAATCTAGACTCACAGCAGACGGACCATTTGGTGCCCGAGGCAGCAAGATCCCCTTGGAGACAAATCAGCTGGAGGACGATGTATTGAATCTCGACGCAATTTGAGTGTTCTATCGTCTTTAGGAGGCCCTGACCGTTACTATTCACTATCATTTTTGCGTCGGATTCGAAAATCTATACTCACAGGAGAAGGACCATAAGGTGCCCGAGACAGCAACAGACACTTGGAGACAAGTCGGCTGGAGGCCGATGTATTGAATCTCGACGCAATTTGAGTGTTCCAATGTCATTAGGAGGCCCTGAACGTTACAATTAACTATCAGTTTCGCGTCGGATTCGAAAATCTAGACTCACAGGAGAACGACCATAAGGTGCCCGAGGCAGCAATAGACCTTTGGAGACACGTCGGCTGGAGGCCGATGTATTGAATATCGACGCAATTTGAGTGTTCCATCGTCATTAGAAGGCCCTAAACGTTACAATTAACTATCATTTTTGCGTCGGATTCGATAGTCTAAACTCACAGGAGAACGACCATAAGGTGCCCGAGGCAGCAATAGACCGTTGGACAAAAGTCGTCTGGAGGTCGATGTATTGGATCGCGACGCAATTTGAGTGTTCCATCGTCATTAGGAGGCCCTAAACGTTACAATTAACTATCATTTTTGCGTCGGATTCGATAATCTAAACTCACAGGAGACGACCATAAGGTGCCCGAGGCAGCAACAGACTCTTGGAGACAAGTCGGCTGGAGGCCGATGTATTGAATCTCGACGCAATTTGAGTGTTCCATCGTCATTACAAGGCCCTGAACGATACAATTAACTATCATTTTTGCGTCGGATTCGAAAATCTAGACTCACAGAAGAAGGATCATATTGTGCCCGAGACAGCAATTACCCTTGGATACAAGTCGGCTGGAGGCCGATGTATTGAATCTCGACGCAATTTGAGTGTTCCATCGTCATTAGGAGGCCCTAAACGTTACAATTAACTATCACTTTTGCGTCGGATTCGATAGTCTAAACTCACAGGAGAACGACCATAAGGTGCCCGAGGCAGCAATAGACCGTTGGAGAAAAGTCGGTTGGAGGTCGATGTATTGGATCGCGACGCAATTTGAGTGTTCCATCGTCATTTGGAGGCCCTGAATGTTACAATTAACTATCAGTTTCTCGTCGGATTCGAAAATCTAGACTCACAGCAGACGGACCATTTGGTGCCCGAGGCAGCAAGATCCCCTTGGAGACAAATCAGCTGGAGGACGATGTATTGAATCTCGACGCAATTTGAGTGTTCTGTCGTCTTTAGGAGGCCCTGACCGTTACTATTCACTATCATTTTTGCGTCGGATTCGAAAATCTATACTCACAGGAGAAGGACCATAAGGTGCCCGAGACAGCAACAGACACTTGGAGACAAGTCGGCTGGAGGCCGATGTATTGAATCTCGACGCAATTTGAGTGTTCCAATGTCATTAGGAGGCCCTGAACGTTACAATTAACTATCAGTTTCGCGTCGGATTCGAAAATCTAGACTCACAGGAGAACGACCATAAGGTGCCCGAGGCAGCAATAGACCCTTGGAGACACGTCGGCTGGAGGCCGATGTATTGAATATCGACGCAATTTGAGTGTTCCATCGTCATTAGAAGGCCCTAAACGTTACAATTAACTATCATTTTTGCGTCGGATTCGATAGTCTAAACTCACAGGAGAACGACCATAAGGTGCCCGAGGCAGCAATAGACCGTTGGAGAAAAGTCGGCTGGAGGTCGATGTATTGGATCGCGACGCAATTTGAGTGTTCCATCGTCATTTGGAGGCCCTGAATGTTACAATTAACTATCAGTTTCTCGTCGGATTCGAAAATCTAGACTCACAGCAGACGGACCATTTGGTGCCCGAGGCAGCAAGATCCCCTTCGAGACAAATCGGCTGGAAGACGATGTATTGAATCTCGACGCAATTTGAGTGTTCTATCGTCATTAGGAAGCCCTGAACGTTACTATTCACTATCATTTTTGCGTCGGATTCGAAAATCTATACTCACAGGAGAAGGACCATAAGGTGCCCGAGACAGCAACATCCCCTTTGAGACAAGTCGGCTGGAGGCCTATGTATTGAATCTCGACGCAATTTGTGTGTTCCATCGTCATTACAAGGCCCTGTACGTTACAATTAACTATCATTTTTGCGTCGGATTCGAAAATCTAGACTCACAGGAGAACGACCATAAGGTGCCCGAGACAGCAATATCCCCTTGGAGACAAGTCGGCTGGAGGCCGATGTATTGAATCTCGACGCAATTTGAGTGTTCCATCGGCATTAGGAGGCCCTGAACGTTACAGTTAACTATCATTTTTGCGTCGGATTCGAAAATCTAGACTCACAGGAGAACGGCCATAAGGTGCCCGAGACAGCAATATCCCCTTGGAGACAAGTCGGCTGGAGGTCGATGTATTGAATCTCGACGCAATTTGAATCTTCTATAGTCATTAGGAGGCCCTGAACGTTACTATTCACTATCATCTTTGCGTCGGATTCGAAAATCTAAAATCACAGGAGACCGACCATAAGGTGCCCGAGGCAGCAACAGACTCTTGGAGACAAGTCGGCTGGAGGCCGATGTATTGAATCTCGACGCAATTTGAGCGTTCCATCGTCATTAGGAGGCCCTAAACGTTACAACTAACTATCATTTTTGCGTCGGATTCGATAATCTAAACTCACAGGAGACGACCATAAGGTGCCCGAGGCAGCAACAGACTCTTGGAGACAAGTCGGCTGGAGGCCGATGTATTGAATCTCGACGCAATTTGAGTGTTCCATCGTCATTACAAGGCCCTGAACGATACCATTAACTATTATTTTTGCGTCGGATTCGAAAATCTAGACTCACAGAAGAAGGATCGTATTGTGCCCGAGACAGCAAATACCCTTGGAGACAAGTCGGCTTCAGGCCGATGTATTGAATTTCGACGCAATTTGAGTGTTCCATCGTCATTAGGAGGCCCTGAACGTTACAATTAACTATCAGTTTCGCGTCGGATTCGAAAATCTAGACTCACAGGAGAACGACCATAAGGTGCCCGAGGCAGCAATAGACCCTTGGAGACAAGTCGGCTGGAGGCCGATGTATTGAATATCGACGCAATTTGAGTGTTCCATCGTCATTAGGAGGCCCTAAACGTTACAATTAACTATCATTTTTGCGTCGGATTCGATAGTCTAAACTCACAGGAGAACGACCATAAGGTGTCCGAGGCAGCAATAGAACGTTGGAGAAAAGTCGGCTGGAGGTCGATGTATTGGATCGCGACGCAATTTGAGTGTTCCATCGTCATTTGGAGGCCCTGAATGTTACAATTAACTATCAGTTTCTCGTCGGATTCGAAAATCTAGACTCACAGCAGACGGACCATTTGGTGCCCGAGGCAGCAAGATCCCCTTGGAGACAAATCAGCTGGAGGACGATGTATTGAATCTCGACGCAATTTGAGTGTTCTATCGTCTTTAGGAGGCCCTGACCGTTACTATTCACTATCATTTTTGCGTCGGATTCGAAAATCTATACTCACAGGAGAAGGACCATAAGGTGCCCGAGACAGCAACAGACACTTGGAGACAAGTCGGCTGGAGGCCGATGTATTGAATCTCGACGCAATTTGAGTGTTCCAATGTCATTAGGAGGCCCTGAACGTTACAATTAACTATCAGTTTCGCGTCGGATTCGAAAATCTAGACTCACAGGAGAACGACCATAAGGTGCCCGAGGCAGCAATAGACCTTTGGAGACACGTCGGCTGGAGGCCGATGTATTGAATATCGACGCAATTTGAGTGTTCCATCGTCATTAGAAGGCCCTAAACGTTACAATTAACTATCATTTTTGCGTCGGATTCGATAGTCTAAACTCACAGGAGAACGACCATAAGGTGCCCGAGGCAGCAATAGACCGTTGGACAAAAGTCGGCTGGAGGTCGATGTATTGGATCGCGACGCAATTTGAGTGTTCCATCGTCATTAGGAGGCCCTAAACGTTACAATTAACTATCATTTTTGCGTCGGATTCGATAATCTAAACTCACAGGAGACGACCATAAGGTGCCCGAGGCAGCAACAGACTCTTGGAGACAAGTCGGCTGGAGGCCGATGTATTGAATCTCGACGCAATTTGAGTGTTCCATCGTCATTACAAGGCCCTGAACGATACAATTAACTATCATTTTTGCGTCGGATTCGAAAATCTAGACTCACAGAAGAAGGATCATATTGTGCCCGAGACAGCAATTACCCTTGGATACAAGTCGGCTGGAGGCCGATGTATTGAATCTCGACGCAATTTGAGTGTTCCATCGTCATTAGGAGGCCCTAAACGTTACAATTAACTATCACTTTTGCGTCGGATTCGATAGTCTAAACTCACAGGAGAACGACCATAAGGTGCCCGAGGCAGCAATAGACCGTTGGAGAAAAGTCGGTTGGAGGTCGATGTATTGGATCGCGACGCAATTTGAGTGTTCCATCGTCATTTGGAGGCCCTGAATGTTACAATTAACTATCAGTTTCTCGTCGGATTCGAAAATCTAGACTCACAGCAGACGGACCATTTGGTGCCCGAGGCAGCAAGATCCCCTTGGAGACAAATCAGCTGGAGGACGATGTATTGAATCTCGACGCAATTTGAGTGTTCTGTCGTCTTTAGGAGGCCCTGACCGTTACTATTCACTATCATTTTTGCGTCGGATTCGAAAATCTATACTCACAGGAGAAGGACCATAAGGTGCCCGAGACAGCAACAGACACTTGGAGACAAGTCGGCTGGAGGCCGATGTATTGAATCTCGACGCAATTTGAGTGTTCCAATGTCATTAGGAGGCCCTGAACGTTACAATTAACTATCAGTTTCGCGTCGGATTCGAAAATCTAGACTCACAGGAGAACGACCATAAGGTGCCCGAGGCAGCAATAGACCCTTGGAGACACGTCGGCTGGAGGCCGATGTATTGAATATCGACGCAATTTGAGTGTTCCATCGTCATTAGAAGGCCCTAAACGTTACAATTAACTATCATTTTTGCGTCGGATTCGATAGTCTAAACTCACAGGAGAACGACCATAAGGTGCCCGAGGCAGCAATAGACCGTTGGAGAAAAGTCGGCTGGAGGTCGATGTATTGGATCGCGACGCAATTTGAGTGTTCCATCGTCATTTGGAGGCCCTGAATGTTACAATTAACTATCAGTTTCTCGTCGGATTCGAAAATCTAGACTCACAGCAGACGGACCATTTGGTGCCCGAGGCAGCAAGATCCCCTTCGAGACAAATCGGCTGGAAGACGATGTATTGAATCTCGACGCAATTTGAGTGTTCTATCGTCATTAGGAAGCCCTGAACGTTACTATTCACTATCATTTTTGCGTCGGATTCGAAAATCTATACTCACAGGAGAAGGACCATAAGGTGCCCGAGACAGCAACATCCCCTTTGAGACAAGTCGGCTGGAGGCCTATGTATTGAATCTCGACGCAATTTGTGTGTTCCATCGTCATTACAAGGCCCTGTACGTTACAATTAACTATCATTTTTGCGTCGGATTCGAAAATCTAGACTCACAGGAGAACGACCATAAGGTGCCCGAGACAGCAATATCCCCTTGGAGACAAGTCGGCTGGAGGCCGATGTATTGAATCTCGACGCAATTTGAGTGTTCCATCGGCATTAGGAGGCCCTGAACGTTACAGTTAACTATCATTTTTGCGTCGGATTCGAAAATCTAGACTCACAGGAGAACGGCCATAAGGTGCCCGAGACAGCAATATCCCCTTGGAGACAAGTCGGCTGGAGGTCGATGTATTGAATCTCGACGCAATTTGAATCTTCTATAGTCATTAGGAGGCCCTGAACGTTACTATTCACTATCATCTTTGCGTCGGATTCGAAAATCTAAAATCACAGGAGACCGACCATAAGGTGCCCGAGGCAGCAACAGACTCTTGGAGACAAGTCGGCTGGAGGCCGATGTATTGAATCTCGACGCAATTTGAGCGTACCATCGTCATTAGGAGGCCCTAAACGTTACAACTAACTATCATTTTTGCGTCGGATTCGATAATCTAAACTCACAGGAGACGACCATAAGGTGCCCGAGGCAGCAACAGACTCTTGGAGACAAGTCGGCTGGAGGCCGATGTATTGAATCTCGACGCAATTTGAGTGTTCCATCGTCATTACAAGGCCCTGAACGATACCATTAACTATTATTTTTGCGTCGGATTCGAAAATCTAGACTCACAGAAGAAGGATCGTATTGTGCCCGAGACAGCAAATACCCTTGGAGACAAGTCGGCTTCAGGCCGATGTATTGAATTTCGACGCAATTTGAGTGTTCCATCGTCATTAGGAGGCCCTGAACGTTACAATTAACTATCAGTTTCGCGTCGGATTCGAAAATCTAGACTCACAGGAGAACGACCATAAGGTGCCCGAGGCAGCAATAGACCCTTGGAGACAAGTCGGCTGGAGGCCGATGTATTGAATATCGACGCAATTTGAGTGTTCCATCGTCATTAGGAGGCCCTAAACGTTACAATTAACTATCATTTTTGCGTCGGATTCGATAGTCTAAACTCACAGGAGAACGACCATAAGGTGTCCGAGGCAGCAATAGAACGTTGGAGAAAAGTCGGCTGGAGGTCGATGTATTGGATCGCGACGCAATTTGAGTGTTCCATCGTCATTTGGAGGCCCTGAATGTTACAATTAACTATCAGTTTCTCGTCGGATTCGAAAATCTAGACTCACAGCAGACGGACCATTTGGTGCCCGAGGCAGCAAGATCCCCTTGGAGACAAATCAGCTGGAGGACGATGTATTGAATCTCGACGCAATTTGAGAGTTCTATCGTCTTTAGGAGGCCCTGACCGTTACTATTCACTATCATTTTTGCGTCGGATTCGAAAATCTATACTCACAGGAGAAGGACCATAAGGTGCCCGAGACAGCAACAGACACTTGGAGACAAGTCGGCTGGAGGCCGATGTATTGAATCTCGACGCAATTTGAGTGTTCCAATGTCATTAGGAGGCCCTGAACGTTACAATTAACTATCAGTTTCGCGTCGGATTCGAAAATCTAGACTCACAGGAGATCGACCATAAGGTGCCCGAGGCAGCAATAGACCCTTGGAGACACGTCGGCTGGAGGCCGATGTATTGAATATCGACGCAATTTGAGTGTTCCATCGTCATTAGAAGGCCCTAAACGTTACAATTAACTATCATTTTTGCGTCGGATTCGATAGTCTAAACTCACAGGAGAACGACCATAAGGTGCCCGAGGCAGCAATAGACCGTTCGACAAAAGTCGGCTGGAGGTCGATGTATTGGATCGCGACGCAATTTGAGTGTTCCATCGTCATTAGGAGGCCCTAAACGTTACAATTAACTATCATTTTTGCGTCGGATTCGATAATCTAAACTCACAGGAGACGACCATAAGGTGCCCGAGGCAGCAACAGACTCTTGGAGACAAGTCGGCTGGAGGCCGATGTATTGAATCTCGACGCAATTTGAGTGTTCCATCGTCATTACAAGGCCCTGAACGATACAATTAACTATCATTTTTGCGTCGGATTCGAAAATCTAGACTCACAGAAGAAGGATCATATTGTGCCCGAGACAGCAATTACCCTTGGATACAAGTCGGCTGGAGGCCGATGTATTGAATCTCGACGCAATTTGAGTGTTCCATCGTCATTAGGAGGCCCTAAACGTTACAATTAACTATCATTTTTGCGTCGGATTCGATAGTCTAAACTCACAGGAGAACGACCATAAGGTGCCCGAGGCAGCAATAGACCGTTGGAGAAAAGTCGGTTGGAGGTCGATGTATTGGATCGCGACGCAATTTGAGTGTTCCATCGTCATTTGGAGGCCCTGAATGTTACAATTAACTATCAGTTTCTCGTCGGATTCGAAAATCTAGACTCACAGCAGACGGACCATTTGGTGCCCGAGGCAGCAAGATCCCCTTGGAGACAAATCAGCTGGAGGACGATGTATTGAATCTCGACGCAATTTGAGTGTTCTATCGTCTTTAGGAGGCCCTGACCGTTACTATTCACTATCATTTTTGCGTCGGATTCGAAAATCTATACTCACAGGAGAAGGACCATAAGGTGCCCGAGACAGCAACAGACACTTGGAGACAAGTCGGCTGGAGGCCGATGTATTGAATCTCGACGCAATTTGAGTGTTCCAATGTCATTAGGAGGCCCTGAACGTTACAATTAACTATCAGTTTCGCGTCGGATTCGAAAATCTAGACTCACAGGAGAACGACCATAAGGTGCCCGAGGCAGCAATAGACCCTTGGAGACACGTCGGCTGGAGGCCGATGTATTGAATATCGACGCAATTTGAGTGTTCCATCGTCATTAGAAGGCCCTAAACGTTACAATTAACTATCATTTTTGCGTCGGATTCGATAGTCTAAACTCACAGGAGAACGACCATAAGGTGCGCGAGGCAGCAATAGACCGTTGGAGAAAAGTCGGCTGGAGGTCGATGTATTGGATCGCGACGCAATTTGAGTGTTCCATCGTCATTTGGAGGCCCTGAATGTTACAATTAACTATCAGTTTCTCGTCGGATTCGAAAATCTAGACTCACAGCAGACGGACCATTTGGTGCCCGAGGCAGCAAGATCCCCTTCGAGACAAATCGGCTGGAAGACGATGTATTGAATCTCGACGCAATTTGAGTGTTCTATCGTCATTAGGAAGCCCTGAACGTTACTATTCACTATCATTTTTGCGTCGGATTCGAAAATCTATACTCACAGGAGAAGGACCATAAGGTGCCCGAGACAGCAACAGACACTTGGAGACAAGTCGGCTGGAGGCCGATGTATTGAATCTCGACGCAATTTGAGTGTTCCAATGTCATTAGGAGGCCCTGAACGTTACAATTAACTATCAGTTTCGCGTCGGATTCGAAAATCTAGACTCACAGGAGAACGACCATAAGGTGCCCGAGGCAGCAATAGACCCTTGGAGACACGTCGGCTGGAGGCCGATGTATTGAATCTCGACGCAATTTGAGTGTTCCATCGGCATTAGGAGGCCCTGAACGTTACAGTTAACTATCATTTTTGGGTCGGATTCGAAAATCTAGACTCACAGGAGAACGACCATAAGGAGCCCGAGACAGCAATATCCCCTTGGAGACAAGTCGGCTGGAGGTCGATGTATTGAATCTCGTCGCAATTTGAATCTTCTATCGTCATTAGGAGGCCCTGAACGTTACTATTCACTATCATTTTTGCGTCGGATTCGAAAATCTAAACTCACAGGAGAACGACCATAAGGTGCCCGAGGCAGCAACAGACTCTTGGAGACAAGTCGGCTGGAGGCCGATGTATTGAATCTCGACGCAATTTGAGCGTTCCATCGTCATTAGGAGGCCCTGAACGTTACAGTTAACTATCATTTTTGCGTCGGATTCGAAAATCTAGACTCACAGGAGAACGGCCATAAGGTGCCCGAGACAGCAATATCCCCTTGGAGACAAGTCGGCTGGAGGTCGATGTATTGAATCTCGACGCAATTTGAATCTTCTATCGTCATTAGGAGGCCCTGAACGTTACTATTCACTATCATCTTTGCGTCGGATTCGAAAATCTAAAATCACAGGAGACCGACCATAAGGTGCCCGAGGCAGCAACAGACTCTTGGAGACAAGTCGGCTGGAGGCCGATGTATTGAATCTCGACGCAATTTGAGCGTTCCATCGTCATTAGGAGGCCCTAAACGTTACAACTAACTATCATTTTTGCGTCGGATTCGATAATCTAAACTCACAGGAGACGACCATAAGGTGCCCGAGGCAGCAACAGACTCTTGGAGACAAGTCGGCTGGAGGCCGATGTATTGAATCTCGACGCAATTTGAGTGTTCCATCGTCATTACAAGGCCCTGAACGATACCATTAACTATTATTTTTGCGTCGGATTCGAAAATCTAGACTCACAGAAGAAGGATCATATTGTGCCCGAGACAGCAAATACCCTTGGAGACAAGTCGGCTTCAGGCCGATGTATTGAATTTCGACGCAATTTGAGTGTTCCATCGTCATTAGGAGGCCCTGAACGTTACAATTAACTATCAGTTTCGCGTCGGATTCGAAAATCTAGACTCACAGGAGAACGACCATAAGGTGCCCGAGGCAGCAATAGACCCTTGGAGACAAGTCGGCTGGAGGCCGATGTATTGAATATCGACGCAATTTGAGTGTTCCATCGTCATTAGGAGGCCCTAAACGTTACAATTAACTATCATTTTTGCGTCGGATTCGATAGTCTAAACTCACAGGAGAACGACCATAAGGTGTCCGAGGCAGCAATAGAACGTTGGAGAAAAGTCGGCTGGAGGTCGATGTATTGGATCGCGACGCAATTTGAGTGTTCCATCGTCATTTGGAGGCCCTGAATGTTACAATTAACTATCAGTTTCTCGTCGGATTCGAAAATCTAGACTCACAGCAGACGGACCATTTGGTGCCCGAGGCAGCAAGATCCCCTTGGAGACAAATCAGCTGGAGGACGATGTATTGAATCTCGACGCAATTTGAGAGTTCTATCGTCTTTAGGAGGCCCTGACCGTTACTATTCACTATCATTTTTGCGTCGGATTCGAAAATCTATACTCACAGGAGAAGGACCATAAGGTGCCCGAGACAGCAACAGACACTTGGAGACAAGTCGGCTGGAGGCCGATGTATTGAATCTCGACGCAATTTGAGTGTTCCAATGTCATTAGGAGCCCCTGAACGTTACAATTAACTATCAGTTTCGCGTCGGATTCGAAAATCTAGACTCACAGGAGAACGACCATAAGGTGCCCGAGGCAGCAATAGACCCTTGGAGACACGTCGGCTGGAGGCCGATGTATTGAATATCGACGCAATTTGAGTGTTCCATCGTCATTAGAAGGCCCTAAACGTTACAATTAACTATCATTTTTGCGTCGGATTCGATAGTCTAAACTCACAGGAGAACGACCATAAGGTGCCCGAGGCAGCAATAGACCGTTGGACAAAAGTCGGCTGGAGGTCGATGTATTGGATCGCGACGCAATTTGAGTGTTCCATCGTCATTAGGAGGCCCTAAACGTTACAATTAACTATCATTTTTGCGTCGGATTCGATAATCTAAACTCACAGGAGACGACCATAAGGTGCCCGAGGCAGCAACAGACTCTTGGAGACAAGTCGGCTGGAGGCCGATGTATTGAATCTCGACGCAATTTGAGTGTTCCATCGTCATTACAAGGCCCTGAACGATACAATTAACTATCATTTTTGCGTCGGATTCGAAAATCTAGACTCACAGAAGAAGGATCATATTGTGCCCGAGACAGCAATTACCCTTGGATACAAGTCGGCTGGAGGCCGATGTATTGAATCTCGACGCAATTTGAGTGTTCCATCGTCATTAGGAGGCCCTAAACGTTACAATTAACTATCATTTTTGCGTCGGATTCGATAGTCTAAACTCACAGGAGAACGACCATAAGGTGCCCGAGGCAGCAATAGACCGTTGGAGAAAAGTCGGTTGGAGGTCGATGTATTGGATCGCGACGCAATTTGAGTGTTCCATCGTCATTTGGAGGCCCTGAATGTTACAATTAACTATCAGTTTCTCGTCGGATTCGAAAATCTAGACTCACAGCAGACGGACCATTTGGTGCCCGAGGCAGCAAGATCCCCTTGGAGACAAATCAGCTGGAGGACGATGTATTGAATCTCGATGCAATTTGAGTGTTCTGTCGTCTTTAGGAGGCCCTGACCGTTACTATTCACTATCATTTTTGCGTCGGATTCGAAAATCTATACTCACAGGAGAAGGACCATAAGGTGCCCGAGACAGCAACAGACACTTGGAGACAAGTCGGCTGGAGGCCGATGTATTGAATCTCGACGCAATTTGAGTGTTCCAATGTCATTAGGAGGCCCTGAACGTTACAATTAACTATCAGTTTCGCGTCGGATTCGAAAATCTAGACTCACAGGAGAACGACCATAAGGTGCCCGAGGCAGCAATAGACCCTTGGAGACACGTCGGCTGGAGGCCGATGTATTGAATATCGACGCAATTTGAGTGTTCCATCGTCATTAGAAGGCCCTAAACGTTACAATTAACTATCATTTTTGCGTCGGATTCGATAGTCTAAACTCACAGGAGAACGACCATAAGGTGCCCGAGGCAGCAATAGACCGTTGGAGAAAAGTCGGCTGGAGGTCGATGTATTGGATCGCGACGCTATTTGAGTGTTCCATCGTCATTTGGAGGCCCTGAATGTTACAATTAACTATCAGTTTCTCGTCGGATTCGAAAATCTAGACTCACAGCAGACGGACCATTTGGTGCCCGAGGCAGCAAGATCCCCTTCGAGACAAATCGGCTGGAAGACGATGTATTGAATCTCGACGCAATTTGAGTGTTCTATCGTCATTAGGAAGCCCTGAACGTTACTATTCACTATCATTTTTGCGTCGGATTCGAAAATCTATACTCACAGGAGAAGGACCATAAGGTGCCCGAGACAGCAACAGACACTTGGAGACAAGTCGGCTGGAGGCCGATGTATTGAATCTCGACGCAATTTGAGTGTTCCAATGTCATTAGGAGGCCCTGAACGTTACAATTAACTATCAGTTTCGCGTCGGATTCGAAAATCTAGACTCACAGGAGAACGACCATAAGGTGCCCGAGGCAGCAATAGACCCTTGGAGACACGTCGGCTGGAGGCCGATGTATTGAATATCGACGCAATTTGAGTGTTCCATCGTCATTAGAAGGCCATAAACGTTACAATTAACTATCATTTTTGCGTCGGATTCGATAGTCTAAACTCACAGGAGAACGACCATAAGGTGCCCGAGGCAGCAATAGACCGTTGGACAAAAGTCGGCTGGAGGTCGATGTATTGGATCGCGACGCAATTTGAGTGTTCCATCGTCATTAGGAGGCCCTAAACGTTACAATTAACTATCATTTTTGCGTCGGATTCGATAATCTAAACTCACAGGAGACGACCATAAGGTGCCCGAGGCAGCAACAGACTCTTGGAGACAAGTCGGCTGGAGGCCGATGTATTGAATCTCGACGCAATTTGAGTGTTCCATCGTCATTACAAGGCCCTGAACGATACAATTAACTATCATTTTTGCGTCGGATTCGAAAATCTAGACTCACAGAAGAAGGATCATATTGTGCCCGAGACAGCAATTACCCTTGGATACAAGTCGGCTGGAGGCCGATGTATTGAATCTCGACGCAATTTGAGTGTTCCATCGTCATTAGGAGGTCCTAAACGTTACAATTACCTATCATTTTTGCGTCGGATTCGATAGTCTAAACTCACAGGAGAACGACCATAAGGTGCCCGAGGCAGCAATAGACCGTTGGAGAAAAGTCGGTTGGAGGTCGATGTATTGGATCGCGACGCAATCTGAGTGTTCCATCGTCATTTGGAGGCCCTGAATGTTACAATTAACTATCAGTTTCTCGTCGGATTCGAAAATCTAGACTCACAGCAGACGGACCATTTGGTGCCCGAGGCAGCAAGATCCCCTTGGAGACAAATCAGCTGGAGGACGATGTATTGAATCTCGACGCAATTTGAGTGTTCTATCGTCTTTAGGAGGCCCTGACCGTTACTATTCACTATCATTTTTGCGTCGGATTCGAAAATCTATACTCACAGGAGAAGGACCATAAGGTGCCCGAGACAGCAACAGACACTTGGAGACAAGTCGGCTGGAGGCCGATGTATTGAATATCGACGCAATTTGAATGTTCCATCGTCATTAGGAGGCCCTAAACGTTACAATTAACTATCATTTTTGCGTCGGATTCGATAGTCTAAACTCACAGGAGAACGACCATAAGGTGTCCGAGGCAGCAATAGAACGTTGGAGAAAAGTCGGCTGGAGGTCGATGTATTGGATCGCGACGCAATTTGAGTGTTCCATCGTCATTTGGAGGCCCTGAATGTTACAATTAACTATCAGTTTCTCGTCGGATTCGAAAATCTAGACTCACAGCAGACGGACCATTTGGTGCCCGAGGCAGCAAGATCCCCTTGGAGACAAATCAGCTGGAGGACGATGTATTGAATCTCGACGCAATTTGAGAGTTCTATCGTCTTTAGGAGGCCCTGACCGTTACTATTCACTATCATTTTTGCGTCGGATTCGAAAATCTATACTCACAGGAGAAGGACCATAAGGTGCCCGAGACAGCAACAGACACTTGGAGACAAGTCGGCTGGAGGTCGATGTATTGAATCTCGACGCAATTTGAGTGTTCCAATGTCATTAGGAGGCCCTGAACGTTACAATTAACTATCAGTTTCGCGTCGGATTCGAAAATCTAGACTCACAGGAGAACGACCATAAGGTGCCCGAGGCAGCAATAGACCCTTGGAGACACGTCGGCTGGAGGCCGATGTATTGAATATCGACGCAATTTGAGTGTTCCATCGTCATTAGAAGGCCCTAAACGTTACAATTAACTATCATTTTTGCGTCGGATTCGATAGTCTAAACTCACAGGAGAACGACCATAAGGTGCCCGAGGCAGCAATAGACCGTTGGACAAAAGTCGGCTGGAGGTCGATGTATTGGATCGCGACGCAATTTGAGTGTTCCATCGTCATTAGGAGGCCCTAAACGTTACAATTAACTATCATTTTTGCGTCGGATTCGATAATCTAAACTCACAGGAGACGACCATAAGGTGCCCGAGGCAGCAACAGACTCTTGGAGACAAGTCGGCTGGAGGCCGATGTATTGAATCTCGACGCAATTTGAGTGTTCCATCGTCATTACAAGGCCCTGAACGATACAATTAACTATCATTTTTGCGTCGGATTCGAAAATCTAGACTCACAGAAGAAGGATCATATTGTGCCCGAGACAGCAATTACCCTTGGATACAAGTCGGCTGGAGGCCGATGTATTGAATCTCGACGCAATTTGAGTGTTCCATCGTCATTAGGAGGCCCTAAACGTTACAATTAACTATCATTTTTGCGTCGGATTCGATAGTCTAAACTCACAGGAGAACGACCATAAGGTGCCCGAGGCAGCAATAGACCGTTGGAGAAAAGTCGGTTGGAGGTCGATGTATTTGATCGCGACGCAATTTGAGTGTTCCATCGTCATTTGGAGGCCCTGAATGTTACAATTAACTATCAGTTTCTCGTCGGATTCGAAAATCTAGACTCACAGCAGACGGACCATTTGGTGCCCGAGGCAGCAAAATCCCCTTGGAGACAAATCAGCTGGAGGACGATGTATTGAATCTCGACGCAATTTGAGTGTTCTGTCGTCTTTAGGAGGCCCTGACCGTTACTATTCACTATCATTTTTGCGTCGGATTCGAAAATCTATACTCACAGGAGAAGGACCATAAGGTGCCCGAGACAGCAACAGACACTTGGAGACAAGTCGGCTGGAGGCCGATGTATTGAATCTCGACGCAATTTGAGTGTTCCAATGTCATTAGGAGGCCCTGAACGTTACAATTAACTATCAGTTTCGCGTCGGATTCGAAAATCTAGACTCACAGGAGAACGACCATAAGGTGCCCGAGGCAGCAATAGACCCTTGGAGACACGTCGGCTAGAGGCCGATGTATTGAATATCGACGCAATTTGAGTGTTCCATCGTCATTAGAAGGCCCTAAACGTTACAATTAACTATCATTTTTGCGTCGGATTCGATAGTCTAAACTCACAGGAGAACGACCATAAGGTGCCCGAGGCAGCAATAGACCGTTGGAGAAAAGTCGGCTGGAGGTCGATGTATTGGATCGCGACGCAATTTGAGTGTTCCATCGTCATTTGGAGGCCCTGAATGTTACAATTAACTATCAGTTTCTCGTCGGATTCGAAAATCTAGACTCACAGCAGACGGACCATTTGGTGCCCGAGGCAGCAAGATCCCCTTCGAGACAAATCGGCTGGAAGACGATGTATTGAATCTCGACGCAATTTGAGTGTTCTATCGTCATTAGGAAGCCCTGAACGTTACTATTCACTATCATTTTTGCGTCGGATTCGAAAATCTATACTCACAGGAGAAGGGCCATAAGGTGCCCGAGACAGCAACATCCCCTTTGAGACAAGTCGGCTGGAGGCCTATGTATTGAATCTCGACGCAATTTGTGTGTTCCATCGTCATTACAAGGCCCTGTACGTTACAATTAACTATCATTTTTGCGTCGGATTCGAAAATCTAGACTCACAGGAGAACGACCATAAGGTGCCCGAGACAGCAATATCCCCTTGGAGACAAGTCGGCTGGAGGCCGATGTATTGAATCTCGACGCAATTTGAGTGTTCCATCGGCATTAGGAGGCCCTGAACGTTACAGTTAACTATCATTTTTGCGTCGGATTCGAAAATCTAGACTCACAGGAGAACGGCCATAAGGTGCCCGAGACAGCAATATCCCCTTGGAGACAAGTCGGCTGGAGGTCGATGTATTGAATCTCGACGCAATTTGAATCTTCTATCGTCATTAGGAGGCCCTGAACGTTACTATTCACTATCATCTTTGCGTCGGATACGAAAATCTAAAATCACAGGAGACCGACCATAAGGTGCCCGAGGCAGCAACAGACTCTTGGAGACAAGTCGGCTGGAGGCCGATGTATTGAATCTCGACGCAATTTGAGCGTTCCATCGTCATTAGGAGGCCCTAAACGTTACAACTAACTATCATTTTTGCGTCGGATTCGATAATCTAAACTCACAGGAGACGACCATAAGGTGCCCGAGGCAGCAACAGACTCTTGGAGACAAGTTGGCTGGAGCCCGATGTATTGAATCTCGACGCAATTTAAGTGTTCCATCGTCATTACAAGGCCCTGAACGATACCATTAACTATTATTTTTGCGTCGGATTCGAAAATCTAGACTCACAGAAGAAGGATCATATTGTGCCCGAGACAGCAAATACCCTTGGAGACAAGTCGGCTTCAGGCCGATGTATTGAATTTCGACGCAATTTGTGTTTTCCATCGTCATTAGGAGGCCCTGAACGTTACAATTAACTATCAGTTTCGCGTCGGATTCGAAAATCTAGGCTCACAGGAGAACGACCATAAGGTGCCCGAGGCAGCAATAGACCCTTGGAGACAAGTCGGCTGGAGGCCGATGTATTGAATATCGACGCAATTTGAGTGTTCCATCGTCATTAGGAGGCCCTAAACGTTACAATTAACTATCATTTTTGCGTCGGATTCGATAGTCTAAACTCACAGGAGAACGACCATAAGGTGTCCGAGGCAGCAATAGAACGTTGGAGAAAAGTCGGCTGGAGGTCGATGTATTGGATCGCGACGCAATTTGAGTGTTCCATCGTCATTTGGAGGCCCTGAATGTTACAATTAACTATCAGTTTCTCGTCGGATTCGAAAATCTAGACTCACAGCAGACGGACCATTTGGTGCCCGAGGCAGCAAGATCCCCTTGGAGACAAATCAGCTGGAGGACGATGTATTGAATCTCGACGCAATTTGAGAGTTCTATCGTCTTTAGGAGGCCCTGACCGTTACTATTCACTATCATTTTTGCGTCGGATTCGAAAATCTATACTCACAGGAGAAGGACCATAAGGTGCCCGTGACAGCAACAGACACTTGGAGACAAGTCGGCTGGAGGCCGATGTATTGAATCTCGACGCAATTTGAGTGTTCCAATGTCATTAGGAGGCCCTGAACGTTACAATTAACTATCAGTTTCGCGTCGGATTCGAAAATCTAGACTCACAGGAGAACGACCATAAGGTGCCCGAGGCAGCAATAGACCCTTGGAGACACGTCGGCTGGAGGCCGATGTATTGAATATCGACGCAATTTGAGTGTTCCATCGTCATTAGAAGGCCCTAAACGTTACAATTAACTATCATTTTTGCGTCGGATTCGATAGTCTAAACTCACAGGAGAACGACCATAAGGTGCCCGAGGCAGCAATAGACCGTTGGAGAAAAGTCGGTTGGAGGTCGATGTATTGGATCGCGACGCAATTTGAGTGTTCCATCGTCATTTGGAGGCCCTGAATGTTACAATTAACTATCAGTTTCTCGTCGGATTCGAAAATCTAGACTCACAGCAGACGGACCATTTGGTGCCCGAGGCAGCAAGATCCCCTTGGAGACAAATCAGCTGGAGGACGATGTATTGAATCTCGACGCAATTTGAGTGTTCTATCGTCTTTAGGAGGCCCTGACCGTTACTATTCACTATCATTTTTGCGTCGGATTCGAAAATCTATACTCACAGGAGAAGGACCATAAGGTGCCCGAGACAGCAACAGACACTTGGAGACAAGTCGGCTGGAGGCCGATGTATTGAATCTCGACGCAATTTGAGTGTTCCAATGTCATTAGGAGGCCCTGAACGTTACAATTAACTATCAGTTTCGCGTCGGATTCGAAAATCTAGACTCACAGGAGAACGACCATAAGGTGCCCGAGGCAGCAATAGACCCTTGGAGACACGTCGGCTGGAGGCCGATGTATTGAATATCGACGCAATTTGAGTGTTCCATCCTCATTAGAAGGATCTAAACGTTACAATTAACTATCATTTTTGCGTCGGATTCGATAGTCTAAACTCACAGGAGAACGACCATAAGGTGCGCGAGGCAGCAATAGACCGTTGGAGAAAAGTCGGCTGGAGGTCGATGTATTGGATCGCGACGCAATTTGAGTGTTCCATCGTCATTTGGAGGCCCTGAATGTTACAATTAACTATCAGTTTCTCGTCGGATTCGAAAATCTAGACTCACAGCAGACGGACCATTTGGTGCCCGAGGCAGCAAGATCCCCTTCGAGACAAATCGGCTGGAAGACGATGTATTGAATCTCGACGCAATTTGAGTGTTCTATCGTCATTAGGAAGCCCTGAACGTTACTATTCACTATCATTTTTGCGTCGGATTCGAAAATCTATACTCACAGGAGAAGGACCATAAGGTGCCCGAGACAGCAACATCCCCTTTGAGACAAGTCGGCTGGAGGCCTATGTATTGAATCTCGACGCAATTTGTGTGTTCCATCGTCATTACAAGGCCCTGTACGTTACAATTAACTATCATTTTTGCGTCGGATTCGAAAATCTAGACTCACAGGAGAACGACCATAAGGTGCCCGAGACAGCAATATCCCCTTGGAGACAAGTCGGCTGGAGGCCGATGTATTGAATCTCGACGCAATTTGAGTGTTCCATCGGCATTAGGAGGCCCTGAACGTTACAGTTAACTATCATTTTTGCGTCGGATTCGAAAATCTAGACTCACAGGAGAACGGCCATAAGGTGCCCGAGACAGCAATATCCCCTTGGAGACAAGTCGGCTGGAGGTCGATGTATTGAATCTCGACGCAATTTGAATCTTCTATCGTCATTAGGAGGCCCTGAACGTTACTATTCACTATCATCTTTGCGTCGGATTCGAAAATCTAAAATCACAGGAGACCGACCATAAGGTGCCCGAGGCAGCAACAGACTCTTGGAGACAAGTCGGCTGGAGGCCGATGTATTGAATCTCGACGCAATTTGAGCGTTCCATCGTCATTAGGAGGCCCTAAACGTTACAACTAACTATCATTTTTGCGTCGGATTCGATAATCTAAACTCACAGGAGACGACCATAAGGTGCCCGAGGCAGCAACAGACTCTTGGAGACAAGTTGGCTGGAGCCCGATGTATTGAATCTCGACGCAATTTGAGTGTTCCATCGTCATTACAAGGCCCTGAACGATACCATTAACTATCATTTTTGCGTCGGATTCGATAGTCTAAACTCACAGGAGAACGACCATAAGGTGTCCGAGGCAGCAATAGAACGTTGGAGAAAAGTCGGCTGGAGGTCGATGTATTGGATCGCGACGCAATTTGAGTGTTCCATCGTCATTTGGAGGCCCTGAATGTTACAATTAACTATCAGTTTCTCGTCGGATTCGAAAATCTAGACTCACAGCAGACGGACCATTTGGTGCCCGAGGCAGCAAGATCCCCTTGGAGACAAATCAGCTGGAGGACGATGTATTGAATCTCGACGCAATTTGAGAGTTCTATCGTCTTTAGGAGGCCCTGACCGTTACTATTCACTATCATTTTTGCGTCGGATTCGAAAATCTATACTCACAGGAGAAGGACCATAAGGTGCCCGAGACAGCAACAGACACTTGGAGACAAGTCGGCTGGAGGTCGATGTATTGAATCTCGACGCAATTTGAGTGTTCCAATGTCATTAGGAGGCCCTGAACGTTACAATTAACTATCAGTTTCGCGTCGGATTCGAAAATCTAGACTCACAGGAGAACGACCATAAGGTGCCCGAGGCAGCAATAGACCCTTGGAGACACGTCGGCTGGAGGCCGATGTATTGAATATCGACGCAATTTGAGTGTTCCATCGTCATTAGAAGGCCCTAAACGTTACAATTAACTATCATTTTTGCGTCGGATTCGATAGTCTAAACTCACAGGAGAACGACCATAAGGTGCCCGAGGCAGCAATAGACCGTTGGACAAAAGTCGGCTGGAGGTCGATGTATTGGATCGCGACGCAATTTGAGTGTTCCATCGTCATTAGGAGGCCCTAAACGTTACAATTAACTATCATTTTTGCGTCGGATTCGATAATCTAAACTCACAGGAGACGACCATAAGGTGCCCGAGGCAGCAACAGACTCTTGGAGACAAGTCGGCTGGAGGCCGATGTATTGAATCTCGACGCAATTTGAGTGTTCCATCGTCATTACAAGGCCCTGAACGATACAATTAACTATCATTTTTGCGTCGGATTCGAAAATCTAGACTCACAGAAGAAGGATCATATTGTGCCCGAGACAGCAATTACCCTTGGATACAAGTCGGCTGGAGGCCGATGTATTGAATCTCGACGCAATTTGAGTGTTCCATCGTCATTAGGAGGCCCTAAACGTTACAATTAACTATCATTTTTGCGTCGGATTCGATAGTCTAAACTCACAGGAGAACGACCATAAGGTGCCCGAGGCAGCAATAGACCGTTGGAGAAAAGTCGGTTGGAGGTCGATGTATTTGATCGCGACGCAATTTGAGTGTTCCATCGTCATTTGGAGGCCCTGAATGTTACAATTAACTATCAGTTTCTCGTCGGATTCGAAAATCTAGACTCACAGCAGACGGACCATTTGGTGCCCGAGGCAGCAAGATCCCCTTGGAGACAAATCAGCTGGAGGACGATGTATTGAATCTCGACGCAATTTGAGTGTTCTGTCGTCTTTAGGAGGCCCTGACCGTTACTATTCACTATCATTTTTGCGTCGGATTCGAAAATCTATACTCACAGGAGAAGGACCATAAGGTGCCCGAGACAGCAACAGACACTTGGAGACAAGTCGGCTGGAGGCCGATGTATTGAATCTCGACGCAATTTGAGTGTTCCAATGTCATTAGGAGGCCCTGTACGTTACAATTAACTATCATTTTTGCGTCGGATTCGAAAATCTAGACTCACAGGAGAACGACCATAAGGTGCCCGAGACAGCAATATCCCCTTGGAGACAAGTCGGCTGGAGGCCGATGTATTGAATCTCGACGCAATTTGAGTGTTCCATCGGCATTAGGAGGCCCTGAACGTTACAGTTAACTATCATTTTTGCGTCGGATTCGAAAATCTAGACTCACAGGAGAACGGCCATAAGGTGCCCGAGACAGCAATATCCCCTTGGAGACAAGTCGGCTGGAGGTCGATGTATTGAATCTCGACGCAATTTGAATCTTCTATCGTCATTAGGAGGCCCTGAACGTTACTATTCACTATCATCTTTGCGTCGGATTCGAAAATCTAAAATCACAGGAGACCGACCATAAGGTGCCCGAGGCAGCAACAGACTCTTGGAGACAAGTCGGCTGGAGGCCGATGTATTGAATCTCGACGCAATTTGAGCGTTCCATCGTCATTAGGAGGCCCTAAACGTTACAACTAACTATCATTTTTGCGTCGGATTCGATAATCTAAACTCACAGGAGACGACCATAAGGTGCCCGAGGCAGCAACAGACTCTTGGAGACAAGTTGGCTGGAGCCCGATGTATTGAATCTCGACGCAATTTAAGTGTTCCATCGTCATTACAAGGCCCTGAACGATACCATTAACTATTATTTTTGCGTCGGATTCGAAAATCTAGACTCACAGAAGAAGGATCATATTGTGCCCGAGACAGCAAATACCCTTGGAGACAAGTCGGCTTCAGGCCGATGTATTGAATTTCGACGCAATTTGAGTGTTCCATCGTCATTAGGAGGCCCTGAACGTTACAATTAACTATCAGTTTCGCGTCGGATTCGAAAATCTAGGCTCACAGGAGAACGACCATAAGGTGCCCGAAGCAGCAATAGACCCTTGGAGACAAGTCGGCTGGAGGCCGATGTATTGAATATCGACGCAATTTGAGTGTTCCATCGTCATTAGGAGGCCCTAAACGTTACAATTAACTATCATTTTTGCGTCGGATTCGATAGTCTAAACTCACAGGAGAACGACCATAAGGTGTCCGAGGCAGCAATAGAACGTTGGAGAAAAGTCGGCTGGAGGTCGATGTATTGGATCGCGACGCAATTTGAGTGTTCCATCGTCATTTGGAGGCCCTGAATGTTACAATTAACTATCAGTTTCTCGTCGGATTCGAAAATCTAGACTCACAGCAGACGGACCATTTGGTGCCCGAGGCAGCAAGATCCCCTTGGAGACAAATCAGCTGGAGGACGATGTATTGAATCTCGACGCAATTTGAGAGTTCTATCGTCTTTAGGAGGCCCTGATCGTTACTATTCACTATCATTTTTGCGTCGGATTCGAAAATCTATACTCACAGGAGAAGGACCATAAGGTGCCCGAGACAGCAACAGACACTTGGAGACAAGTCGGCTGGAGGCCGATGTATTGAATCTCGACGCAATTTGAGTGTTCCAATGTCATTAGGAGGCCCTGAACGTTACAATTAACTATCAGTTTCGCGTCGGATTCGAAAATCTAGACTCACAGGAGAACGACCATAAGGTGCCCGAGGCAGCAATAGACCCTTGGAGACACGTCGGCTGGAGGCCGATGTATTGAATATCGACGCAATTTGAGTGTTCCATCGTCATTAGAAGGCCCTAAACGTTACAATTAACTATCATTTTTGCGTCGGATTCGATAGTCTAAACTCACAGGAGAACGACCATAAGGTGCCCGAGGCAGCAATAGACCGTTGGAGAAAAGTCGGTTGGAGGTCGATGTATTGGATCGCGACGCAATTTGAGTGTTCCATCGTCATTTGGAGGCCCTGAATGTTACAATTAACTATCAGTTTCTCGTCGGATTCGAAAATCTAGACTCACAGCAGACGGACCATTTGGTGCCCGAGGCAGCAAGATCCCCTTGGAGACAAATCAGCTGGAGGACGATGTATTGAATCTCGACGCAATTTGAGTGTTCTATCGTCTTTAGGAGGCCCTGACCGTTACTATTCACTATCATTTTTGCGTCGGATTCGAAAATCTATACTCACAGGAGAAGGACCATAAGGTGCCCGAGACAGCAACAGACACTTGGAGACAAGTCGGCTGGAGGCCGATGTATTGAATCTCGACGCAATTTGAGTGTTCCAATGTCATTAGGAGGCCCTGAACGTTACAATTAACTATCAGTTTCGCGTCGGATTCGAAAATCTAGACTCACAGGAGAACGACCATAAGGTGCCCGAGGCAGCAATAGACCCTTGGAGACACGTCGGCTGGAGGCCGATGTATTGAATATCGACGCAATTTGAGTGTTCCATCCTCATTAGAAGGCCCTAAACGTTACAATTAACTATCATTTTTGCGTCGGATTCGATAGTCTAAACTCACAGGAGAACGACCATAAGGTGCGCGAGGCAGCAATAGACCGTTGGAGAAAAGTCGGCTGGAGGTCGATGTATTGGATCGCGACGCAATTTGAGTGTTCCATCGTCATTTGGAGGCCCTGAATGTTACAATTAACTATCAGTTTCTCGTCGGATTCGAAAATCTAGACTCACAGCAGACGGACCATTTGGTGCCCGAGGCAGCAAGATCCCCTTCGAGACAAATCGGCTGGAAGACGATGTATTGAATCTCGACGCAATTTGAGTGTTCTATCGTCATTAGGAAGCCCTGAACGTTACTATTCACTATCATTTTTGCGTCGGATTCGAAAATCTATACTCACAGGAGAAGGACCATAAGGTGCCCGAGACAGCAACATCCCCTTTGAGACAAGTCGGCTGGAGGCCTATGTATTGAATCTCGACGCAATTTGTGTGTTCCATCGTCATTACAAGGCCCTATACGTTACAATTAACTATCATTTTTGCGTCGGATTCGAAAATCTAGACTCACAGGAGAACGACCATAAGGTGCCCGAGACAGCAATATCCCCTTGGAGACAAGTCGGCTGGAGGCCGATGTATTGAATCTCGACGCAATTTGAGTGTTCCATCGGCATTAGGAGGCCCTGAACGTTACAGTTAACTATCATTTTTGCGTCGGATTCGAAAATCTAGACTCACAGGAGAACGGCCATAAGGTGCCCGAGACAGCAATATCCCCTTGGAGACAAGTCGGCTGGAGGTCGATGTATTGAATCTCGACGCAATTTGAATCTTCTATCGTCATTAGGAGGCCCTGAACGTTACTATTCACTATCATCTTTGCGTCGGATTCGAAAATCTAAAATCACAGGAGACCGACCATAAGGTGCCCGAGGCAGCAACAGACTCTTGGAGACAAGTCGGCTGGAGGCCGATGTATTGAATCTCGACGCAATTTGAGCGTTCCATCGTCATTAGGAGGCCCTAAACGTTACAACTAACTATCATTTTTGCGTCGGATTCGATAATCTAAACTCACAGGAGACGACCATAAGGTGCCCGAGGCAGCAACAGACTCTTGGAGACAAGTTGGCTGGAGCCCGATGTATTGAATCTCGACGCAATTTGAGTGTTCCATCGTCATTACAAGGCCCTGAACGATACCATTAACTATTATTTTTGCGTCGGATTCGAAAATCTAGACTCACAGAAGAAGGATCATATTGTGCCCGAGACAGCAAATACCCTTGGAGACAAGTCGGCTTCAGGCCGATGTATTGAATTTCGACGCAATTTGAGTGTTCCATCGTCATTAGGAGGCCCTGAACGTTACAATTAACTATCATTTTTGCGTCGGATTCGAAAATCTAGACTCACAGGAGAACGACCATAAGGTGCCCGAGGCAGCAATAGACCCTTGGAGACACGTCGGCTGGAGGCCGATGTATTGAATATCGACGCAATTTGAGTGTTCCATCGTCATTAGAAGGCCCTAAACGTTACAATTAACTATCATTTTTGCGTCGGATTCGATAGTCTAAACTCACAGGAGAACGACCATAAGGTGCCCGAGGCAGCAATAGACCGTTGGAGAAAAGTCGGTTGGAGGTCGATGTATTGGATCGCGACGCAATTTGAGTGTTCCATCGTCATTTGGAGGCCCTGAATGTTACAATTAACTATCAGTTTCTCGTCGGATTCGAAAATCTAGACTCACAGCAGACGGACCATTTGGTGCCCGAGGCAGCAAGATCCCCTTGGAGACAAATCAGCTGGAGGACGATGTATTGAATCTCGACGCAATTTGAGTGTTCTATCGTCTTTAGGAGGCCCTGACCGTTACTATTCACTATCATTTTTGCGTCGGATTCGAAAATCTATACTCACAGGAGAAGGACCATAAGGTGCCCGAGACAGCAACAGACACTTGGAGACAAGTCGGCTGGAGGCCGATGTATTGAATCTCGACGCAATTTGAGTGTTCCAATGTCATTAGGAGGCCCTGAACGTTACAATTAACTATCAGTTTCGCGTCGGATTCGAAAATCTAGACTCACAGGAGAACGACCATAAGGTGCCCGAGGCAGCAATAGACCCTTGGAGACACGTCGGCTGGAGGCCGATGTATTGAATATCGACGCAATTTGAGTGTTCCATCCTCATTAGAAGGCCCTAAACGTTACAATTAACTATCATTTTTGCGTCGGATTCGATAGTCTAAACTCACAGGAGAACGACCATAAGGTGCGCGAGGCAGCAATAGACCGTTGGAGAAAAGTCGGCTGGAGGTCGATGTATTGGATCGCGACGCAATTTGAGTGTTCCATCGTCATTTGGAGGCCCTGAATGTTACAATTAACTATCAGTTTCTCGTCGGATTCGAAAATCTAGACTCACAGCAGACGGACCATTTGGTGCCCGAGGCAGCAAGATCCCCTTCGAGACAAATCGGCTGGAAGACGATGTATTGAATCTCGACGCAATTTGAGTGTTCTATCGTCATTAGGAAGCCCTGAACGTTACTATTCACTATCATTTTTGCGTCGGATTCGAAAATCTATACTCACAGGAGAAGGACCATAAGGTGCCCGAGACAGCAACATCCCCTTTGAGACAAGTCGGCTGGAGGCCTATGTATTGAATCTCGACGCAATTTGTGTGGTCCATCGTCATTACAAGGCCCTATACGTTACAATTAACTATCATTTTTGCGTCGGATTCGAAAATCTAGACTCACAGGAGAACGACCATAAGGTGCCCGAGACAGCAATATCCCCTTGGAGACAAGTCGGCTGGAGGCCGATGTATTGAATCTCGACGCAATTTGAGTGTTCCATCGGCATTAGGAGGCCCTGAACGTTACAGTTAACTATCATTTTTGCGTCGGATTCGAAAATCTAGACTCACAGGAGAACGGCCATAAGGTGCCCGAGACAGCAATATCCCCTTGGAGACAAGTCGGCTGGAGGTCGATGTATTGAATCTCGACGCAATTTGAATCTTCTATCGTCATTAGGAGGCCCTGAACGTTACTATTCACTATCATCTTTGCGTCGGATTCGAAAATCTAAAATCACAGGAGACCGACCATAAGGTGCCCGAGGCAGCAACAGACTCTTGGAGACAAGTCGGCTGGAGGCCGATGTATTGAATCTCGACGCAATTTGAGCGTTCCATCGTCATTAGGAGGCCCTAAACGTTACAACTAACTATCATTTTTGCGTCGGATTCGATAATCTAAACTCACAGGAGACGACCATAAGGTGCCCGAGGCAGCAACAGACTCTTGGAGACAAGTTGGCTGGAGCCCGATGTATTGAATCTCGACGCAATTTGAGTGTTCCATCGTCATTACAAGGCCCTGAACGATACCATTAACTATTATTTTTGCGTCGGATTCGAAAATCTAGACTCACAGAAGAAGGATCATATTGTGCCCGAGACAGCAAATACCCTTGGAGACAAGTCGGCTTCAGGCCGATGTATTGAATTTCGACGCAATTTGAGTGTTCCATCGTCATTAGGAGGCCCTGAACGTTACAATTAACTATCAGTTTCGCGTCGGATTCGAAAATCTAGGCTCACAGGAGAACGACCATAAGGTGCCCGAGGCAGCAATAGACCCTTGGAGACAAGTCGGCTGGAGGCCGATGTATTGAATATCGACGCAATTTGAGTGTTCCATCGTCATTAGGAGGCCCTAAACGTTACAATTAACTATCATTTTTGCGTCGGATTCGATAGTCTAAACTCACAGGAGAACGACCATAAGGTGTCCGAGGCAGCAATAGAACGTTGGAGAAAAGTCGGCTGGAGGTCGATGTATTGGATCGCGACGCAATTTGAGTGTTCCATCGTCATTTGGAGGCCCTGAATGTTACAATTAACTATCAGTTTCTCGTCGGATTCGAAAATCTAGACTCACAGCAGACGGACCATTTGGTGCCCGAGGCAGCAAGATCCCCTTGGAGACAAATCAGCTGGAGGACGATGTATTGAATCTCGACGCAATTTGAGAGTTCTATCGTCTTTAGGAGGCCCTGACCGTTACTATTCACTATCATTTTTGCGTCGGATTCGAAAATCTATACTCACAGGAGAAGGACCATAAGGTGCCCGAGACAGCAACAGACACTTGGAGACAAGTCGGCTGGAGGCCGATGTATTGAATCTCGACGCAATTTGAGTGTTCCAATGTCATTAGGAGGCCCTGAACGTTACAATTAACTATCAGTTTCGCGTCGGATTCGAAAATCTAGACTCACAGGAGAACGACCATAAGGTGCCCGAGGCAGCAATAGACCCTTGGAGACACGTCGGCTGGAGGCCGATGTATTGAATATCGACGCAATTTGAGTGTTCCATCGTCATTAGAAGGCCCTAAACGTTACAATTAACTATCATTTTTGCGTCGGATTCGATAGTCTAAACTCACAGGAGAACGACCATAAGGTGCCCGAGGCAGCAATAGACCGTTGGACAAAAGTCGGCTGGAGGTCGATGTATTGGATCGCGACGCAATTTGAGTGTTCCATCGTCATTAGGAGGCCCTAAACGTTACAATTAACTATCATTTTTGCGTCGGATTCGATAATCTAAACTCACAGGAGACGACCATAAGGTGCCCGAGGCAGCAACAGACTCTTGGAGACAAGTCGGCTGGAGGCCGATGTATTGAATCTCGACGCAATTTGAGTGTTCCATCGTCATTACAAGGCCCTGAACGATACAATTAACTATCATTTTTGCGTCGGATTCGAAAATCTAGACTCACAGAAGAAGGATCATATTGTGCCCGAGACAGCAATTACCCTTGGATACAAGTCGGCTGGAGGCCGATGTATTGAATCTCGACGCAATTTGAGTGTTCCATCGTCATTAGGAGGCCCTAAACGTTACAATTAACTATCATTTTTGCGTCGGATTCGATAGTCTAAACTCACAGGAGAACGACCATAAGGTGCCCGAGACAGCAACAGACACTTGGAGACAAGTCGGCTGGATTCCGATGTATTGAATCTCGACGCAATTTGAGTGTTCCAATGTCATTAGGAGGCCCTGAACGTTACAATTAACTATCAGTTTCGCGTCGGATTCGAAAATCTAGACTCACAGGAGAACGACCATAAGGTGCCCGAGGCAGCAATAGACCCTTGGAGACACGTCGGCTGGAGGCCGATGTATTGAATATCGACGCAATTTGAGTGTTCCATCGTCATTAGAAGGCCCTAAACGTTACAATTAACTATCATTTTTGCGTCGGATTCGATAGTCTAAACTCACAGGAGAACGACCATAAGGTGCGCGAGGCAGCAATAGACCGTTGGAGAAAAGTCGGCTGGAGGTCGATGTATTGGATCGCGACGCAATTTGAGTGTTCCATCGTCATTTGGAGGCCCTGAATGTTACAATTAACTATCAGTTTCTCGTCGGATTCGAAAATCTAGACTCACAGCAGACGGGCCATTTGGTGCCCGAGGCAGCAAGATCCCCTTCGAGACAAATCGGCTGGAAGACGATGTATTGAATCTCGACGCAATTTGAGTGTTCTATCGTCATTAGGAAGCCCTGAACGTTACTATTCACTATCATTTTTGCGTCGGATTCGAAAATCTATACTCACAGGAGAAGGACCATAAGGTGCCCGAGACAGCAACATCCCCTTTGAGACAAGTCGGCTGGAGGCCTATGTATTGAATCTCGACGCAATTTGTGTGTTCCATCGTCATTACAAGGCCCTGTACGTTACAATTAACTATCATTTTTGCGTCGGATTCGAAAATCTAGACTCACAGGAGAGCGACCATAAGGTGCCCGAGACAGCAATATCCCCTTGGAGACAAGTCGGCTGGAGGCCGATGTATTGAATCTCGACGCAATTTGAGTGTTCCATCGGCATTAGGAGGCCCTGAACGTTACAGTTAACTATCATTTTTGCGTCGGATTCGAAAATCTAGACTCACAGGAGAACGGCCATAAGGTGCCCGAGACAGCAATATCCCCTTGGAGACAAGTCGGCTGGAGGTCGATGTATTGAATCTCGACGCAATTTGAATCTTCTATCGTCATTAGGAGGCCCTGAACGTTACTATTCACTATCATCTTTGCGTCGGATTCGAAAATCTAAAATCACAGGAGACCGACCATAAGGTGCCCGAGGCAGCAACAGACTCTTGGAGACAAGTCGGCTGGAGGCCGATGTATTGAATCTCGACGCAATTTGAGCGTTCCATCGTCATTAGGAGGCCCTAAACGTTACAACTAACTATCATTTTTGCGTCGGATTCGATAATCTAAACTCACAGGAGACGACCATAAGGTGCCCGAGGCAGCAACAGACTCTTGGAGACAAGTTGGCTGGAGCCCGATGTATTGAATCTCGACGCAATTTGAGTGTTCCATCGTCATTACAAGGCCCTGAACGATACCATTAACTATTATTTTTGCGTCGGATTCGAAAATCTAGACTCACAGAAGAAGGATCATATTGTGCCCGAGACAGCAAATACCCTTGGAGACAAGTCGGCTTCAGGCCGATGTATTGAATTTCGACGCAATTTGAGTGTTCCATCGTCATTAGGAGGCCCTGAACGTTACAATTAACTATCAGTTTCGCGTCGGATTCGAAAATCTAGGCTCACAGGAGAACGACCATAAGGTGCCCGAGGCAGCAATAGACCCTTGGAGACAAGTCGGCTGGAGGCCGATGTATTGAATATCGACGCAATTTGAGTGTTCCATCGTCATTAGGAGGCCCTAAACGTTACAATTAACTATCATTTTTGCGTCGGATTCGATAGTCTAAACTCACAGGAGAACGACCATAAGGTGTCCGAGGCAGCAATAGAACGTTGGAGAAAAGTCGGCTGGAGGTCGATGTATTGGATCGCGACGCAATTTGAGTGTTCCATCGTCATTTGGAGGCCCTGAATGTTACAATTAACTATCAGTTTCTCGTCGGATTCGAAAATCTAGACTCACAGCAGACGGACCATTTGGTGCCCGAGGCAGCAAGATCCCCTTGGAGACAAATCAGCTGGAGGACGATGTATTGAATCTCGACGCAATTTGAGAGTTCTATCGTCTTTAGGAGGCCCTGACCGTTACTATTCACTATCATTTTTGCGTCGGATTCGAAAATCTATACTCACAGGAGAAGGACCATAAGGTGCCCGAGACAGCAACAGACACTTGGAGACAAGTCGGCTGGAGGCCGATGTATTGAATCTCGACGCAATTTGAGTGTTCCAATGTCATTAGGAGGCCCTGAACGTTACAATTAACTATCAGTTTCGCGTCGGATTCGAAAATCTAGACTCACAGGAGAACGACCATAAGGTGCCCGAGGCAGCAATAGACCCTTGGAGACACGTCGGCTGGAGGCCGATGTATTGAATATCGACGCAATTTGAGTGTTCCATCGTCATTAGAAGGCCCTAAACGTTACAATTAACTATCATTTTTGCGTCGGATTCGATAGTCTAAACTCACAGGAGAACGACCATAAGGTGCCCGAGGCAGCAATAGACCGTTGGACAAAAGTCGGCTGGAGGTCGATGTATTGGATCGCGACGCAATTTGAGTGTTCCATCGTCATTAGGAGGCCCTAAACGTTACAATTAACTATCATTTTTGCGTCGGATTCGATAATCTAAACTCACAGGAGACGACCATAAGGTGCCCGAGGCAGCAACAGACTCTTGGAGACAAGTCGGCTGGAGGCCGATGTATTGAATCTCGACGCAATTTGAGTGTTCCATCGTCATTACAAGGCCCTGAACGATACAATTAACTATCATTTTTGCGTCGGATTCGAAAATCTAGACTCACAGAAGAAGGATCATATTGTGCCCGAGACAGCAATTACCCTTGGATACAAGTCGGCTGGAGGCCGATGTATTGAATCTCGACGCAATTTGAGTGTTCCATCGTCATTAGGAGGCCCTAAACGTTACAATTAACTATCATTTTTGCGTCGGATTCGATAGTCTAAACTCACAGGAGAACGACCATAAGGTGCCCGAGGCAGCAATAGACCGTTGGAGAAAAGTCGGTTGGAGGTCGATGTATTGGATCGCGACGCAATTTGAGTGTTCCATCGTCATTTGGAGGCCCTGAATGTTACAATTAACTATCAGTTTCTCGTCGGATTCGAAAATCTAGACTCACAGCAGACGGACCATTTGGTGCCCGAGGCAGCAAGATCCCCTTGGAGACAAATCAGCTCGAGGACGATGTATTGAATCTCGACGCAATTTGAGTGTTCTATCGTCTTTAGGAGGCCCTGACCGTTACTATTCACTATCATTTTTGCGTCGGATTCGAAAATCTATACTCACAGGAGAAGGACCATAAGGTGCCCGAGACAGCAACAGACACTTGGAGACAAGTCGGCTGGAGGCCGATGTATTGAATCTCGACGCAATTTGAGTGTTCCAATGTCATTAGGAGGCCCTGAACGTTACAATTAACTATCAGTTTCGCGTCGGATTCGAAAATCTAGACTCACAGGAGAACGACCATAAGGTGCCCGAGGCAGCAATAGACCCTTGGAGACACGTCGGCTGGAGGCCGATGTATTGAATATCGACGCAATTTGAGTGTTCCATCGTCATTAGAAGGCCCTAAACGTTACAATTAACTATCATTTTTGCGTCGGATTCGATAGTCTAAACTCACAGGAGAACGACCATAAGGTGCGCGAGGCAGCAATAGACCGTTGGAGAAAAGTCGGCTGGAGGTCGATGTATTGGATCGCGACGCAATTTGAGTGTTCCATCGTCATTTGGAGGCCCTGAATGTTACAATTAACTATCAGTTTCTCGTCGGATTCGAAAATCTAGACTCACAGCAGACGGACCATTTGGTGCCCGAGGCAGCAAGATCCCCTTCGAGACAAATCGGCTGGAAGACGATGTATTGAATCTCGACGCAATTTGAGTGTTCTATCGTCATTAGGAAGCCCTGAACGTTACTATTCACTATCATTTTTGCGTCGGATTCGAAAATCTATACTCACAGGAGAAGGACCATAAGGCGCCCGAGACAGCAACATCCCCTTTGAGACAAGTCGGCTGGAGGCCGATGTATTGAATCTCGACGCAATTTGTGTGTTCCATCGTCATTACAAGGCCCTGTACGTTACAATTAACTACCATTTATGCGTCGGATTCGAAAATCTAGACTCACAGGAGAACGACCATAAGGTGCCCGAGACAGCAATATCCCCTTGGAGACAAGTCGGCTGGAGGCCGATGTATTGAATCTCGTCGCAATTTGAATCTTCTATCGTCATTAGGAGGCCCTGAACGTTACTATTCACTATCATTTTTGCGTCGGATTCGAAAATCTAAACTCACAGGAGAACGACCATAAGGTGCCCGAGGCAGCAACAGACTCTTGGAGACAAGTCGGCTGGAGGCCGATGTATTGAATCTCGACGCAATTTGAGCGTTCCATCGTCATTAGGAAGCCCTAAACGTTACAACTAATTATCATTTTTGCGTCGGATTCGATAATCTAAACTCACAGGAGACGACCATAAGGTGCCCGAGGCAGCAACAGACTCTTGGAGACAAGTCGGCTGGAGGCCGATGTATTGAATCTCGACGCAATTTGAGTGTTCCATCGTCATTACAAGGCCCTGAACGACGCCATTAACTATAATTTTTGCGTCGGATTCGAAAATCTAGACTCACAGAAGAAGGATCATATTGTGCCCGAGACAGCAAATACCCTTGGAGACAAGTCGGCTGGAGGCCGATGTATTGAATCTCGACGCAATTTGAGTGTTCCATCGTCATTAGGAGGCCCTAAACGTTACAATTAACTATCATTTTTGCGTCGGAATCGATAGTCTAAACTCACAGGAGAACGACCATAAGGTGCCCGAGGCAGCAATAGACCGTTGGAGAAAAGTCGGCTGGAGGTCGATGTATTGGATCGCGACGCAATTTGAGTGTTCCATCGTCATTTGGAGGCCCTGAATGTTACAATTAACTATTAGTTTCTCGTCGGATTCGAAAATCTAGACTTACAGCAGACGGACCATTTGGTGCCTGAAGGCAGCAAGATCCCCTTGGAGACAAATCGGCTGGAAGACGATGTATTGAATCTCGACGCAATTTGAGTGTTCTATCGTCATTAGGAGGCCCTGAACGTTACTATTCACTATCATTTTTGCGTCGGATTCGAAATTCTATACTCACAGGAGAAGGACCATAAGGTGCCCGAGACAGCAATATCCCCTTTGAGACAAGTCGTCTGGAGGCCGATGTATTGAATCTCGACGCAATTTGAGTGTTCCATCGTCATTACAAGGCCCTGTACGTTACAATTAACTATCATTTTTGCGTCGGATTCGAAAATCTAGACTCACAGGAGAACGACCATAAGGTGCCCGAGACAGCAATATCCCCTTGGAGACAAGTCGGCTGGAGGCCGATGTATTGAATCTCGACGCAATTTGAGTGTTCCATCGGCATTACGAGGCACTGAACGTTACATTTGAGAATCAGTTTCACGTCGGATTCGAAAATCTAGACTCACATGAGAGCGATCATATGGTGCCCGAGGCAGCAACAGATCCTTGGAGACAAGTCGGCTTTAGGTCGATGTATTGGATCGCGACGCAATTTGAGTGTTCCATCGTCATTAGGAGGCCCTAAACGTTACAATTAACTATCATTTTTGCGTCGGATTCGAAAATCTACTAACAGGAGAAGGATCATATGGTGCACGAGACTGCAATATCCCCTTGGATACAAGTCGGCTGGAGGTCGATGTATTGAATCTCGACGCAATTTGAATCTTCTATCGTCATTAGGAGGCCCTGAACGTTTTTATTCACTATCATTTTTGCGTCGGATTCGAAAATCCAAACTCACAGGAGAACGACCATAAGGTGCCCGAGGCAGCAACAGACCCTTAGAGACAAGTCGGCTTTAGGCCGATGTATTGAATCTCGACGCAATTTGAGTGTCCCATCGTCATTAGGAGGCCCTAAACGTTACAATTAACTATCATTTTTGCGTCGGATTCGATAGTCTAAACTCACAGGAGAACGACCATAAGGTGCCCGAGCCAGCAATAGACCGTTGGAGAAAAGTCGGCTGGAGGTCTATGTATTGGATCGCGACGCAATTTGAGTGTTCCATCGTCTTTTGGAGGCCCTGAATGTTACAATTAACTATCAGTTTCTCGTCGGATTCGAAAATCTAGACTCACAGCAGACGAACCATTTGGTGCCCGAGGCAGCAAGATCCCCTTGCAGACAAATCGGCTGGAGGACGATGTATTGAATCTCGACGCAATTTGAGTGTTCCATCGTCATTACAAGGCCCTGTACGTTACAATTAACTATCATTTTTGCGTCGGATTCGAAAATGTAGACTCACAGGAGAACGACCATAAGGTGCCCGAGACAGCAATATCCCCTTGGAGACAAGTCGGCTGGAGGCCGATGTATTGAATCTCGACGCAATTTGAGTGTTCCATCGGCATTAGGAGGCCCTGAACGTTACAGTTAACTATCATTTTAGCGTCGGATTCGAAAATCTACTAACAGGAGAAGGATCATATGGTGCACGAGACTGCAATATCCCCTTGGATACAAGTCGGCTGGAGGTCGATGTATTGAATCTCGACGCAATTTGAATCTTCTATCGTCATTAGGAGGCCCTGAACGTTACTATTCACTATCATTTTTGCGTCGGATTCGAAAATCTAAACTCACAGGAGAACGACCATAAGGTGCTCGAGGCAGCAACAGACCCTTGGAGACAAGTCGACTGGAGACCGATGTATTGAATATCGACGAAATTTGAGTGTTCCATCGTCATTAGGACGCCTTAAACGTTACAATTAACTATCATTTTTGCGTCGGATTCGATAATCTAAACTCACAGGAGAACGACCATAAGGTGCCCGAGGCAGCAACACACTCTTGGAGACAAGTCGGCTGGAGGCCGATGTATTGAATCTCGACGCAATTTGAGCGTTCCATCGTCATTAGGAGGCCCTAAACGTTACAACTAACTATCATTTTTGCGTCGGATTCGATAATCTAAACTCACAGGAGAGGACCATAAGTTGCCCGAGGCAGCAACAGACTCTTGGAGACAATTCGGCTGGAGGCCGATGTATTGAATCTCGACGCAATTTGAGTGTTCCATCGTCATTACAAGGCCCTGAACGATACAATTAACTATCATTTTTGCGTCGGATTCGAAAATCTAGACGCACAGAAGAAGGATCATATTGTGCCCGAGACAGCAATTTCCCTTGGAGACAAGTCGGCTGGAGACCGATGTATTGAATCTCGACGCAATTTGAGTGTTCCATCGTCATTAGGAGGCCCTGAACGTTACAATTAACTATCAGTTTCGCGTCGGATTCGAAAATCTAGACTCACAGGAGAACGAAAATTAAGGTGCCCGAGGCAGCAATAGACCCTTGGAGACAAGTCGGCTCGAGGCCGATGTATTGATTATCGACGCAATTTGAGTGTTCCATCGTCATTAGGGGGCCCTAAACGTTACAATGAACTATCATTTTTGCGTCGGATTCGATAATCGAAACTCACAGGAGAACGACCATAAGGTGCCCAAGGCAGCAATAGACCGTTGGAGTAAAGTCGGCTGGAGGTCGATGTATTGGATCGCGACGCAATTTGAGTGTTCCATCGTCATTTGGAGGCCCTGAATGTTACAATTAACTATCAGTTTCTCGTCGGATTCGAAAATCTAGACTCACAGCAGACGGACCAGTTGGTGCCCGAGGCAGCTAGATCCCCTTGGAGACAAATCAGCTGGAGGACGATGTATTGAATCTCGACGCAATTTGAGTGTTCTATCGTCTTTAGGAGGCCCTGAACGTTACTATTCACTATCATTTTTGCGTCGGATTCGAAAATCTATACTCACAGGAGAAGGACCATAAGGTGCCCGAGACAGCTATATCCCCTTTGAGACAAGTCGGCTGGAGGCCGATGTATTGAATCTCGACGCAATTAGAGTGTTCCATCGTCATTACAAGGCCCTGTACGTTACAATTAACTATCAATTTTGCGTCGGATTCGAAAATCTAGACTCACAGGAGAACGACCATAAGGAGCCCGAGACAGCAATATCCCCTTGAAGACAAGTCGGCTGGAGGCCGATGTATTGAATCTCGACGCAATTTGAGTGTTCCATCGGCATTAGGAGGCCCTGAACGTTACAAGTAACTATCAGTTTCGCGTCGGATTCGAAAATCCAAACTCACAGGAGAACGACCATAAGGTGCCCGAGGCAGCAACAGACCCTTAGAGACAAGTCGGCTTTAGGCCGATGTATTGAATCTCGACGCAATTTGAGTGTCCCATCGTCATTAGGAGGCCCTAAACGTTACAATTAACTATCATTTTTGCGTCGGATTCGATAGTCTAAACTCACAGGAGAACGACCATAAGGTGCCCGAGCCAGCAATAGACCGTTGGAGAAAAGTCGGCTGGAGGTCTATGTATTGGATCGCGACGCAATTTGAGTGTTCCATCGTCATTTGGAGGCCCTGAATGTTACAATTAACTATCAGTTTCTCGTCGGATTCGAAAATCTAGACTCACAGCAGACGAACCATTTGGTGCCCGAGGCAGCAAGATCCCCTTGGAGACAAATCGGCTGGAGGACGATGTATTGAATCTCGACGCAATTTGAGTGTTCCATCGTCATTACAAGGCCCTGTACGTTACAATTAACTATCATTTTTGCGTCGGATTCGAAAATGTAGACTCACAGGAGAACGACCATAAGGTGCCCGAGACAGCAATATCCCCTTGGAGACAAGTCGGCTGGAGGCCGATGTATTGAATCTCGACGCAATTTGAGTGTTCCATCGGCATTAGGAGGCCCTGAACGTTACAGTTAACTATCATTTTAGCGTCGGATTCGAAAATCTACTAACAGGAGAAGGATCATATGGTGCACGAGACTGCAATATCCCCTTGGATACAAGTCGGCTGGAGGTCGATGTATTGAATCTCGACGCAATTTGAATCTTCTATCGTCATTAGGAGGCCCTGAACGTTACTATTCACTATCATTTTTGCGTCGGATTCGAAAATCTAAACTCACAGGAGAACGACCATAAGGTGCTCGAGGCAGCAACAGACCCTTGGAGACAAGTCGACTGGAGACCGATGTATTGAATATCGACGAAATTTGAGTGTTCCATCGTCATTAGGACGCCTTAAACGTTACAATTAACTATCATTTTTGCGTCGGATTCGATAATCTAAACTCACAGGAGAACGACCATAAGGTGCCCGAGGCAGCAACACACTCTTGGAGACAAGTCGGCTGGAGGCCGATGTATTGAATCTCGACGCAATTTGAGCGTTCCCTCGTCATTAGGAAGCCCTAAACGTTACAACTAACTATCATTTTTGCGTCGGATTCGATAATCTAAACTCACAGGAGACGACCATAAGTTGCCCGAGGCAGCAACAGACTCTTGGAGACAATTCGGCTGGAGGCCGATGTATTGAATCTCGACGCAATTTGAGTGTTCCATCGTCATTACAAGGCCCTGAACGATACAATTAACTATCATTTTTGCGTCGGATTCGAAAATCTAGACGCACAGAAGAAGGATCATATTGTGCCCGAGACAGCAATTTCCCTTGGAGACAAGTCGGCTGGAGGCCGATGTATTGAATCTCGACGCAATTTGAGTGTTCCATCGTCATTAGGAGGCCCTGAACGTTACAATTAACTATCAGTTTCGCGTCGGATTCGAAAATCTAGACTCACAGGAGAACGACCATAAGGTGCCCGAGGCAGCAATAGACCCTTGGAGACAAGTCGGCTCGAGGCCGATGTATTGATTATCGACGCAATTTGAGTGTTCCATCGTCATTAGGGGGCCCTAAACGTTACAATGAACTATCATTTTTGCGTCGGATTCGATAATCGAAACTCACAGGAGAACGACCATAAGGTGCCCAAGGCAGCAATAGACCGTTGGAGTAAAGTCGGCTGGAGGTCGATGTATTGGATCGCGACGCAATTTGAGTGTTCCATCGTCATTTGGAGGCCCTGAATGTTACAATTAACTATCAGTTTCTCGTCGGATTCGAAAATCTAGACTCACAGCAGACGGACCAGTTGGTGCCCGAGGCAGCTAGATCCCCTTGGAGACAAATCAGCTGGAGGACGATGTATTGAATCTCGACGCAATTTGAGTGTTCTATCGTCTTTAGGAGGCCCTGAACGTTACTATTCACTATCATTTTTGCGTCGGATTCGAAAATCTATACTCACAGGAGAAGGACCATAAGGTGCCCGAGACAGCTATATCCCCTTTGAGACAAGTCGGCTGGAGGCCGATGTATTGAATCTCGACGCAATTAGAGTGTTCCATCGTCATTACAAGGCCCTGTACGTTACAATTAACTATCAATTTTGCGTCGGATTCGAAAATCTAGACTCACAGGAGAACGACCATAAGGAGCCCGAGACAGCAATATCCCCTTGAAGACAAGTCGGCTGGAGGCCGATGTATTGAATCTCGACGCAATTTGAGTGTTCCATCGGCATTAGGAGGCCCTGAACGTTACAAGTAACTATCAGTTTCGCGTCGGATTCGAAAATCTAGACTCACAGGAGAACGACCATAAGGTGCCCGAGGCAGCAATAGACCCTTGGAGACAAGTCGGCTCGAGGCCGATGTATTGAATATCGACGCAATTTGAGTGTTCCATCGTCATTAGGAGGCCCTAAACGTTACAATTAACTATCATTTTTGCGTCGGATTCGATAGTCTAAGCTCACAGGAGAACGACCATAAGGTGCCCGAGGCAGCAATAGACCGTTGGAGAAAAGTCGGCTGGAGGTCGATGTATTGGATCGCGACGCAATTTGAGTGTTCCATCGTCATTTGGAGGCCCTGAATGTTACAATTAACTATCAGTGTCTCGTCGGATTCGAAAATCTAGACTCACAGCAGACGGACCATTTGGTGCCCGAGGCAGCAAGATCCCCTTGGAGACAAATCGGCTGGAAGACGATGTATTGAATCTCGACGCAATTTGAGTGTTCTATCGTCATTAGGAGGCCCTGAACGTTACTATTCACTATCATTTTTGCGTCGGATTCGAAAATCTGTACTCACAGGAGAAGGACCATAAGGTGCCCGAGACAGCAATATCCCCTTTGAGACAAGTCGGCTGGAGGCCGATGTATTGAATCTCGACGCAATTTGAGTGTTCCATCGTCATAACAAGGCCCTGTACGTTACAATTAACTATCATTTTTGCGTCGGATTCGAAAATCTAGACTCACAGGAGAACAACCATAAGGTGCCAGAGACAGCAATATCCCCTTGGAGACAAGTCGGCTGGAGGCCGATGTATTGAATCTCGACGCAATTTGAGTGTTCCAACGGCATTAGGAGGCCCTGAACGTTACAGTTAACTATCATTTTAGCGTCGGATTCGAAAATCTACTAACAGGAGAAGGATCATATGGTGCACGAGACTGCAATATCCCCTTGGATACAAGTCGGCTGGAGGTCGATGTATTGAATCTCGACGCAATTTGAATCTTCTATCGTCATTAGGAGGCCCTGAACGTTACTATTCACTATCATTTTAGCGTCGGATTCGAAAATCTACTAACAGGAGAAGGATCATATGGTGCACGAGACTGCAATATCCCCTTGGATACAAGTCGGCTGGAGGTCGATGTATTGGATCGCGACGCAATTTGAGTGTTCCATCGTCATTTGGAGGCCCTGAATGTTACAATTAACTACCAGTTTCTCGTCGGATTCGAAAATCTAGACTCACAGCAGACGGACCATTTGGTGCCTGAGGCAGCAAGATCCCCTTGGAGACAAATCGGCTGCAAGACGATGTATTGAATCTCGACGCAATTTGAGTGTTCTATCGTCATTAGGAGGCCCTGAACGTTACTATTCACTATCATTTTTGCGTCGGATTCGAAAATCTATACTCACAGGAGAAGGACCATAAGGTGCCCGAGACAGCGATATCCCCTTTGAGACAAGTCGGCTGGAGGCCGATGTATTGAATCTCGACGCAATTTGAGTGTTCCATCGTCATTACAAGGCCCTGTACGTTACAATTAACTATCATTTTTGCGTCGGATTCGAAAATCTAGACTCACAGGAGAACGACCATAAGGTGCCCGAGACAGCAATATCCCCTTGGAGACAAGTCGGCTGGAGGCCGATGTATTGAATCTCGACGCAATTTGAGTCTTCTATCGTCATTAGGAGGCCCTAAACGTTACAATTAACTATCATTTTTGCGTCGGATTCGATAATCTAAACTCACAGGAGAACGACCATAAGGTGCCCGAGGCAGCAACAGACCCTTGGAGACAAGTCGACTGGAGGCCGATATATTGAATATCGACGAAATTTGAGTGTTCCATCATCATTAGGAGGCCCTAAACGTTACAATTAACTATCATTTTTGCCTCGGATTCGATAATCTAAACTCACAGGAGAACGACCATAAGGTGCCCGAGGCAGCAACAGACCCTTGGAGACAAGTCGGCTGGAGGCCGATGTATTGAATCTCGACGTGATTTGAGTTTTCCATCGTCATTAGGAGGCCCTAAACGTTACAATTAACTATCATTTTTGCGTCGGATTCGATAATCTAAACTCACAGGAGACGACCATAAGGTGCCCGAGGCAGCAACAGACTCTTGGAGACAAGTCGGCTGGAGGCCGATGTATTGAATCTCGACGCAATTTGAGTGTTCCAACGGCATTAGGAGGCCCTGAACGTTACAGTTAACTATCATTTTAGCGTCGGATTCGAAAATCTACTAACAGGAGGAGGATCATATGGTGCACGAGACTGCAATATCCCCTTGGATACAAGTCGGCTGGAGGTCTATGTATTGAATCTCGACGCAATTTGAATCTTCTATCGTCATTAGGAGGCCCTGAACGTTACTATTCACTATCATTTTTGCGTCGGATTCGAAAATCCAAACTCACAGGAGAACGACCATAAGGTGCCCGAGGCAGCAATAGACCCTTGGAGACAAGTCGGCTGGAGGCCGATGTATTGAATCTCCACGCAATTTGAGTGTTCCATCGGCATTAGGAGGCCCTGAACGTTACATTTAAGAATCAGTTTCACGTCGGATTCGAAAATCTAGACTCACAAGAGAGCGAACATAAGGTGCCGAGGCAGCAACAAACCCTTGGAGACAAGTCGGCTTTAGGCCGATGTATTGAATATCGACGCAATTTGAGTGTTCCATCGTCATTAGGAGGCCCTAAACGTTACAATTAACTATCATTTTTGCGTCGGATTCGATAGTCTAAACTCACAGGAGAACGACCATAAGGTGCCCGAGGCAGCAATAGACCGTTGGAGAAAAGTCGGCTGGAGGTCGATGTATTGGATCGCGACGTAATTTGAGTGTTCCATCGTCATTTGGAGGCCCTGAATGTTACAATTAACTATCAGTTTCTCGTCGGATTCGAAAATCTAGACTCACAGCAGACGGCCCATTTGGTGCCCGAGGCAGCAAGATCCCCTTGGAAACAAATCGGCTGGAAGACGATGTATTGAATCTCGACGCAATTTGAGTGTTCTATCGTCATTAGGAGGCCATGAACGTTACTATTCACTATCATTTTTGCGTCGGATTCGAAAATCTATACTCACAGGAGAAGGACCATAAGGTGCCCGAGACAGCGATATCCCCTTTGAGACAAGTCGGCTGGAGGCCGATGTATTGAATCTCGACGCAATTTGAGTGTTCCATCGTCATTACAAGGCCCTGTACGTTACAATTAACTATCATTTTTGCGTCGGATTCGAAAATCTAGACTCACAGGAGAACGACCATAAGGTGCCCGAGACAGCAATATCCCCTTGGAGACAAGTCGGCTGGAGGCCGATGTATTGAATCTCGACGCAATTTGAGTCTTCTATCGTCATTAGGAGGCCCTAAACGTTACAATTAACTATCATTTTTGCGTCGGATTCGATAATCTAAACTCACAGGAGAACGACCATAAGGTGCCCGAGGCAGCAACAGACCCTTGGAGACAAGTCGACTGGAGGCCGATATATTGAATATCGACGAAATTTGAGTGTTCCATCATCATTAGGAGGCCCTAAACGTTACAATTAACTATCATTTTTGCCTCGGATTCGATAATCTAAACTCACAGGAGAACGACCATAAGGTGCCCGAGGCAGCAACAGACCCTTGGAGACAAGTCGGCTGGAGGCCGATGTATTGAATCTCGACGTGATTTGAGTTTTCCATCGTCATTAGGAGGCCCTAAACGTTACAATTAACTATCATTTTTGCGTCGGATTCGATAATCTAAACTCACAGGAGACGACCATAAGGTGCCCGAGGCAGCAACAGACTCTTGGAGACAAGTCGGCTGGAGGCCGATGTATTGAATCTCGACGCAATTTGAGTGTTCCAACGGCATTAGGAGGCCCTGAACGTTACAGTTAACTATCATTTTAGCGTCGGATTCGAAAATCTACTAACAGGAGGAGGATCATATGGTGCACGAGACTGCAATATCCCCTTGGATACAAGTCGGCTGGAGGTCTATGTATTGAATCTCAACGCAATTTGAATCTTCTATCGTCATTAGGAGGCCCTGAACGTTACTATTCACTATCATTTTTGCGTCGGATTCGAAAATCCAAACTCACAGGAGAACGACCATAAGGTGCCCGAGGCAGCAATAGACCCTTGGAGACAAGTCGGCTGGAGGCCGATGTATTGAATCTCCACGCAATTTGAGTGTTCCATCGGCATTAGGAGGCCCTGAACGTTACATTTAAGAATCAGTTTCACGTCGGATTCGAAAATCTAGACTCACAAGAGAGCGAACATAAGGTGCCGAGGCAGCAACAAACCCTTGGAGACAAGTCGGCTTTAGGCCGATGTATTGAATATCGACGCAATTTGAGTGTTCCATCGTCATTAGGAGGCCCTAAACGTTACAATTAACTATCATTTTTGCGTCGGATTCGATAGTCTAAACTCACAGGAGAACGACCATAAGGTGCCCGAGGCAGCAATAGACCGTTGGAGAAAAGTCGGCTGGAGGTCGATGTATTGGATCGCGACGTAATTTGAGTGTTCCATCGTCATTTGGAGGCCCTGAATGTTACAATTAACTATCAGTTTCTCGTCGGATTCGAAAATCTAGACTCACAGCAGACGGACCATTTGGTGCCCGAGGCAGCAAGATCCCCTTGGAAACAAATCGGCTGGAAGACGATGTATTGAATCTCGACGCAATTTGAGTGTTCTATCGTCATTAGGAGGCCATGAACGTTACTATTCACTATCATTTTTGCGTCGGATTCGAAAATCTATACTCACAGGAGAAGGACCATAAGGTGCCCGAGACAGCAATATCCCCTTTGAGACAAGTCGGCTGGAGGCCGATGTATTGAATCTCGACGCAATTTGAGTGTTCCATCGTCATTACAAGGCCCTGTACGTTACAATTAACTATCATTTTTGCGTCGGATTCGAAAATCTAGACTCACAGGAGAACGACCATAAGGTGCCCGAGACAGCAATATCCCCTTGGAGACAAGTCGGCTGGAGGCCGATGTATTGAATCTCGACGCAATTTGAGTGTTCCATCGGCATTAGGAGGCCCTGAACGTTACATTTAAGAATCAGTTTCACGTCGGATTCGAAAATCTAGACTCACATGAGAGCGAACATAAGGTGCCCGAGGCAGCAACAGACCCTTGGAGACAAGTCGGCTTTAGGTCGATGTATTGGATCGCGACGCAATTTGAGTGTTCCATCGTCATTAGGAGGCCCTAAACGTTACAATTAACTATCATTTTTGCATCGGATCCGATAATCTAAACTCACAGGAGAACGACCATAAGGTGCCCGAGGCAGCAATAGACACTTGGAGACAAGTCGGCTGGAGGCCGATGTATTGAATCTCGACGCAATTTGAGTGTTCCATCGTCATTAGGAGGCCCTGAACGTTACAATTAACTATCATTTTTGCGTCGGATTCGATAGTCTAAACTCACAGGAGAACGACCATAAGGTGCCCGAGGCAGCAATAGACCGTTGGAGAAAAGTCGGCTGGAGGTCGATGTATTGGATCGCGACGCAATTTGAGTGTTCCATCGTCATTTGGAGGCCTGAATGTTACAATTAACTATCAGTTTCACGTCGGATTCGAAAATCTAGACTCACAGCAGACGGACCATTTGGTGCCCGAGGCAGCAAGATCCCCTTGGAGACAAATCGGCTGGAAGACGATGTATTGAATCTCGACGCAATTTGAGTGTTCTATCGTCATTAGGAGGCCCTGAACGTTACTATTCACTATCATTTTTGCGTCGGATTCGAAAATCTATACTCACAGGTGAAGGACCATAAGGTGCCCGAGACAGCAATATCCCCTTTGAGACAAGTCAGCTGGAGGACGATGTATTGAATCTCGACGCAATTTGAGTGTTCCATCGTCATTACAAGGCCCTGTACGTTACAATTAACTATCATTTTTGCGTCGGATTCGAAAATCTAGACTCACAGGAGAACAACCATAAGGTGCCCGAGACAGCAATATCCCCTTGGACACAAGTCGGCTGGAGGCCGATGTATTGAATCTCGACGCAATTTGAGTGTCCCTACGGCATTAGGAGGCCCTGAACGTTACAGTTAACTATCATTTTAGCGTCGGATTCGAAAATCTACTAACAGGAGAAGGATCATATGGTGCACGAGACTGCAATATCCCCTTGGATACAAGTCGGCTGGAGGTCTATGTATTGAATCTCGACGCAATTTGAATCTTCTATCGTCATTAGGAGGCCCTGAACGTTACTATTCACTATCATTTTTGCGTCGGATTCGAAAATCCAAACTCACAGGAGAACGACCATAAGGTGCCCGAGACAGCAATAGACCCTTGGAGACAAGTCGGCTGGAGGCCGATGTATTGAATCTCGACGCAATTTGAGTGTTCCATCGGCATTAGGAGGCCCTGAACGTTACATTTAAGAATCAGTTTCACGTCGGATTCCAAAATCTAGACTCACATGAGAGCGAACATAAGGTGCCCGAGGCAGCAACAGACCCTTGGAGACAAATCGGCTTTAGGTCGATGTATTGGATCGCGACGCAATTTGAGTGTTCCATCGTCATTAGGAGGCCCTAAACGTTACAATTAACTATCATTTTTACGTCGGATTCGATAATCTAAACTCACAGGAGAACGAACATAAGGTGCCCGAGGCAGCAACAGACACTTGGAGACAAGTCGGCTGGAGGCCGATGTATTGAATCTCGACGCAATTTCAGTGTTCCATCGTCATTAGGAGGCCCTGAACGTTACAATTAACTATCAGTTACGCGTCGGATTCCAAAATCTAGACTCACAGGAGAACGACCGTAAGGTGCCCGAGGCAGGAATAGACCCTTGGAGACAAGTCGGCTCGAGGCCGATGTATTGAATATCGACGCAATTTGAGTGTTCCATCGTCATTAGGAGGCCCTAAACGTTACAATTAACTATCTTTTTTGCGTCGGATTCAATAGTCTAAACTCACAGGAGAACGACCATAAGGTGCCCGAGGCAGCAATAGACCGTTGGAGAAAAGTCGGCTGGAGGTCGATGTATTGGATCGCGACGCAATTTGAGTGTTCCATCGTCATTTGGAGGCCTGAATGTTACAATTAACTATCAGTTTCACGTCGGATTCGAAAATCTAGACTCACAGCAGACGGACCATTTGGTGCCCGAGGCAGCAAGATCCCCTTGGAGACAAATCGGCTGGAAGACGATGTATTGAATCTCGACGCAATTTGTGTTTTCTATCGTCATTAGGAGGCCCTGAACGTTACTATTCACTATCATTTTTGCGTCGGATTCGAAAATCTATACTCACAGGTGAAGGACCATAAGGTGCCCGAGACAGCAATATCCCCTTTGAGACAAGTCAGCTGGAGGACGATGTATTGAATCTCGACGCAATTTGAGTGTTCCATCGTCATTACAAGGCCCTGTACGTTACAATTAACTATCATTTTTGCGTCGGATTCGAAAATCTAGACTCACAGGAGAACAACCATAAGGTGCCCGAGACAGCAATATCCCCTTGGACACAAGTCGGCTGGAGGCCGATGTATTGAATCTCGACGCAATTTGAGTGTCCCTACGGCATTAGGAGGCCCTGAACGTTACAGTTAACTATCATTTTAGCGTCGGATTCGAAAATCTACTAACAGGAGAAGGATCATATGGTGCACGAGACTGCAATATCCCCTTGGATACAAGTCGGCTGGAGGTCTATGTATTGAATCTCGACGCAATTTGAATCTTCTATCGTCATTAGGAGGCCCTGAACGTTACTATTCACTATCATTTTTGCGTCGGATTCGAAAATCCAAACTCACAGGAGAACGACCATAAGGTGCCCGAGACAGCAATAGACCCTTGGAGACAAGTCGGCTGGAGGCCGATGTATTGAATCTCGACGCAATTTGAGTGTTCCATCGGCATTAGGAGGCCCTGAACGTTACATTTAAGAATCAGTTTCACGTCGGATTCCAAAATCTAGACTCACATGAGAGCGAACATAAGGTGCCCGAGGCAGCAACAGACCCTTGGAGACAAATCGGCTTTAGGTCGATGTATTGGATCGCGACGCAATTTGAGTGTTCCATCGTCATTAGGAGGCCCTAAACGTTACAATTAACTATCATTTTTACGTCGGATTCGATAATCTAAACTCACAGGAGAAAGAACATAAGGTGCCCGAGGCAGCAACAGACACTTGGAGACAAGTCGGCTGGAGGCCGATGTATTGAATCTCGACGCAGTTTCAGTGTTCCATCGTCATTAGGAGGCCCTGAACGTTACAATTAACTATCAGTTTCGCGTCGGATTCCAAAATCTAGACTCACAGGAGAACGACCGTAAGGTGCCCGAGGCAGGAATAGACCCTTGGAGACAAGTCGGCTCGAGGCCGATGTATTGAATATCGACGCAATTTGAGACTTCCATCGTCATTAGGAGGCCCTAAACGTTACAATTAACTATCTTTTTTGCGTCGGATTCAATAGTCTAAACTCACAGGAGAACGACCATAAGGTGCCCGAGGCAGCAATAGACCGTTGGAGAAAAGTCGGCTGGAGGTCGATGTATTGGATCGCGACGCAATATGAGTGTTCCATCGTCATTTGGAGGCCTGAATGTTACAATTAACTATCAGTTTCACGTCGGATTCGACAATCTAGACTCACAGCAGACGGACCATTTGGTGCCCGAGGCAGCAAGATCCCCTTGGAGACAAATCGGCTGGAAGACGATGTATTGAATCTCGACGCAATTTGAGTGTTCTATCGTCATTAGGAGGCCCTGAACGTTACTATTCACTATCATTTTTGCGTCGGATTCGAAAATCTATACTCACAGGATAAGGACCATAAGGTGCCCGAGACAGCAATATCCCCTTTGAGACAAGTCAGCTGGAGGACGATGTATTGAATCTCGACGCAATTTGAGTGTTCCATCGTCATTACAAGGCCCTGTACGTTACAATTAACTATCATTTTTGCGTCGGATTCGAAAATCTAGACTCACAGGAGAACAACCATAAGGTGCCCGAGACAGCAATATCCCCTTGGAGACAAGTCGGCTGGAGGCCGATGTATTGAATCTCGACGCAATTTGAGTGTTCCAACGGCATTAGGAGGCCCTGAACGTTACAGTTAACTATCATTTTAGCGTCGGATTCGAAAATCTATTAACAGGAGAAGGATCATATGGTGCACGAGACTGCAATATCCCCTTGGATACAAGTCGGCAGGAGGTCTATGTATTGAATCTCGACGCAATTTGAATCTTCTATCGTCATTAGGAGGCCCTGAACGTTACTATTCACTATCATTTTTGCGTCGGATTCGAAAATCCAAACTCACAGGAGAACGACCATAAGGTGCCCGAGACAGCAATAGACCCTTGGAGACAAGTCGGCTGGAGGCCGATGTATTGAATCTCGACGCAATTTGAGTGTTCCATCGGCATTAGGAGGCCCTGAACGTTACATTTAAGAATCAGTTTCACGTCGGATTCGAAAATCTAGACTCACAAGAGAGCGTACATAAGGTGCCCGAGGCAGCAACAAACCCTTGGAGACAAGTCGGCTTTAGGCCGATGTATTGAATCTCGACGCAATTTGAGTGTCCCATGGTCATTAGGAGGCCCTAAACGCTACAATTAACTATCATTTTTGCGTCGGATTCGAAAATCTAGACTCACATGAGAGCGAACATAAGAGGCCGGAGGCAGTAATATCCCCATGGAGACAAGTCGGCTGGAGGACGATGTATTGAATCTCGACGCAATTTGTGTGTCCCATCGTCATTAGGAGGCCCTAAACGTTACAATTAACTATCAATTTTGCGTCGGATTCGACAATCTAAACTCACACGAGAACGACCATAAAGTGCCCGAGGCAGCAACAGACCCTTGGAGACAAGTCGGCTGGAGGCCGATGTATTGAATCTCGACGCAATTTGAGTCTTCTATCGTCATTAGGAGGCCCTAAACGTTACAATTAACTATCATTTTTGCGTCGGATTCGATAATCTAAACTCACAGGAGAACGACCATAAGGTGCCCGAGGCAGCAACAGACCCTTGGAGACAATTCGACTGGAGGCCGATGTATTGAATATCGACGAAATTTGAGTGTTCCATCGTCATTAGGAGGCCCTAAACGTTACAACTAACTATCATTTTTGCGTCGGATTCGTTAATCTAAACTCACAGGAGAACGACCATAAGGTGCCCGAGGCAGCAACAGACACTTGGAGACAAGTCGGCTGGAGGCCGATGTATTGAATCTCGACGTAATTTGAGTGTTCCATCGTCATTAGGAGGCCCTAAACGTTACAACTAACTATCATTTTTGCGTCGGATTCGATAATCTAAACTCACAGGAGACGACCATAAGGTGCCCGAGGCAGCAACAGACTCTTGGAGACAAGTCGGCTGGAGGCCGATGTATTGAATCTCGACGCAATTTGAGTGTACCATCGTCATTACAAGGCCCTGAACGATACAATTAACTATCATTTTTGCGTCGGAATCGAAAATCTAGACTCACAGAAGAAGGATCATATTGTGCCCGAGACAGCAATTACCCTTGGAGACAAGTCGGTTGGAGGCCGATGAATTAAATCTCGACGCAATTTGAGTGTTCCATCGTCATTAGGAGGCCCTGAACGTTACAATTAACTATCAGTTTCGCGTCGGATTCGAAAATCTAGACTCACAGGAGAACGACCATAAGGTGCCCGAGGCAGCAATAGACCCTTGGAGACAAGTCGGCTGGAGGCCGATGTATTGAATATCGACGCAATTTAAGTGTTCCATCGTCATTAGGAGGCCCTAAACGTTACAATTAACTAACATTTTTGCGTCGGATTCGATAGTCTAAATTCACAGGAGAACGACCATAAGGTGCCCGAGTCAGCAGTAGACCGTTGGAGAAAAGTCGGTTGGAGGTCGATGTATTGGATCGCGAAGCAATTTGAGTGTTCCATCGTCATTTGGAGGCCCTGAATGTTACAATTAACTATCAGTTTCTCGTCGGATTCGAAAATCTAGACTCACAGCAGACGGACCATTTGGTACCCGAGGCAGCAAGATCCCCTTGGAGACAAATCGGCTGGAGGTCTATGTATTGAATCTCGACGCAATTAGAGTGTTCCATCGTCATTACAAGGCCCTGTACGTTACAATTAACTATCATTTTTGCGTCGGATTCGAAAATCTATACTCACAGGAGAACGACCATAAGGTGCCCGAGACAGCAATATCCCCTTTGAGACAAGTCGGCTGGAGGCCGATGTATTGAATCTCGACGCAATTTGAGTGTTCCATCGGCATTACAAGGCCCTGAACGTTACAGTTAACTATCATTTTAGCGTCGGATTCGAAAATCTACTAACAGGAGAAGGATCATATGGTGCACGAGACTGCAATATCCCCTTGGATACAAGTCGGCTGGAGGTCGATGTATTGAATCTCGACGCAATTTGAATCTTCTATCGTCATTAGGAGGCCCTGAACGTTACTATTCACTATGATTTTTGCGTCGTATTCGAAAATCTAAACTCACAGGAGAACGACCATAAGGTGCTCGAGGCAGCAACAGACCCTTGGAGACAAGTCGACTGGAGGCCGATGTATTGAATATCGACGCAATTTGAGTGTTCCATCGTCATTAGGAGGCCCTAAACGTTACAACTATCTATCAGTTTTACGTCGGATGCGATAATCTAAACTCATAAGGTGCCCGAGGCAGCAACAGACTCTTGGAGACAAGTCGGCTGGAGGCCGATGTATTGAATCTCGACGCAATTTGAGTGTTCCATCGTCATTAGGAGGCCCTGAACGTTACAATTAACTATCATTTTTGCGTCGGATTCGATAGTCTAAACTCACAGGAGACGACCATAAGGTGCCCGAGGCAGCAATAGACCGTTGGAGAAAAGTCGGCTGGAGGTCGATGTATTGGATCGCGACGCAATTTGAGTGTTCCATCGTCATTTGGAGGCCCTGAATATTACAATTAACTATCAGTTTCTCGTCGGATTCGAAAATCTAGACTCACAGCAGACGGACCATTTGGTGCCCGAGGCAGCAAGATCCCCTTGGAGACAAATCAGCTGGAGGACGATGTATTGAATCACGACGTAATTTGAGTGTTCTATCGTCTTTAGGAGGCCCTTAACGTTACTATTCACTATAATTTTTGCGTCGGATACAAAAATCTATACTCACAGGAGAAGGACCATAAGGTGCCCGAGACAGCAATATCCCCTTTGAGACAAGTCGGCTGGAGGCCGATGTATTGAATCTCGACGCAATTTGAGTGTTCCATCGTCATTACAAGGCCCTGTACGTTACAATTAACTATCATTTTTGCGTCGGATTCGAAAATCTAGACTCACAGGAGAACGACCATAAGGTGCCCGAGACAGCAATATCACCTTGGAGACAAGTCGGCTGGAGGCCGATGTATTGAATCTCGACGCAATTTGAGTGTTCCATCGGCATTAGGAGGCCCTGAACGTTAAATTTAAGAATCAGTTTCACGTCGGATTCGAAATCTAGACTCACAAGAGAGCGAACATAAGGTGCCCGAGGCAGCAACAAACCCTTGGAGACAAGTCGGCTTTAGGCCGATGTATTGAATCTCGACGCAATTTGAGTGTCCCATGGTCATTAGGAGGCCCTAAACGTTACAATTAACTATCATTTTTGCGTCGGATTCGAAAATCTAGACTCACATGAGAGCGAACATAAGAGGCCGGAGGCAGTAATATCCCAATGGAGACAAGTCGGCTGGAGGACGATGTATTGAATCTCGACGCAATTTGTGTGTCCCATCGTCATTAGGAGGCCGTAAACGTTACAATTAACTATCAATTTTGCGTCGGATTCGAAAATCTAGACTCACAGAAGAAGGATCATATTCTGCCCGAGACAGCAATTACCCTTGGAGACCAGTCGGCTGGAGGCCGATGTATTGAATCTCGACGCAATTTGAGTGTTCTATCGTCATTAGGAGGCCCTGAACGTTACTATTCACTATCATTTTTGCGTCGGATTCGAAAATCTATACTCACAGGAGAACGACCATAAGGTGCCCGAGACAGCGATATCCCCTTTGAGACAAGTCGGCTGGAGGCCGATGTATTGAATCTCGACGCAATTTGAGTGTTCCATCGTCATTACAAGGCCCTGTACGTTACAATTAACTATCATTTTTGCGTCGGATTCGAAAATCTAGACTCACAAGAGAACGACCATAAGGTGCCCGAGACAGCAATATCCCCTTGGAGACAAGTCGGCTGGAGGCCGATGTATTGAATCTCGACGCAATTTGAGTCTTCTATCGTCATTAGGAGGCCCTAAACGTTACAATTAACTATCATTTTTGCGTCGGATTCGATAATCTAAACTCACAGGAGAACGACCATAAGGTGCCCGAGGCAGCAACAGACCCTTGGAGACAAGTCGACTGGAGGCCGATATATTGAATATCGACGAAATTTGAGTGTTCCATCATCATTAGGAGGCCCTAAACGTTACAATTAACTATCATTTTTGCCTCGGATTCGATAATCTAAACTCACAGGAGAACGACCATAAGGTGCCCGAGGCAGCAACAGACCCTTGGAGACAAGTCGGCTGGAGGCCGATGTATTGAATCTCGACGTGATTTGAGTTTTCCATCGTCATTAGGAGGCCCTAAACGTTACAATTAACTATCATTTTTTCGTCGGATTCGATAATCTAAACTCACAGGAGACGACCATAAGGTGCCCGAGGCAGCAACAGACTCTTGGAGACAAGTCGGCTGGAGGCCGATGTATTGAATCTCGACGCAATTTGAGTGTTCCAACGGCATTAGGAGGCCCTGAACGTTACAGTTAACTATCATTTTAGCGTCGGATTCGAAAATCTACTAACAGGAGGAGGATCATATGGTGCACGAGACAGCAATTTCCCCTTGGATACAAGTCGGCTGGAGGTCTATGTATTGAATCTCAACGCAATTTGAATCTTCTATCGTCATTAGGAGGCCCTGAACGTTACTATTCACTATAATTTTTGCGTCGGATTCGAAAATCCAAACTCACAGGAGAACGACCATAAGGTGCCCGAGGCAGCAATAGACCCTTGGAGACAAGTCGGCTGGAGGCCGATGTATTGAATCTCCACGCAATTTGAGTGTTCCATCGGCATTAGGAGGCCCTGAACGTTACATTTAAGAATCAGTTTCACGTCGGATTCGAAAATCTAGACTCACAAGAGAGCGAACATAAGGTGCCGAGGCAGCAACAAACCCTTGGAGACAAGTCGGCTTTAGGCCGATGTATTGAATATCGACGCAATTTGAGTGTTCCATCGTCATTAGGAGGCCCTAAACGTTACAATTAACTATCATTTTTGCGTCGGATTCGATAGTCTAAACTCACAGGAGAACGACCATAAGGTGCCCGAGGCAGCAATAGACCGTTGGAGAAAAGTCGGCTGGAGGTCGATGTATTGGATCGCGACGTAATTTGAGTGTTCCATCGTCATTTGGAGGCCCTGAATGTTACAATTAACTATCAGTTTCTCGTCGGATTCGAAAATCTAGACTCACAGCAGACGGACCATTTGGTGCCCGAGGCAGCAAGATCCCCTTGGAAACAAATCGGCTGGAAGACGATGTATTGAATCTCGACGCAATTTGAGTGTTCTATCGTCATTAGGAGGCCATGAACGTTACTATTCACTATCATTTTTGCGTCGGATTCGAAAATCTATACTCACAGGAGAAGGACCATAAGGTGCCCGAGACAGCAATATCCCCTTTGAGACAAGTCGGCTGGAGGCCGATGTATTGAATCTCGACGCAATTTGAGTGTTCCATCGTCATTACAAGGCCCTGTACGTTACAATTAACTATCATTTTTGCGTCGGATTCGAAAATCTAGACTCACAGGAGAACGACCATAAGGTGCCCGAGACAGCAATATCCCCTTGGAGACAAGTCGGCTGGAGGCCGATGTATTGAATCTCGACGCAATTTGAGTGTTCCATCGGCATTAGGAGGCCCTGAACGTTACATTTAAGAATCAGTTTCACGTCGGATTCGAAAATCTAGACTCACATGAGAGCGAACATAAGGTGCCCGAGGCAGCAACAGACCCTTGGAGACAAGTCGGCTTTAGGTCGATGTATTGGATCGCGACGCAATTTGAGTGTTCCATCGTCATTAGGAGGCCCTAAACGTTACAATTAACTATCATTTTTGCATCGGATCCGATAATCTAAACTCACAGGAGAACGACCATAAGGTGCCCGAGGCAGCAATAGACACTTGGAGACAAGTCGGCTGGAGGCCGATGTATTGAATCTCGACGCAATTTGAGTGTTCCATCGTCATTAGGAGGCCCTGAACGTTACAATTAACTATCATTTTTGCGTCGGATTCGATAGTCTAAACTCACAGGAGAACGACCATAAGGTGCCCGAGGCAGCAATAGACCGTTGGAGAAAAGTCGGCTGGAGGTCGATGTATTGGATCGCAACGCAATTTGAGTGTTCCATCGTCATTTGGAGGCCCTGAATGATACAATTAACTATCAGTTTCTCGTCGGATTCGAAAATCTAGACTCACAGCAGACGGACCATTTGGTGCCCCAGGCAACAAGATCCACTTGGAGACAAATCGGCTGGAAGACGATGTATTGAATGTCGACGCAATTTGAGTGTTCTATCGTCATTAGGAGGCCCTGAACGTTACAATTAACTATGATTTTTGCGTCGGATTCGAAAATCTAGACTCACAGGAGAACGACTATAAGGTGCCCGAGACAGCAATATCCCCTTGGAGACAAGTCGGCTGGAGGCCGATGTATTGAATCTCGACGCAATTTGAGTGTTCCATCGGCATTAGGAGGCCCTGAACGTTACATTTAAGAATCAGTTTCACGTCGGATTCGAAAATCTAGACTCACATGAGAGCGAACATAAGGTGCCCGAGGCAGCAACAGACACTTGGAGACAAGTCGGCTGGAGGCCGATGTATTGAATCTCGACGCAATTTCAGTGTTCCATCGTCATTAGGAGGCCCTGAACGTTACAATTAACTATCAGTTTCGCGTCGGATTCCAAAATCTAGACTCACAGGAGAACGACCATAACGTGCCCGAGGCAGGAATAGACCCTTGGAGACAAGTCGGCTCGAGGCCGATGTATTGAATATCGACGCAATTTGAGTGTTCCATCGTCATTAGGAGGCCCTAAACGTTACAATTAACTATCTTTTTTGCGTCGGATTCAATAGTCTAAACTCACAGGAGAACGACCATAAGGTGCCCGAGGCAGCAATAGACCGTTGGAGAAAAGTCGGCTGGAGGTCGATGTATTGGATCGCGACGCAATTTGAGTGTTCCATCGTCATTTGGAGGCCTGAATGTTACAATTAACTATCAGTTTCACGTCGGATTCGAAAATCTAGACTCACAGCAGACGGACCATTTGGTGCCCGAGGCAGCAAGATCCCCTTGGAGACAAATCGGCTGGAAGACGATGTATTGAATCTCGACGCAATTTGAGTGTTCTATCGTCATTAGGAGGCCCTGAACGTTACTATTCACTATCATTTTTGCGTCGGATTCGAAAATCTATACTCACAGGTGAAGGACCATAAGGTGCCCGAGACAGCAATATCCCCTTTGAGACAAGTCAGCTGGAGGACGATGTATTGAATCTCGACGCAATTTGAGTGTTCCATCGTCATTACAAGGCCCTGTACGTTACAATTAACTATCATTTTTGCGTCGGATTCGAAAATCTAGACTCACAGGAGAACAACCATAAGGTGCCCGAGACAGCAATATCCCCTTGGACACAAGTCGGCTGGAGGCCGATGTATTGAATCTCGACGCAATTTGAGTGTCCCTACGGCATTAGGAGGCCCTGAACGTTACAGTTAACTATCATTTTAGCGTCGGATTCGAAAATCTACTAACAGGAGAAGGATCATATGGTGCACGAGACTGCAATATCCCCTTGGATACAAGTCGGCTGGAGGTCTATGTATTGAATCTCGACGCAATTTGAATCTTCTATCGTCATTAGGAGGCCCTGAACGTTACTATTCACTATCATTTTTGCGTCGGATTCGAAAATCCAAACTCACAGGAGAACGACCATAAGGTGCCCGAGACAGCAATAGACCCTTGGAGACAAGTCGGCTGGAGGCCGATGTATTGAATCTCGACGCAATTTGAGTGTTCCATCGGCATTAGGAGGCCCTGAACGTTACATTTAAGAATCAGTTTCACGTCGGATTCCAAAATCTAGACTCACATGAGAGCGAACATAAGGTGCCCGAGGCAGCAACAGACCCTTGGAGACAAATCGGCTTTAGGTCGATGTATTGGATCGCGACGCAATTTGAGTGTTCCATCGTCATTAGGAGGCCCTAAACGTTACAATTAACTATCATTTTTACGTCGGATTCGATAATCTAAACTCACAGGAGAACGAACATAAGGTGCCCGAGGCAGCAACAGACACTTGGAGACAAGTCGGCTGGAGGCCGATGTATTGAATCTCGACGCAATTTCAGTGTTCCATCGTCATTAGGAGGCCCTGAACGTTACAATTAACTATCAGTTACGCGTCGGATTCCAAAATCTAGACTCACAGGAGAACGACCGTAAGGTGCCCGAGGCAGGAATAGACCCTTGGAGACAAGTCGGCTCGAGGCCGATGTATTGAATATCGACGCAATTTGAGTGTTCCATCGTCATTAGGAGGCCCTAAACGTTACAATTAACTATCTTTTTTGCGTCGGATTCAATAGTCTAAACTCACAGGAGAACGACCATAAGGTGCCCGAGGCAGCAATAGACCGTTGGAGAAAAGTCGGCTGGAGGTCGATGTATTGGATCGCGACGCAATTTGAGTGTTCCATCGTCATTTGGAGGCCTGAATGTTACAATTAACTATCAGTTTCACGTCGGATTCGAAAATCTAGACTCACAGCAGACGGACCATTTGGTGCCCGAGGCAGCAAGATCCCCTTGGAGACAAATCGGCTGGAAGACGATGTATTGAATCTCGACGCAATTTGTGTTTTCTATCGTCATTAGGAGGCCCTGAACGTTACTATTCACTATCATTTTTGCGTCGGATTCGAAAATCTATACTCACAGGTGAAGGACCATAAGGTGCCCGAGACAGCAATATCCCCTTTGAGACAAGTCAGCTGGAGGACGATGTATTGAATCTCGACGCAATTTGAGTGTTCCATCGTCATTACAAGGCCCTGTACGTTACAATTAACTATCATTTTTGCGTCGGATTCGAAAATCTAGACTCACAGGAGAACAACCATAAGGTGCCCGAGACAGCAATATCCCCTTGGACACAAGTCGGCTGGAGGCCGATGTATTGAATCTCGACGCAATTTGAGTGTCCCTACGGCATTAGGAGGCCCTGAACGTTACAGTTAACTATCATTTTAGCGTCGGATTCGAAAATCTACTAACAGGAGAAGGATCATATGGTGCACGAGACTGCAATATCCCCTTGGATACAAGTCGGCTGGAGGTCTATGTATTGAATCTCGACGCAATTTGAATCTTCTATCGTCATTAGGAGGCCCTGAACGTTACTATTCACTATCATTTTTGCGTCGGATTCGAAAATCCAAACTCACAGGAGAACGACCATAAGGTGCCCGAGACAGCAATAGACCCTTGGAGACAAGTCGGCTGGAGGCCGATGTATTGAATCTCGACGCAATTTGAGTGTTCCATCGGCATTAGGAGGCCCTGGACGTTACATTTAAGAATCAGTTTCACGTCGGATTCCAAAATCTAGACTCACATGAGAGCGAACATAAGGTGCCCGAGGCAGCAACAGACCCTTGGAGACAAATCGGCTTTAGGTCGATGTATTGGATCGCGACGCAATTTGAGTGTTCCATCGTCATTAGGAGGCCCTAAACGTTACAATTAACTATCATTTTTACGTCGGATTCGATAATCTAAACTCACAGGAGAACGAACATAAGGTGCCCGAGGCAGCAACAGACACTTGGAGACAAGTCGGCTGGAGGCCGATGTATTGAATCTCGACGCAGTTTCAGTGTTCCATCGTCATTAGGAGGCCCTGAACGTTACAATTAACTATCAGTTTCGCGTCGGATTCCAAAATCTAGACTCACAGGAGAACGACCGTAAGGTGCCCGAGGCAGGAATAGACCCTTGGAGACAAGTCGGCTCGAGGCCGATGTATTGAATATCGACGCAATTTGAGACTTCCATCGTCATTAGGAGGCCCTAAACGTTACAATTAACTATCTTTTTTGCGTCGGATTCAATAGTCTAAACTCACAGGAGAACGACCATAAGGTGCCCGAGGCAGCAATAGACCGTTGGAGAAAAGTCGGCTGGAGGTCGATGTATTGGATCGCGACGCAATATGAGTGTTCCATCGTCATTTGGAGGCCTGAATGTTACAATTAACTATCAGTTTCACGTCGGATTCGACAATCTAGACTCACAGCAGACGGACCATTTGGTGCCCGAGGCAGCAAGATCCCCTTGGAGACAAATCGGCTGGAAGACGATGTATTGAATCTCGACGCAATTTGAGTGTTCTATCGTCATTAGGAGGCCCTGAACGTTACTATTCACTATCATTTTTGCGTCGGATTCGAAAATCTATACTCACAGGATAAGGACCATAAGGTGCCCGAGACAGCAATATCCCCTTTGAGACAAGTCAGCTGGAGGACGATGTATTGAATCTCGACGCAATTTGAGTGTTCCATCGTCATTACAAGGCCCTGTACGTTACAATTAACTATCATTTTTGCGTCGGATTCGAAAATCTAGACTCACAGGAGAACAACCATAAGGTGCCCGAGACAGCGATATCCCCTTGGAGACAAGTCGGCTGGAGTTCGATGTATTGAATCTCGACGCAATTTGAGTGTTCCAACGGCATTAGGAGGCCCTGAACGTTACAGTTAACTATCATTTTAGCGTCGGATTCGAAAATCTATTAACAGGAGAAGGATCATATGGTGCACGAGACTGCAATATCCCCTTGGATACAAGTCGGCTGGAGGTCTATGTATTGAATCTCGACGCAATTTGAATCTTCTATCGTCATTAGGAGGCCCTGAACGTTACTATTCACTATCATTTTTGCGTCGGATTCGAAAATCCAAACTCACAGGAGAACGACCATAAGGTGCCCGAGACAGCAATAGACCCTTGGAGACAAGTCGGCTGGAGGCCGATGTATTGAATCTCGACGCAATTTGAGTGTTCCATCGGCATTAGGAGGCCCTGAACGTTACATTTAAGAATCAGTTTCACGTCGGATTCGAAAATCTAGACTCACAAGAGAGCGAACATAAGGTGCCCGAGGCAGCAACAAACCCTTGGAGACAAGTCGGCTTTAGGCCGATGTATTGAATCTCGACGCAATTTGAGTGCCCCATGGTCATTAGGAGGCCCTAAACGCTACAATTAACTATCATTTTTGCGTCGGATTCGAAAATCTAGACTCACATGAGAGCGAACATAAGAGGCCGGAGGCAGTAATATCCCCATGGAGACAAGTCGGCTGGAGGACGATGTATTGAATCTCGACGCAATTTGTGTGTCCCATCGTCATTAGGAGGCCCTAAACGTTACAATTAACTATCAATTTTGCGTCGGATTCGACAATCTAAACTCACACGAGAACGACCATAAAGTGCCCGAGGCAGCAACAGACCCTTGGAGACAAGTCGGCTGGAGGCCGATGTATTGAATCTCGACGCAATTTGAGTCTTCTATCGTCATTAGGAGGCCCTAAACGTTACAATTAACTATCATTTTTGCGTCGGATTCGATAATCTAAACTCACAGGAGAACGACCATAAGGTGCCCGAGGCAGCAACAGACCCTTGGAGACAATTCGACTGGAGGCCGATGTATTGAATATCGACGAAATTTGAGTGTTCCATCGTCATTAGGAGGCCCTAAACGTTACAACTAACTATCATTTTTGCGTCGGATTCGTTAATCTAAACTCACAGGAGAACGACCATAAGGTGCCCGAGGCAGCAACAGACACTTGGAGACAAGTCGGCTGGAGGCCGATGTATTGAATCTCGACGTAATTTGAGTGTTCCATCGTCATTAGGAGGCCCTAAACGTTACAACTAACTATCATTTTTGCGTCGGATTCGATAATCTAAACTCACAGGAGACGACCATAAGGTGCCCGAGGCAGCAACAGACTCTTGGAGACAAGTCGGCTGGAGGCCGATGTATTGAATCTCGACGCAATTTGAGTGTACCATCGTCATTACAAGGCCCTGAACGATACAATTAACTATCATTTTTGCGTCGGAATCGAAAATCTAGACTCACAGAAGAAGGATCATATTGTGCCCGAGACAGCAATTACCCTTGGAGACAAGTCGGCTGGAGGCCGATGAATTAAATCTCGACGCAATTTGAGTGTTCCATCGTCATTAGGAGGCCCTGAACGTTACAATTAACTATCAGTTTCGCGTCGGATTCGAAAATCTAGACTCACAGGAGAACGACCATAAGGTGCCCGAGGCAGCAATAGACCCTTGGAGACAAGTCGGCTGGAGGCCGATGTATTGAATATCGACGCAATTTAAGTGTTCCATCGTCATTAGGAGGCCCTAAACGTTACAATTAACTAACATTTTTGCGTCGGATTCGATAGTCTAAATTCACAGGAGAACGACCATAAGGTGCCCGAGTCAGCAGTAGACCGTTGGAGAAAAGTCGGTTGGAGGTCGATGTATTGGATCGCGAAGCAATTTGAGTGTTCCATCGTCATTTGGAGGCCCTGAATGTTACAATTAACTATCAGTTTCTCGTCGGATTCGAAAATCTAGACTCACAGCAGACGGACCATTTGGTACCCGAGGCAGCAAGATCCCCTTGGAGACAAATCGGCTGGAGGTCTATGTATTGAATCTCGACGCAATTAGAGTGTTCCATCGTCATTACAAGGCCCTGTACGTTACAATTAACTATCATTTTTGCGTCGGATTCGAAAATCTATACTCACAGGAGAACGACCATAAGGTGCCCGAGACAGCAATATCCCCTTTGAGACAAGTCGGCTGGAGGCCGATGTATTGAATCTCGACGCAATTTGAGTGTTCCATCGGCATTACAAGGCCCTGAACGTTACAGTTAACTATAATTTTAGCGTCGGATTCGAAAATCTACTAACAGGAGAAGGATCATATGGTGCACGAGACTGCAATATCCCCTTGGATACAAGTCGGCTGGAGGTCGATGTATTGAATCTCGACGCAATTTGAATCTTCTATCGTCATTAGGAGGCCCTGAACGTTACTATTCACTATCATTTTTGCGTCGTATTCGAAAATCTAACTCACAGGAGAACGACCATAAGGTGCTCGAGGCAGCAACAGGCCCTTGGAGACAAGTCGACTGGAGGCCGATGTATTGAATATCGACGCAATTTGAGTGTTCCATCGTCATTAGGAGGCCCTAAACGTTACAACTAACTATCAGTTTTACGTCGGATTCGATAATCTAAACTCATAAGGTGCCCGAGGCAGCAACAGACTCTTGGTGACAAGTCGGCTGGAGGCCGATGTATTGAATCTCGACGCAATTTGAGTGTTCCATCGTCATTAGGAGGCCCTGAACGTTACAATTAACTATCATTTTTGCGTCGGATTCGATACTCAAAACTCACAGGAGAACGACCATAAGGTGCCCGAGGCAGCAATAGACCGTTGGAGAAAAGTCGGCTGGACGTCGATGTATTGGATCGCGACGCAATTTGAGTGTTCCATCGTCATTTGGAGGCCCTGAATGTTACAATTAACTATCAGTTTCTCGTCGGATTCGAAAATCTAGACTCACAGCAGACGGACCATTTGGTGCCCGAGGCAGCAAGATCCCCTTGGAGACAAATCAGCTGGAGGACGATGTATTGAATCTCGACGCAATTTGAGTGTTCTATCGTCTTTAGGAGGCCCTTAACGTTACTATTCACTATAATTTTTGCGTCGGATACGAAAATCTATCCTCACAGGAGAAGGACCATAAGGTGCCCGAGACAGCAATATCCCCTTGGAGACAAGTCGGCTGGAGGCCGATGTATTGAATCTCGACGCAATTTGAGGGTTCCATCGGCATTAGGAGGCCCTGAACGTTACATTTAAGAATCAGTTTCACGTCGGATTCGAAAATCTAGACTCACAAGAGAGCGAACATAAGGTGCCCGAGGCAGCAACAAACCCTTGGAGACAAGTCGGCTTTAGGCCGATGTATTGAATCTCGACGCAATTTGAGTGTCCCATGGTCATTAGGAGACCCTAAACGTTACAATTAACTATCATTTTTGCGTCGGATTCGAAAATCTAGACTCACATGAGAGCGAACATAAGAGGCCGGAGGGCAGTAATATCCCCATGGAGACAAGTCGGCTGGAGGACGATGTATTGAATCTCGACGTAATTTGAGTGTTCCATCGTCATTAGGAGGCCCTAAACGTTACAATTAACTATCATTTTGCGTCGGATTCGATAATCTAAACTCACAGGAGACGACCATAAGGTGCCCGAGGCAGCAACAGACTCTTGGAGACAAGTCGGCTGGAGGCCGATGTATTGAATCTCGACGCAATTTGAGTGTTCCATCGCATTACAAGGCCCTGAACGTTACAGTTAACTATCATTTTAGCGTCGGATTCGAAAATCTACTAACAGGAGAAGGATCATATGGTGCACGAGACTGCAATATCCCCTTGGATACAAGTCGGCTGGAGGTCGATGTATTGAATCTCGACGCAATTTGAATCTTCTATCGTCATTAGGAGGCCCTGAACGTTACTATTCACTATGATTTTTGCGTCGTATTCGAAAATCTAAACTCACAGGAGAACGACCATAAGGTGCTCGAGGCAGCAACAGACCCTTGGAGACAAGTCGACTGGAGGCCGATGTATTGAATATCGACGCAATTTGAGTGTTCCATCGTCATTAGGAGGCCCTAAACGTTACAACTATCTATCAGTTTTACGTCGGATGCGATAATCTAAACTCATAAGGTGCCCGAGGCAGCAACAGACTCTTGGAGACAAGTCGGCTGGAGGCCGATGTATTGAATCTCGACGCAATTTGAGTGTTCCATCGTCATTAGGAGGCCCTGAACGTTACAATTAACTATCATTTTTGCGTCGGATTCGATAGTCTAAACTCACAGGAGAACGACCATAAGGTGCCCGAGGCAGCAATAGACCGTTGGAGAAAAGTCGGCTGGAGGTCGATGTATTGGATCGCGACGCAATTTGAGTGTTCCATCGTCATTTGGAGGCCCTGAATATTACAATTAACTATCAGTTTCTCGTCGGATTCGAAAATCTAGACTCACAGCAGACGGACCATTTGGTGCCCGAGGCAGCAAGATCCCCTTGGAGACAAATCAGCTGGAGGACGATGTATTGAATCACGACGTAATTTGAGTGTTCTATCGTCTTTAGGAGGCCCTTAACGTTACTATTCACTATAATTTTTGCGTCGGATACAAAAATCTATACTCACAGGAGAAGGACCATA